>NW_016816196.1:989199-1047139 GCF_001698545.2 Rhinopithecus bieti
ACCCCCACCCCGACCCCCCGGCCACACCGTGGTGGAACACACCTCTTACAGTGTTTACCCTGACTGAGTTGCAGGAATTAGGTAACAGTGCCGGCAGTGTCCGAGGGAACTGACAGCATTTCTTGCTCTGCCTCTGAAAGGGAGAAGCTGGCTTCTATCACAACTCACCCCTCCCTTCATCAGCAGCTGCAGCTGTGCGGACAGTTAACACAAGGGCAAGATGACCACACGTTAATCGAATGGCTAATGGCAGCCATATGGACTGTTTGGAATGATGCCGGAAAGATACCAGAAACTGTGAGTAAATGGCAATCATACACTGATTTGGTGCAGATACTCTGAGAGCTGGCTATGCAGCAGGCTGTTTGATCTAAACATCCGGGGGCCAGATGATGAACGCTTTACCTCGCACATGAGGGCTCTTGTGCTGGGCTCAGTGCCCCTGAGTGCTTTTGACTTTCTAGCTGCTGTTCTCACTCCACATGTGGGGCGCCACATACATGAAGTGACGACTGCTACGGCAGCCCTGGGGGAGGCAGAAGGCATCGGCAGGACCAGGGAACCCATGCCATAAAGAAGGGGAAGGTGCCTCTTCCGCAGGTAACCATCCCACGTGATAAAAATGGGCCCAGCAGGTGACCTGCATGCAGATGTGGATTGATTTACTTGTAGCTGGGGTTGCTCCGGAGAAATCTGACAGGCAACCCAACAGAATGCTCTTGGCTCTGTGGAGGCAATTGTCCCCGGAGCAGCAATTCTGGAGACTGCCTAAGTGGGGGGGTGAAGCAATGTTGTTCATCCTACTCCCGCCTGGACACTGCAACTCAAGGACTCTTTGCAGACAGGCGGAGATATGGAGCCTTTCTTGTTTGTTTAGGGAACTGGCTGAGGTACCCAGCTCGGCAAGGGGAACCAGACAACCAGAGGCCGTATGTGGCGCTGGTAATCCACTGGTCCCCCACTAATGTACAGCGGGTCACAGTGGGTCCTAGTGCTGGTAGATACTGGTGCAGACTGCAGCCTCATTTATGGGAACCCGGATAAGTTTTCTGGCAGAGCTGCATTTATTACCAGCTGTGAAAGCTGGTCAGTGAAAGTGAAACCTGTGTCTCTGCATCTTGGCATCAGCCGCTTGGCTCTCCGCCTACACACTGTGTATGTCTCTCTCATACCTGAATATATTCTGGGAGTGGACATTTTGCATGGTCTGGACTTGCACACCATGGCTGGAGAACTCAGGTTCCGAGTTAGTGTAGTAAATCTGGTACTGCAGGGACATACACATCACCAGCCCCAAGCTCTGCCACAACCCCGACGGGTTACCTCCATTCATCAATACCGTTTACCAGGGGGGCATAGAGCAATAACTGAGACCATTCAGAAGTTAGAGGAGGTGCAAATAGTGCGTGGCACCCATAGCCCCTACAATTCCTTGGTATGGCCAGTCAGAAAGCCTGCTGGAACTTGGCGAATGACAGTGGATTATGGGGAACTGAATAAAGTAACATCCTCTTGGCATGCAGCTGTACCCTCCATCACGGATTTGATGAACCGCTTGACAGCAGAACTGGGACAGCACCACTCTGTGATGAACTTGAATAATGCATTCTTCTCCACTGACATTGCTCCAGAGAGCCATGAACAGCTTGCCTTCACGGCAGGGTGACACTGGACTTTCACGGGATTGCTGCAGGGCTATATGCCTACCCCCACCATGTGTCATGGTTTTATTGAGGGTGTTATATTAACCTCTGATTCTCTTTCAGATTTGGAGGCGACAACGCCCCTCTTGCCAGGGACTGGATGACGCGGTTGAGACAGCCATCCTGGCTATCTCAAGCAGGCTATTTAGCAGGCACAAGCCCTATGGTTAGTTGACCAGAGGTGCCCATTTAAGCTAGATGTGCATGTGACCACAGATAGTTTCAGTTGGGGCCTATAGCAAATTAGGGCCTATAGCAGCGCATGGAGTGCCTGAGTATACCAGTAGGCTTTTGGCCCCAACTATGGAGCTGAGCTTGTCTTTATTGATAGAGAAGCAGTTAGTAATAGCAGAATAGGTTATGTTCATGGATAACAACCCCCTGGACTGCGAAGCAGTTAGTAACTGCATATGCTGTCCTTCAGGCTCATAAGAGCATGGCAGGACAGGCTACAGTCATCGTGCAGATGACTTACCCAATAGCAGGATGGCTGCGTTCATGGGTAGCCACCCCTCCAGACTGGGACAGCACTTTATCAAAGTGGGGCGCCTACTTAGAGCAGTGAGGTACACTGAGTACAAGTCCCTTAGCAGCAGAGTTACAAGAGGGCTTAGGGTCTGTAGTCCTGATGCAAGATAAGGCCATGGGGCCTGAGGCACCCCTGGCCCCATTCCTGATAAGGCATAGTATATATAGACAGGTTTAGCCAGAGTACTGCTGCTGCCTGGAGTGCTGCTGCAGTCCAGCCTAGTACTGACACTATATGGTTTGATATCAAGCATGGGCAAAGTAGCTAATAAGTTGAATTCAGGGCAACGTTGATGATGATCACCAAGGAGGTGACACCCATGATAATCTACACCAATGCTGGGCAGTTTATCAAGGCTTAACCTTGTGGTTTATTACCTGAAAGTTACAGAATTAGCTAGTCACCAGCCATGTAGGGCTAGGCCATGTGGCCAGATCTACGAGAAGAAGGATGACCCTCTCCAACCAGGTATGGAGACAAACAGCAATCTGTTATTGCCTGCCCCAATGCCCCTAAAGGTAGGGAAATAAACAAACAAACAAAACCTGGTGTTAGTCATGGACTCTCCAAGCCCCTCGTTGTAGATGTTTGGCTATCGTAGACCCCTTAGGAGAGGGTCTGCAGTATGACTTATTTTTTTATTTTTTATTTTTTTTTATTTTTTATTTTTTTTTGAGACGGAGTCTCACTCTGTCACCCAGGCTGGAGTGCAGTGGCCGGATCTCAGCTCACTGCAAGCTCCGCCTCCCAGGCTTACGCCATTCTCCTGCCTCAGCCTCCCGAGTAGCTGGGACTACAGGCGCCCGCCACCTCGCCCGGCTAGTTTTTTGTATTTTTTAGTAGAGACGGGGTTTCACCGTGTTAGCCAGGATGGTCTCGATCTCCTGACCTCGTGATCCGCCCGTCTCGGCCTCCCAAAGTGCTGGGATTACAGGCTTGAGCCACCGCGCCCGGCCTGCAGTATGACTTATATGTTATTCCCTGGGTATTTAATGTGTGGCCTCCATGATTGACTGTTCATAGGGGAACGGCCAGGGAAGGAACCCTCCTCCGGTTGGGGGACATATGTACTGTCTGTGTGGCCTATTATGAGCTCCCCTGTGACTTTGGCATGAGTACAGGACCCAAAAGAACAAGGAGCTGATAAGGTATAGTACCATCACCCAGGCAGAAGCCTTGGTGGCTGCATTATCTAGAGATTAAAGTTGGCTTGTATTTGGCCTAAGGGATGTGACTTACCCTTGTTAGTACCTGTGCTTACTCTGTCGTTCCAGCTGTAGGTTGGCATGCTCCAACTGCATTGTGGATTGGGCCCACACTTACGCAGAGGTGACCAATGTCTCCAACTGTTGGATCTGTACTGCCCTTCCAGCAGCAGCTGAGGATGGCTTGCCCTGGCACGTGTATCCAGCTTCTGTGAAAAACTGGACATGGCTAGAAACTTGGGTTTCCACAGACAATGGCTGGGATGCAACATGGCAGGATTTGGACAGGGGGTGTGGCAAAACCCATGGCAAGCCTGCCCCCTGGCTGACTTGTAGTGTCCATGATGGGTGGGACTGGCTAATGGAAGAACACATGGTGCCCCCATTGCAGGTACCACGATGCATAGAGCAGCACAGGGGTAAAGTCACTGTGGGATGGTTGCCTGCTGAGGTTTGTGCAAACATAACATGTGTCACCACACCAAGGGTGTTGTGGAACAAGTGGCCTTACCAAGGTCGGGCCCCAATGGACTTTGTGCTCCCTGGGAGTTTATGGGTCTGTGGGGACACCGAATTGCCATATCTACCAACCAACTGGACTGGACGTTTTAGCTGGGAGTGGCCTTCTGTGCCTGCCACTGTGCTTCCCACATTGCCTAGTTGCCTGAATAACTAGGAGGTGCTGCGTTCCCAGTTTTTGCCACCCCTGGTGGCTCCACCCCTTAGCAATAACTATTGCTGGAGCAGGTGTCATTACTGTAGAAATGCAAGTTACAGCCCTTGCAGAGCACACAGCTCGGGCCCTGAATTATACCACAGTTGCTCTCCTTTTGCTAACTGATGAGGTTGATCAGATCAGGAAGGTGGTGCTACAAAACCAGATGGCCTTAAACATAGTCACAGCTGCCCAGGGTGGCACCTCTGCCCTTGGAGGGACACAAATGTTGTACATTTATCCTTGACATCCACTAGAACATAACGGTAGCTTTACAAGGGGTGTCACAGGAGATTAAGGCGATTGAGGACCTTACTGACGATCCCCTGCAGAGATACTGCAGAGATAGTGTCTCTGGGCACTACCCTATGTTGGGCTCTAATAATCATAGGTAACACAACAGGAATATTTATGATAGGTTGTTGTTCTCCGTATTGTTGTTGTGACCTATGAGTTCAGGGTGCTGCCCTATGTGCACGGATCCCCACTAAAAGAACTCCCTCAGTCCAGGGGGTGGAATGTAAGGCCTGTTTATCAAACCTGTGTGCCCAAAATTTATGTATAAAGCCTGCGTGTGTATATCAAGCCTATGTACCCAAAGCTTATGCATATAACCTGTATCCAAGGCCTATGTCTCCCTTGGCCTAGGGGGTGGAGTGTAAGGAACATGGCTGTGCTTTGGTCAAGGATAGGCCAAGGTAGGATGTTTACATCCTGTGTGACTCAGCGGGTTTAGGGTGCAGGTGTATAACTCCACTTGTTATCACAGCCATGTAGCCATACATGGGAAGGCCATCACTTGGCTCTATGCCACTACTGTCTGTAAAATGTATGATTGCTCTGTTGACATTGTGCAGGTACACTGGGAGAGTCAGAGCTGTCCTTTGCAGACAGACAGGGGGAGACAGGACACAGCTTGGCTCACTTGTGCCCAGAGAAACAGTTAAACTACTGACCCTGAAGCCAATGGAGAGCTGGCCATGCAGCTGCAGGCATGGGGGCTGCTGAACAAAGCCATGTCTCTGTGGCTGGGAGCAGTGGCTCACACCTGTAACCCCAACACTTTGGGAGGTCGATGTGGGTGGATCACCTGAGGTAGGGAGTTTGAGACCAGCCTGGCCAACATGGGGAAACCCCATCTCTACTGAAATTACAAATATCAGCCAGGCATGGTCGCGGGTGTTTGTAATCCCAGCTACTTGGGAGGCTCAGTAACAAGAATTGCTTGAACGCGGGAGGCGGACATGGCAGTGAGCTGAGATCGCGCCTCTGCACTCCTGCCTGGGCGACAAGAGCGAGACTCCATCTCAAAAAAAAAAAAAAAAAATTGAAATATGTGAATATTTAAATTTTATTCTTAAATGCTATTAATATAGAGAAATAATCCTGCTATAATTTTAAGTGACAAAATAGTATAACAATTGTTAAGAACAATCCACCTGTGTCAGAGACACATACACAAACACACATCCATATACACATACAAGCTTGGAGAAAATTCTGAAAGGATTTGGTTGTCCTAGATTGTGGCATTATGGGCAATTAATTTGCAAATGTCACCCAGTGAAGAAGCAATGGGGCCTTTGGAAAGTATACAGCTCTTAGTTAAGCTTTTATCTGGAAGGTGCTGGAGAAGGTCTGGGCACAGAGCTGGTTGGCTCCATGGTTTTGTGACCTGTGCCATCACACAGGATCCCATGTTCAGAAGGACCCCACTCTTGCTTTAATGCTCTGCTGCCCATGTCTTGAAATTCTGAATAATTTTTTTGAACAAGGGATGCTGCATTTTCACTGTGTTCTGGGCCTCATGATTATGTAGTCAATCTTGTCTGGCAGCTCATCTCTGGCCCATTCACTGGTAGATGATTGTGGGGTGGTTATTTCTTTAAATTTGTTTTTCAGTTTGTAAAAAATCATATTCATCTTATTAAAAATTAAAAAATAGATTTGCAAAAAAATTAGATCACCCTTAGAACTCTCAAGGGCAGAGAAATTTTAACTAGCATCTCTTCACACATCACAATGATGCTTGGTATTTAATCAGAAGAATAAAAAACAATTCAGTACTTTATAGTATAAATTGCCAAACACATAATTACAAAAAAAGTGTGCTTGTGAAATTAGGCTATCTATTCCTTGAGAGACGGAATTAGATATTAGTTTTCTATTGCCACAAATGTAGTAATTTAAAGCAAGAGTTTATTATCTCCCAGTTTCTGTAGGTCATAAGTCTGGCCATAATGTGCCTGGGCTCTGTGGTCAGGGTCTCACCAAGTTATAATCAAAGTGTCAGCCTGGACTGTGTTTCTCATCTGAGACTGGAGGTCCTCTTCCAAGATCAAGTGGCTGTTGGCAGAATTCATTTCCTTGCAGGACTGGGGTCCCAGTTTCCTTGCTGGCTGTCATCCAGGAACTGCTCTCAGCTCCTAGAGGTTGCTCACATTCCTTACCACATACCTGCATCCATCTTTAAGCCGGCAATGGCATATGCTTCAACTCTCTGACTTCCTCTTCTGCAACCAGCCAAGACAACTCTTTGCTTTTAAAAGGCTCATCCGATTAGGTCAGGTCCACCTGGATAATTAGGTCAACTGTGCCATAAAACATAACCTAGTCAAGGTAGTAGATACATCAAATTTACAGTAACAGGGTGTGTACAGCAGGGGTTAAGTCTTGGGGACCATTTTAGAATTGTGCCTACTACAACTGTCCTAAAGAGACTCATGTGACAAACAAGAGGTTTCTATACTCTACTTCTCTATCCAACCCTATCATGACTTTAATAGTCTTTTCAGCCAGGCACAGTGATGCCCACTGGTAATCCCAGCACTTTGGGAGGCTGAGGCAGGAGGATTGCTTGAGGTTAGCAGTTTGAGACTAGCCTGGGTAACATAGCGAGAACTTTGTCTCTACTAAATAAATAAATAAATAAATTGGGCAAATATAGGTGTGTCCCTGTATTCCCCCAGCTACTTGGGAGGCTGAGACTGGAAGATTGCTTAAGTCCAGGAGTTTGAGGTTGCAGTGAGCTGTGATAGAATCACGGCACTCCAGCCTGGGCTACAGAGACCCTGTCTCCAAAAAAAAATACAAGTCTTTGCAATTCACATTTAACTCTAACATCTCTATTTTATAAGTGCGCGTTTAAGCGTAATAAAACTGGCCATGACAAATTTGCTTATCTTTGGGGAAAACAGAGATCTTTTGTTTGCAAAGAAAAGATATAAAGAAAATCTTGCATTCAAAAAGCCTAGTTAGTGTATATCAGTATGTTTGTTTCATTAAGTTTAATACAACCTAATGAGATAAGCCATATATTGAATTTAAATGTTTATATTTAAAAATGAAGGTTAAGAACATTATCTAGATACATATAATCCAGCATGAGATTTAGAAAATATTAACACATTGCAAACATTTGTCACAAATACGGGAATGTTAGCATCCTCCCTATATGAAGTACTCAGACAAACAGAGAAGCAGAACACAAGACCTTACAGATAAATGACCAAAGAACATGCCCAGACATTTAAAAAGAAGAAGTAGAAATGACTTAGTAAAAGTTGGATCTCAATGAACTAATATTTATTTGGTGTATAGGATGTGTGAGATGCTGGCACATGGCAAGTACAGGGCTGCTATTCAGCCAAAGGCACTGTTAGCGGGGTTTGTGGCCAGCATCCATTCTTATTAGTTGGTGCTTATCATCTGAGAGGTTGGTGCCTTGGTGCCTTGTGATGGTTGTTAAATGTTTTGATTAGGCCGGGCGCGGTGGCTCAAGCCTGTAATCCCAGCACTTTGGGAGGCCAAGATGGGCGGATCACGAGGTCAGGAGATCGAGACCATCCTGGCTAACACCGTGAAACCCCGTCTCTACTAAAAAATACAAAAAAAAAAACTAGCCAGGCGAGGTGGCGGGCGCCTGTAGTCCCAGCTACTCGGGAGGTTGAGGCAGGAGAATGGCATAAACCCGGGAGGCAGAGCTTGCAGTGAGCTGAGATCCGGCCACTGGCACTCCAGCCTGGGCAACAGAGCGAGACTTCGTCTCAAAAAAAAAAAAAAAAAAAGTTTTGATTATTAGTGAATGTGTGTCAAATGTTTTATCACCTCGTAGTAGGCTAAATAATGGCCACAGAAAGACATCATGTTCTAATCCCTGAAACTTGTAAATGTTGCCTTGTAAGAAAAATGGGTTGCAGATGTAATTAAGGATTGTAAAAATGAGGGGATTGGCTGGGCGCGGTGGCTCAAGCCTGTAATCCCAGCACTTTGGGAGGCCGAGACAGGTGGATCATGAGGTCAGGAGATTGAGACCATCCTGGCTAACACGGTGAAACCCCGTCTCTACTAAAAAAATACAAAAAACTAGCTGGGCGCGGTGGCGCCAGTAGCTGTAATCCCAGCTACTTGGGAGGCTGAGGCAGGAGAATGGTGTGAACCCGGAAGGTGGAGCTTGCAGTGAGCTGAGATCCGGCCACTGCACTCCAGCCTGGGCGACAGAGCGAGACTCCGTCTCACACACACACACACAAAAAAAAAAAAAAAAAAAAAAAAGAGGGGATTATCCTAGATTATCTGGGTGGGTCCTAAATGCAATCTTTATAAGAAAGGGGAAGAGGGGAATTTGATACAGAGAGAAGAGGAGAAAAGAATGTAACTATGAAGGCAGAGATTGGAGTGATGCAGCCACAAGCCAAAGGCCTGTGGCCACCAGGTGAAAGAGGCAAGGAATGAATCCCTCCTTGGGCCTGCGAAGGACCATGGTCCTGTTGACATCTTGATTTCAGCTCAGTGAAACTGTTTTGGACTTTTGGTCTCCAAAACTGTGTTTTAAGTCACCCAGTTTGTAATAATTTGTTACAGCAGCCAGAGTAAACTAATACAATACCATATTCAGTAAATCTTCACAATAATCTCAGGAGATAGGGACTTTTATTATCCCCACTTAAAATAAAACTGCAGTATTAAGAAGCTATTAATTTATTCGATTCAGAGCTAGAATTCAAATTCAGGTCTTTCTAATTCAGAGTGGAGGTCTTACCACTATGTTGCATTAGAAAATAAAAATGAGATTCCAGAATTACTCTTTCTGGAGGAAGTGGGACTGGACTAATCCTCCCACTGTAAATAATTTAAAAAACTGGACAAAAGACACGAAATAACAGTTTTCAAGCATTAGTCAACAAGCAGTACAGAACTGTGGTCCCCGAGAGAGAAGAAACAAATGAGGAGAGCCTTATAATTGCCTGTACTTTTGCCTGGAGACACATTCCAGCCCAAGGTGCAGGGAGGGGGGTGCCCCAAACAGACCACAGTAGTCTTGCTGAGTTGAAGGAATGGAGATCAGTTTGGGGAGGCAAAAGTGGCTGAAATTTGCAGGGGAGAGTACCAGAAAGGAAGAAGGTAAATCAAGAAAGATTCCAGAAATCTGCAAGGGAGGATGTCCCCTTGAGTCTGTGGTTGAATACTAAGCCATACTTGTGTAGGATGAAACCCCATAAGTCTGGGCAGAGAATGACCCTCGGAACTTAAGCTAAACAATTCCCAGGACTCACACAAAGCTGCAATACACCTGAGTCCCAATTAGCCTCAGAGAAGCACTGGTTTAATCAACTGGGGAGCAAAGAAGAAAAGAGAAAAGACAATATTTATGTTAAAAAGGCAGAAGAAAAAAAAGGATGGCTAGAGAGAAGAACAGATAGATACGTGACGAAACAAGAAGAGTCAAATGTTAATGGTAGAATCTAGATAGTGGGTATATAGGCATTTGCTATAAAATTAAAGGGTTAATAAAAGAATATTATGAAAAACATGCTCATAAATTTTCACTACTTTGATCAAATGAACAAAGTCCTCAAGTGACACTAGTGGTTTTTAAACGTCCATACATTTTTTTGACTTTCATTCACCCAAAGGTGGTGTCTAATTCTCCTCTTTTTCAGTGTGGGTTAGACTAGTGTTCTGCTTTAACAGAATATGGCAGAAGTAATGGGGTGCCACTTCTGAGATAGGTAACAAAAGGCATTGTAGTTTCTTCTTTTTTAATTTTTATTACTATTTTTTTGAGATGGAGTTTTGCCCTTGTCACCCAGGCTGGAGTACAGTGGCGCAATCTCTAGTCACTGCAACCTCTGCCTTCTGGGTTCAAACGATTTTCCTGCCTCGGCCTCCCAAGTAGCTGGGATTACTGGCGCCTGTCACCATGCCTGGCTAATTTTTGTAATTTTAGTAGAGATGGGGTATCACCATGTTGGCCAGGCTGGTCTCGAACTTCCTACCTCAGGTGATCCACCCACCTTGGCCTCCCAAAGTGCTGGGATTAAGGGCGTAAGCCACCATGCCTGGCCTGTAGTTTCTTCTTTGCCCTTTCTCTTGGCTCACTCACTTGGCTAATAAACAGCTACCTTTTTTTTTTTTTTTTTAAAGGATACTTGATCAGCACTATGGAGAGGCCCATGTAGTTGGAAAATGAAGCCTTCTGCCAATCAGCAATACATTGAGCCTTTCTGTCGGTGAGAAACTGAGGCCTCCTGCCAATAGCCAATAAGGAAATGAGGCTTCTTGCCAAAAACTACGAGTGGGCCACCTTGGAAGCAGATACTCCAGCCCCAGTCAAGTTTTTCATATGGCTTCAACCTCAGTTAACATCTTGACCCATTTTTTATCCTGAGCCAGAACTACCCAGCTAAATGCTCCTGAATTCCTGACCCACAGAAACTGTGAGATAACTGTTTATTTTTCCAAGCTGTTAAGTTTTGAAGTAATTTATTATGTAGCAATAGATAATTAACACAGTCAAACTACCAAAGCTTACTCAAGAAAAGCTACACAATGGAGTAGTCCTATATCCATGAAAGAAATGGAATTTGTGGTTAAAACCTTTCAAAAGGGAAAACTCCAGGTCTGGATAGTTTCACTGTTGTATTCTATCAAGCATTTAAGAAAGAAAGAAAAAATGCCAGCTATTAGCTTAATTGTTGCTCCTTTCAAAGTAATATTTATTTTGGCTGCTTTATACTTTTTCCATCTTCGGTTATCAGCAGTTTTACAACAGTGTAATTTCATGTGGTTTTCATTTTATTTATCCTGTTTGGGGTTTATGAGGGTTCTTGAATCTGAGGTTTGACGTCTTTCAATTTTGTTTTTTACAAATTTTTAAAATATATTTTTTGTATTCTTTTGTTTGTTTTACCCAAGTCCTGCCTCAGGATCTATCTTTCGATTTTGTAAAGTTTTATTATTATTATTATTATTTTTGAGACAGAGTCTCACTCTGTCCCCCAGGCTGGAGTGCAGTGGTGCAATCTGTGCTTACTGCAAGCTCTGCCTCCTGGGTTCATGCCATTCTCCTGCCTCAGCCTCCCGAGTAGCTGGGACTACAGGCGCCCGCCACCACGCCCAGCTAGTTTTTTGTATTTTAGTAGAGACAGGGTTTCACCGTGTTAGCCAGGATGGTCTCGATCTCCTGACTTCGTGATCCACCCGCCTCGGCCTCCCAAAGTGCTGGGATTATAGGCATGAGCCACCGCGTGCAAGCCAATAATTATCTCTTAAACTATTGCTTATGTTTCATTTTCTTTCTCCTCTCTTGGGACACAAATTTCCTCTGTTATATCTTCTTACTAAATCTATGTCTCAACTTTTGTATTTTTATTATTTTGTCTCTCTGCATCATTCTGGATTTTTTCTTGTAACTTGTGTTCATTCACCAATTCTTTCTTCAGCTATGCCTGTTCTGTCAATTCTATCCATCAAGCTCCTAATTTCAATCATGCTATTTTCAGTTCTAGTGTTTCCTTTAAAAATTTTTTTAAGTTGATGCAAAATAATTGTACATATTTATGACATATATGGTGATATTTTGATACATTTACTGTATAGTGATTAGATCAGGGAAATCAGCATATTCTTCAACTCAAAACATTTCTCATTTGTGTTGGGAACATTCAATATCCTCTATTTGGAAATATATATTATTATTAACGATACTCATCCTACAGTGCAGAAGAATGCTAGAACTTATTTCTCCCATCTAGCTGTTTCATTTTGTTTTTAATATATTTTTCAATGCTTTGCCAAAATTCTTGTAAGTTTAATTTTTTTTTTTAAGCTTGTCTCTGAAAACTCCAATATCTGGAGGTCCCTACAGATGTTTAAATAGAAGCTTCTGCTGGTATTCACTCATGTCTCTTTGTGTGGCTACTTTTTGTGTGTTCTACAGTGCACCTGCAAAACTATTTGTAGATTTTGAGGCCTAATTTGTTAGTTTTCTACATTGCATAACAATATTACCACAAATCTGGTGTCTTAAGAACAAGACACATTTATTATCTCACAGGTTCTGTGGGTCAGGAGTTCAAGCACAGATTTAGCTGCCTTCTTTCTGTTTCCTGGTCTCAAAAGGCTGCAATCAAGGTGTTAGCTAGAGCTGAGGTCTCAGCTAGGGCTCCACTGAACCAGGATTCACTTCCAAAATAACAAGGTTGTTGGCAATCTTCAGTTCCGAGCACACCACTGGAACAAGGATCTGTTTTCCTGCTGACTACTGGCTAGAGGCCACCCTTAGTTTCTTGCCATGAGGCCCTCTCCAGCGTCTGGTTTACAGCATGGCAGCTTGCTTCTTCAAAGTCAACAAGAGTCTCTTAATAAGATGAATATTAGAATTTGGTGTAATCATGTCCATCTCATCATCTTCGTGGTAGTCTATGAATTAGAATCAAGTCATAGGAGTCTCCCTCCACACAAGGAATACCAGGGGACAGGGATCATAGTGGCCACCTTAGAGTCTGCCTGTTACACCTAGGATGTTAATTTCTTCCTGAAAAGCAAATGTAGATTTGCTTCTGCCATGCATCTGGGAGCTCTAAAAACCTTAGATAACCTCAATCTAATTTCAGAAACAGAGGGTATTTGAAGCTGAGCTGCCATCCCTTTGAAGTCCTGCTTACTTCTGGACCATTGTTACTCCTAATGAGTAGCCATTTGGGATCCTCACCCCAAGTAAGGGAAAGGGTTTACCAGTGCAGGTCCCTTCTTCCTTGTCCCATGAGGTTATCAAAATGGCCATTCAACATCTGAGCAACACCTTACCACTTACAGAACTGGCCAAAGGGAAAACGGCTCCCCTAACAAAGTTTCTGTTTCCTTAGGAATTCTTCATTGTTGCCAGCTCGCTGATGTCTTCAACCAGGTGTTTTAATTAATTTTAAGTTTATCTTTTTTTTTTTTTTTTTTTTAAGAGATGGGGTCTCCCCATGTTGCCGAGGCTGTTCTCAAACTCCTGAGCTCATGTGATCCCCTCGCCTTGGCCTCCCAAAGTGCTGGGATTAAAGGTGTGAGCCACGACACCCAGCCCAGATGTTTTTAAAATTTTGTTCAGCTGCCAGCTTTTATAGATGTTCTCAGTGAAGATCTAGGACAAATTTCTTGGTCTACCATCATTGTAAATGAAAGCCTTTATTTTTATTTATTGTAGAGATGGGGTCTCCCTATATTGCCCAGGCTAGTCTTGAACTCCTGGCCTCAAGTGATCCTCCTACCTTGGCTTCCCAAACTGCTGGGATTATAGGTGTGAGCCATTGTGCTCAGCCTACTTTTTTATGTCCAGCATTTGGAGAGGGCCACATGGCAAGAAATTAAGTCAGCAAGAAAACAGATTCTTGTTCCAGTAGTTTGCTAGGAACTGAATATTGGCAACAACTCTTATTTTGGAAGTGAATCCTGCTTCAGTGGAGCCTCAGCTGAGACCTCAGCTCTGAAAACATCTGAAACACAGATGTGTTTCAACATAATCTAACCTAAAGCAAAACAAAGATTTTTCAACCTAGAAAAAAGATTAGCGAGTACTAATTATATTGAATATTTCTATTTCTGGAGCTTTCCATAATTTGGAAAATACAATATTATTAAATACTGCATTTTTATGGCTAAAACATGAATCTAGAAATTAGCATGGACTTATAAAACATTTTAGATCAGTTGATATTTGCTAATATCCCTATATGAAAGTCTTAAATATTAAGTATTGCTGCAAATTATATACAGTATTGAATTGCTCAAAACTGCATTGCCAAATATAAACACCACACTGATTAAACTAGCTACTGTAGTTGTCTATGGTGCTATGATATAAAGTTAGAATATTTGAAGGACATTAATAGTATAATAGTACTTCATTTCAAATGGAAAGTCTGAAATTGATGAAAACTTCAACAATAGATACTGCATCTCTACCTTTAAAATACACTGGTTTGGGAGGATATTATATAAATTTGGCAGCCTTTTATTCTTATGTGAATAAAGCATTAGGCTTTATTTTTTAAGATCTGTAACTACTGGACATACTTTCAAAATAAGTATCTGGCTGGCCATGGTGGCTCATGCCTGTAATCCCAGCACTTTGGGAAGCCAAGGCAGGAGGATCACTTGAATCCAAGATTTTGAGATCTGTGCAAAGTAGTGAGATCTCATCTCCAACAAAATATAACAAAACAGCTGGCATGGTGGCGCGAGGCTGTAGTCCTAGCTCCTCAGGAGGCTGAGGTGCGAGCATCACTTGAGTCCGGGAGGTTGGGGCTACAGTGTGAGAAGATCAAGTCACTGCAATCCAGGCTAGGTGACAGAGACCTTGTCTCAAAAGAGGAGGAATATCTAAAAGAATAAAATATGCTTACTTGCTCGAGAAATAAATTTAAAAATATAACCTATCAACCACCTTTAGTGGAGACCACTAGCTGTACCTACCTCAATTCTGTACTTTTTCCCCAACTTTTCCTGGGCATGTGACTACCTGGAATGACAGCTCTATTTTCCATCTTTCTTTGCTATTTACAAGTAAGGCATTATGACTAAGTTTGGCCAATGACATTTCAATAGAAGTGTTGGGTACAACTTCTGGGAAATTTCTTTAGACAGGGGATGTAACTTTCTCACTGCCCTCCTTGCTGTGAGGGCTAGAGCTTCACCAGCAACCTTGGATCAAGGGTTGAATGCCAACTGCTGAGGTTGGTAGACTAATACAGCAACTTGAAATACTTACCTCTGGAATTCTTTTATGTGAGAGGAAAAAAAAAATTCTCTGTCTTTTTTTTTAAGCCTCTGGTATTTGGGGTTTTAGTTTTATGCTGCTGAACCTAATCTTAAGTGATACACTTTTCAATTGCTGGCATATTAATCCTTTATTAGAAATTGTAAATGAGAAATTATATCAACACCTGAGGACCAAACTACAACAGAATATTCCATAGGCTCAAGATTTTGAGACATTCTGGAAAGAGTTTTCTGTAAGGTATATCCTTTCCGTGGCATGGCAACATCATCATTCTTTAAAAAGGTGACTGGACAGACATCATTTCCACCATCACCAATATAAACAATTTGTGTATAATTCACTCCCTGTTGTAACTGTTTATCTACAAATTCTATCAAAACTACCTTTTTGCAAAGATTCTTTGGGCATCTATTGCAAGAATGAGTATGATAATTTTCCACAGTGAGATGACCACTGCTATTAAAAGCCGCTGGATTTGTAAACACTTTATCAAATACATCATGAAAACTGGCAGCTTTTAAAACCCAATCTATGAAGACTGAATTTGAATCTGAAATAATAATGCAGTCAAATTTATCCTTATTCTTTCTTATAAAGTTGAAGAGTTCCACCATCCCTGGAGTGAAAGGCAATGATGTCACTGCTCTTTTCATTTCATGTTCTCTTACACCTTTATCTCCCAAATACTTAAAGACTCTGCCCATAAATTCTGTCCAAAATCCTTTTTGATAAGAATCATGTAGTTCAATAGGAAGTTTTTTGTTGGGAGCACATTGTACAATCCAAGTGTCACTATTGTCATCTATGATTGTATTGTCAAAGTCAAAAACTAGCAAAATTTTCATGGTTCCAGAAGTAGATTTGGATTATCCTGAAAAAGAAAAAATATTATTCTCTAAACAAACTCTGTTTACATATCTAACTAAAACACTTATTTAATAAACATAACTGTTAATATGTTAAAAGAAGGAATATAAACAAAGTGATTAAGCACTTCGAGACCACTACCTAACCACTTTTCTCTAAGAAGCAAAGTTCATATTTGAGTATTTTAAGTGGAAAACAAAATATATAAAAAGGACATTCATAGTATTTTTGTGTTCCTGGGGATGTGTTTCTTATAGAAGTTATAAGAAAGAAAAAAAGGCATTCTTACTATCATCACATTATCAATCAAACCACACTTATTTTATTAGATTAAAATATTTACAATCCTCATATTAAATAACAGGTCATGTATAAAGGATTCTCTGTGTACTACCCAAAATCCTGAACAAATTTAACATAGCATGAAATTTTGCAAGATGTAAAATAATTTTTTAAAAAAGGTATTTGCTAACAAAAACAAGCAATGGGGAAAGGATTCCCTATTTAATAATGGTGCTAGGATAACTGGCTAGCCATATGCAGAAAACTGAAACTGGACCCCTTCCTTACACCATACACAAAAATCAACTCAAGGTGGATTAAAGACTTAAGTGTAAAACCCAAACTATAAAAAACCTAGAAGAAAATCTAGGTAATACCATTCAGGACACAGCACAGGCAAAGATTTCATGACAAAGATGCCAAAAGCAAATGCAACAAAAGCAAAAATTGACAAATGGTATCTAATTAAACTAAAGAGCTTCTGCACAGCAAAAGAAACTATCAACAGAGTAAACAGACAACTTAGAGAATGGGAGAACATTTTTGCAGTTTATCCATCTGACAAAGGTCTAATGTCTAGCAATTATTATAAAGTTGAAAAATTATACCATCCCTGAAGTGAAAGGCATTGATGTCACTGCTTTTTTCATTTTATATTACATCTTTAGCTCCCAACTATTTAAAGACTCTGCTCGGCCGGGCGCGGTGGCTCAAGCCTGTAATCCTAGCACTTTGGGAGGCCGAGACGGGCGGAACGCGAGGTCAGGCGATCGAGACCATCCTGGCTAACACGGTGAAACCCCGTCTCTACTAAAACTACAAAAAACTAGCCGGGCGAGGTGGCGGTGCCTGTAGTCCCAGCTACCTGGGAGGCTGAGGCAGGAGAATGGCGTGAACCCGGGAGGCGGAGCTTGCAGTGAGCTGAGATCCGGCCACTGCACTCCAGCCTGGGCGACAGAGCCAGACTCCCTCTCAAAAAAAAAAATAAATAAAAATAAAAAAATAAAGACTCTGCTCATAAAATCTGCCCACAATCCTTTTTGATAAGAATCATGTAGTTCCTTGTTAAGGAACTTAAACAAATTTACAAGAAAAAACAAACAGCCCCATTAAGAAGTGGGGAAAGGACACAAACAGACAATTCTTGAAAGAAGACATGGCCGGGCGCGGTGGCTCAAGCCTGTAATCCCAGCACTTTGGGAGGCCGAGACGGGCGGATCACGAGGTCAGGAGATCGAGACCATCCTGGCTAACACGGTGAAACTCCGTCTCTACTAAAAAATACAAAAAAACTAGCCAGGCGAGGTGGCGGGCGCCTGTAGTCCCAGCTACTCCGGAGGCTGAGGCAGGAGAATAGCGTGAACCCGGGAGGCGGAGCTTGCAGTGAGCTGAGATCCGGCCACTGCACTCCAGCCTGGGCGACAGAGCAAGACTCCGTCTCAAAAAAAAAAAAAAAAAAAAAAAAAAAAAATACGTGTGCCCAAGAAATATATGAAAGAAAAAAAAGCTCAATATCACTGATCATTAGAGAAATGCAAACTAAAGCCACAATGAGATACCATCTTATACTAGTCAGAATGGCTATCATTAAATAGTCAAAAAACAACCTGGCAAAGTTGTGGAAAAAAAGGAACGCTTTTACACTGTTGGTAGGAGTGTAAATTAGTTCAACCATCGTGGAAGACAGTGTGGTGATTCCTCAAAGACGTAGAGGCCGAAATACCACTTGACCCAGCAATCCCATTACTGGGTATATACCCAAAGAAATATAAATCATTCTATTATAAAGATACATGCATGCATATGTTCACTGCAGCACTGTTCACAATAGCAAAGACATGGAATCAACCTAAATGCCCGTCAATGATAGACTGCATAAAGAAAATGTGGTACTTATACACCATGGAATATTATGCAGCTATAAAAAGGAATGAGATGATGTCCTTTACAGGGACATGGATGGAGCTGGAAGCCATCATCCTCAGTGAACTAACACAGAAACAACAACAACAACAACAAAAACAAACACCACGTGTTCTCATTTATAAGTGGGAGCTGAATCATGAGAACACATGGAATGGAACAACATACACTGGGGCCTGTCGGAGGGTTGGGGGTAGGAGGAGGCAGAGCATCAGGAAAATAGCTAGTGGATGCTGGGCTTAATACCTAGGTGACGTGATGATCTGTGCAGCAGAGCATCATGGCACACGCTTACCTATGTAACATATCTACATATCCTGCACATGTACCCCGAACTTAAAAGGTAGAAATCAAAAAAATTTTAAAAAGGTGTTTAGTTTAAAATCAATTTCTAAATGCCAATATTACAATTAAATGATTGCTGACACTCTATATGATAGTCTAAACAAATTACCTGAGAACTGAAGGCCAATTCTTCAGAACTACAAGTAACTTGGTTAAGAGTTTTGACATGTTTATTTATATCTGCTCTAGATAGGTTAGCTCTGGGGTGCCAAATAATTTGAATACACCTGAGTAATCATATTGTTTGTGGTGTGACACTTACGTCTCTGTTTTCATTAGAACATAATGAAAGTGATTAATTATAAATCTCAAGAGAAAAGGAAAGAATAAGCTGGTCAACTGATGGTAAGAATAAACATTATTTATAAAAAATAACTATATAGAATATCCAGAAAAGGATATAATTAATGTGTGTAAACAGATAATAATAATAATTTTGAGAGTCATTATATGTCAGGTACTGGCCTAAAAACTTTGCAGTATCATACAATTTAATTGTAATAACCCTATTAAGTAGGAATCATTATTATCTTCATCTTAAAGATGTATAAGCTGGATCTTAAAGTGGTTAGGTGTTAGTAAAGTGCCAGAGCTGGAATCTTAGGTTGATTTGATTCCAGACTCAATGCTTTTAAGTACCAAATTCCGGTGTTAAAAAATAGAATTAAAGGCCAGGTGCTGTGGCTCACGCCTGTAATCCCAGCACTTTGGGCGGCCAAGGCAGGCGGATCACGAGGTCAAGAGATCGAGACCATTCTGGCCAACATGGTGAAACCCCATCTCTACTAAAAGTACAAAAAAAAAATTAGCTGGGCGTGGTGGTGCTCGCCTGTAGTCCCAGCTACTCAGGAGGCTGAGGCAGGAGAATTGCTTGAACCCAGGAGGCGGAGGTTGCAGTGAGCCAAGATCGTGCCACTGCACTCCAGCCTGGCAACAGAGCGAGACTCCGTCTCAAAAAAATAGCATTTAATGACTACTCATTAGTTTAAAAATAAAATACTAAGTAGGTCATTTCGGCAGAAAGATATTTAATTACATAAAAACATTCATTAGTTTCAAAGTACACACTAACTGTAACACCACGTCGGTGATACACTTTATAACCATTTTGAGGTTTCTACAAGAAATCCTAAAAGACAAAGAACTCAAGCAATAAGAAAAGATCAATTAAAATGAAAACATGGCATTTAGCCACACATATTCTCCAGTTTATAACAGTTGATACCCAGTAGTGAAGACAGAGTAGAGCTCTTGATTCACATAAGACTAAGTATTCTGTGTCTCTTAATTTAGAATATCTAGAGAATAATTAACCTACAGGGGTATCACCTGTTGTGTGAATGTGGCTGATACATAATATTTTCTTACTCTGGATCCTTGTATCACTAAATGCCTAATCCAGATGCTTCTGACTGGTTCCCTGAGATTTAAATGCAGAATTCACTTTCCTACAGAAACAATGTAATAAATAATAAGGCATAATTGACAATCACATTAGTACTGTAACTAGGCATGTTTTAAATTAAATATGCTTTTTGAGTATTCTGAATTTATAATTAAAACACATTTCAAATGTAACTCACTGTTGTTTGAAAACCTCAAGCCTAAACTTAATTAGCCACAAATTACTGAAATTCCTGAATTATTAGCCTCAAAATAGCATGAGACTGAGCTAACAGTTCCCCTGCTGATCTGAAAGTGCACTTTAAAAGTTTCACATCTTTTTCTATTAGTATTTTCTCACCGCTCAACATAAACCTTTATAAAAATACTTACCCAACTTAGTATTTCCAAGACAATCTTACTTCAGCATTGGGATTAGGATAAACAATCACGACAATCTTCAGTCTTAAACACCAGCCAGTTGTTTTCAAACATTACTCCTATTCTATATACAGGGAACAGAGTCTTCTGGTTTGGAGCAAAATAATGGAAACTTCTTAACTCCTAAAATTGATAAACGTATTTTAAAAGCTTTAACATTTGCATTTTCTAATTATGTTGTTTGTCTTATGTCAGAAAAGTATCTCTTGGCAATAGGAGAACAAAGTTTTGCTTTCCACTTGGTATCGACTTGGTGTCGAAAATAAGAAATGTTATGTGAAAATAAGTTTTGTCCAGTGGATAAAATCATAGTGCTAAGCTGATTGAGATTTTCAGAGTCCATTTTTTTCTTTTTACTTGTTTAATAATAGAGTAATTCCACATTCTATTGTCAATAGACATTTAGAGATTTAGTGCTGTATTAGAAATTAAAATGTCTCCAAAAATTAAGGATATGCACAAAGATTTAGTTTTAAGAATGTGAATCTATTTTGAAACCAGTCTGTTAAAATTCCAAAAAGAGTTAACTGTTCTCTTCAAAAGCACAATCTATGTCCATTTGGTATGTCTGCAATGTTTCCATAGTGTAACAATATCCTATGTACTTTACACAATGAAAATTAGAAACTACACAGACATCCAAGAATTGGGAAATAGTTAAATAAGATATACATGTGACGGCATATAATAGAATATCCAGCCAATAAAAGCTAAGATATTCAGTTCAAATTAAATAAGCAAGTCACAAAACAATGTGTACAGTATAATCCTGTTTTTGTTTTAGAAAATGTTTACGTGTGCAGTGGAATGGTTATGGTTGGTTCAACCGTAGTTCACACTTTTTCTACATTAATTTTGTAATAAAATTTTTTTTCTTCTCAGAATAATTTAAACTGTTTCAGATCAGAGTGCATATGCTACCTTATTAAATTCACAACAAAGAAAAAAAAGAGTAGTGGGTAAAGGACAAACAATTCTAGACTGACTTGGATTGTGGTTGGAGTTGGAATCTCGAGTCTGAAGTCAAATTACATCTGACCACCATGTCAAATTGGCAAGTAACTGACATCAAATCATGAGATTCAATACTTTTTGTAACTAATTTTGTTAAAATTCCAGAGAATTTTTGTTGGGAGACAATTCTCCCTGTGTCTCCGGTGGTTGTGCACGTCTTACTGACTGCTCTTTCCTCTATTGTTTCAAGGATGTTTGTACAGTGGACAGCCTTGAGAAACATGCTTATTTGTTCAAATGATAAAGATCTGGGTTCCCTAAGCTCAGGGCTGCTTTCCTGTAATTCGACATACTCTACATCTAGGTGCCTTCTTGCCCACTTTGCATTATCCTGTGGGAACTGGGGCTTTAGGTAACTCAGGCAAAATTGCTGATATACTGGCTACTGCTGGGAGTAATTCATTCCTGAAACGAATAGTCTTCTGTCTTCCATGAAACTGCCAGGCTAAGTTAGCCTGCAAACAGGGTAAAATCTCTGTTCCTTCCCAGTTCTTGACACTTTGGCACTGCAAGCTCCGCCTCCCGGATTCACGCCATTCTCCTGCCTCAGCCTCCTGGGTAGCTGGGACTACAGGCGCCCCCCACCACGTCCGGCTAATTTTTTTTGTATTTTTGGTAGAGACAGGGTTTCACCGTGTTAGCCAGGATGGTCTCCATCTCCTGACCTCGTGATCTGCCTGCCTCGGCCTCCCAAAGTGCTGGGATTACAGGCGTGAGCCACCACGCCTGGCCTCCAGTTCTTGACACTTTTTAAGGTATGCTTCCAAAAATCTACCAGCGCTCTATGTGCACAAACTAATTTCTGTCTACAAATATTTTCTTAATTATTCCATACTTACCAGCATTATTACGTGGAACATCTGATAGAAAACCTAAAGAAAAATAGCACGACTGTGTGTTAGGACGTTCGTTATTAAAAATCTTTTTGTTCTTTCACTTTGAGAGACTCCAATTTGGTGCATTATGTGTACACATCAGAGCCAACTTGTTAGTAATGAAGTTATCTGTACATCAATGTATTACAAAAAGATCTTCTGAAACCAAATGCGCAGCTACTCCTAACAGATTTCTGTGGTCATGTATTTACCAAGAAATTTAAAATATCTCAAAGGTCCTAACATAAATGTTCTAAGCATATCATTAAGTTTTAACATTCCTATCTTTTAAAAACCTGGCCCCATCTAGTCCTGACCATGCCCCAGAAACCAAAGGATTAAAAAAACAGAGTTTATGTCAGCGAATCCGCGGGTTTTTATAATTAAGGGAGGGCTTTGCTCCTCACATTCCACCCGCGAGGAGATCGGGGACACACACACCACGCCTAGGCCTCGCGCGCTCACACACCTGCCGGCTCCACCCCGAGGGTAGGCATCGGACCCAATCGGAGGTCGTCCCCCGTGGAGCGCGCAGCAGGCGAGGATGGGAGTAGCAGGCAGGGCGGGGGTTCACGGGCTTCTCACTGACCCAGGCCCGCCGTCGGCAGCCGCCCCGGCGCCCGTGACGCTCCTGCTGGTTCAGTCCTTTGACCTAGCCCCACGCCTGCCCGCTGGGCAGCCGCACTCACAAGCCCAGCTCGCAGGCGCAGGCGCAGGCGCCTCTCTTCGCTAGCCCGACTGCCAACTGCAGCGCTTTCCCCGTTCTTCGGCGACGGCTGGCGTCACTTCCGGCGGCGTTGCCAAGCAACCGCGTGGTTCGAGTAACAACGTCCACTGGCTGGAGTCCGCGGCGCTTGGCGCCACAGTCACTTTTCCAGATCTGGGCGCACTATGGACACCTCGTCAGAGATGCTGGTACGGTTTGGACGACGCTGTGGACAGGCGAAGGAAAGTACAGGTGAGCTAACCTGACCTATCCAGGGACAGGGATTGTTTCTGGACCCCCGGCATGGAGTGAGAGGCGAGGATGCCGAATGAGGGCTTCAGTTGCTTTTTGAAATGGACTCCATCAAGTCGAAAGCATCCTCAATAAGCATCTTTGGGCTCTGTGTAAAGTTAGGCCGTCCTCAGGTGAATGGGTGAAGGAGGGAAACGGGGAGTGGAAGTGGGTGGGAGAATGTTTACAGAAATAGGGGTGGAGAAAAGATAGGAAATCAGAGACCCCCCACCCCCAGCTAACCTAAAACTGCGCAGTTACAGCTCTGAGAGTCTGGGCTTTGTTAAATTTCCGGCACGCTTAAAGTTTGTTATTCACTGATTGAATTGGAATATCTCTTGGAAATATAAGTTCCCTCTTTAGAGTCTTGGCTCTGCTGCAAACTTGCTGATTGGTCTTTACTAAAAGTCTCTGAAAGAAATATCTCCATTTCCTCCTCTCTAAAGTAAATGTAAGGTATCTCTCTAAGTCAGATGCTTTCATAGAGTTAAAAAAAATCGTGCGACATAAAGTATTGTAATTCAGATGACCTGTTATAACAATTTGATTTTGGAATAGAAATAGACTTCTAAAGAACTCTATCAATTCTAGCTACGACAGTTTCTTAAGTCTGTAAATTGGCAATTAATGTTGTCATGGTGACAACTAGAACTTTGGCAGTTTGAAGTATCTTCATGTCGTTGCCCGAGCTTCTGTAGCAATAGTGCCCCCTGCACGAGATGCAGAGTGAGAGCCAGTCGTTCTTCACTAGTGGATATTTATGCAGTGGAGGTTTTATGAGGTTAGCAGCAGACTTTTGCTGTGTAAAAGGAAAGAAACAGTACCAATATGACAAGTATTGGAAAAGCACAATTACTCCCACATATTCACTTGCCTGCATATGCATTTCTGCACTACCTGGTTTAGATTTACCTAATAGTTGTTAAATAATGTTTTGTGGTAACTAGCTCACAAGCTTCCAACCGAGCCTCGCTGCTAAATTTTAATCTCCATTTTTAGGGGAAGGCTAAGTAGGAGAGGGTTTCAGAGATGTATGCAGCTATTTGTAAAACAAATAATTTATCAAGATTTAGTGGGGTGAGATCAGCCAGAATGGTGAAATAGGATCTATGCCTGAAATCCTGTCCTCCATAAAATCAACAAGAACAGTGGCAAAAATCATCATTATCGACTTTTTCAGAACTCTGGAAATTAACCAAAGGCTTGCAACAATATGTGGAGTGTTTGCTAAAGAAAACAGCTGGATTTTGTAACAACAGCGAGGTTTTTGGCATCTTAATTTGCCATTGTCCTATACTTTTCTCCTAGCCCCATGGCAGCCTAGATAACCACAGCAATCACAGTGAAAAATACTGACTTAGCAACTTGTAGAGGGGACAAAACAGAATTTGACCCACTCCAAAGCCAGGCAACTGTTATTATTCGACATATCTGATAGTTCCTTGGAGAATCTCACTCATGAGGCTTATTGTTATTTAGTCTGACTTCAGACTCACCAAGTATGTTTGTCAAATGATCAGTGGCAATTTTAAATATCACAGCTATCAGAGGCAGTACTATAGTTTTAACGTGTCCTCTAAAAAGCATGTGTGGGAACTTAATCCCCAGTGTAAAAATGTTGGAAGGTAGGGACTAATGAGAGGTGATTAGGCCATGAGAGAAGAATAAAGGGATTAATGCCATTATCTGGGGAGTGGGTTCATTATAAAAGTGGGAAAGTTGGCCCTCTTCTCTCTCTCTCTATCTATCTGTCTCTCTGTCTCTCTCTCGCTCTCTCTCTCTCTGTGCATGTGTGTCTGTTGCCCTCTCTTTGCCCTTTTGCCACGTAATGCCTTCCATCATGTTATGATGAGGCACGAAGGCTGCTGCCAGATGCTGGCACCTTGATACTGGCTTTCTCAGCCTCCAGAACCATAAGCCAATAAATATCTATTCTTTATGAATTACCCAGCCTAAGGTGTTCTGTTATAACAGCATGAAACAGGCAGGCAGTGATACAGTTGGGAGGCAAACAACACGCTGACCAAAAAACTTAAAAGGATCAGCTGGGAAGTGATATGTCCATAGGGAGCTTTGGAAAACTCCTGACATATTCCTGGGAATCTAGAAGGCCAAATGCATGCATAGAGCTACATACATGCCCAGGAAAGACCTGAAAATGCCTCTCACCTATGACTTACCTTGAGACTCTGTTTAAGAAAGAAGTAAAAGCTAAGATGGAGTTGTAAATTGCCTGCCCGAGCATTGAAGGCATGCCTTAATGCTCACAGACAGTCCCTCGGCAGAGACTGGGAGACTTGTTAGTTCTAGTCATCCAAAGATGTGTCTGTCTGGTTATTAGCTGACCACTAAGCAAACCAGAGACTCCAGTGACTCCAGTGGCCACATGTGACAAAGAATACAGACTACAGAATTGGTTCAGTGAAGTCATGAAACAACAACAGCAGGAATAAGAAACTTTGGGTGTATGTGGAGATCTGATTTCCAGAGTTGAAACATATATGTACAGTTTTTAATAAATATTATGAAAGATGAAAATAAATATGACCCAAACATAAGAAAAGGTTTCAGTAGAAAGTGTCTTTGAAATGGACTCCACCAAGTTGAAAGCATCCTCAGTAATCATCTTTTGACTCTGTGGAAATTAGGCCGTTTTGCCCTCAGGTGAATGGGTGGAAGAGGGAAAGGGGCTGTGGAACTGGCAGGGAGGATGTCTACAGAAGTAGGGGTGGAGAAAAGGTAGGAAATCAGAGACCCCCTCAACTGACCTAAAACTGTGCAGTTGCAGTTGTTGTAAGCCCAGATGTTGGATTTACTAGATAAAAACTTTTGTAAATTTATAGCTATTGTAAATATATTTAAAGAACTCAAGTGAAAGTCTAAAGAACTATAGAAAAGTATTAAGAATGTTGTCTTACCAAATAGAGGGTATCAATGAAGATTTTAAAAAATTATAAAAAGAAACTGAACAGAAATGTTGGAGTTGAAAAACACAATAACTGAATTAAAAAATTCACTAGAGGGATCAATAGCAGATTTGAACTTGCAGAAGAAATAATCAATGAACTTGAAGATAAGTCAATTGAGATTATTCAGTCTCAGAATAGTGAGAAAGAAAAAAAGATAAAAGAATGAAGAAAAACAAGCAGATCTTCAGAGAAATGTAGGTCACCGGCAAATATGCCAACATAAATGTAACTTGAGTTCTGGAAGGAAAAGAGCAGAGAAAGGGGTAAAAACATTTGAAGAATTAATGGCCAAAAGCTTTCCAAATTTGATGAAAAACATTACACATTCAAAAGGCTCAGTGATCCTCTAAGTACGGTAAACTCAACTCAAAGAGATCCACAGCTGTACACATCATGATCAAACTGTTGAAAGCTAAAGACAAAGAAAATCTTGAAAGCACAAGAGAGAAACGACATTACATAAAATTAATCCTCAACAAGATTAACAACAAATTTCTTATAAGAAGTTATGGAGTCCAGGGGCAGCAGGCTGATATATTCAAAGTACTGAAAGAAAAAGTCTTCAAGAATTCTTTTTTTTTTTCTTTTTTTTGAGACAGAGTCTTGCTCTTGTCACCCAGGCTGGTGTGCAGTGGCATGATCTCAGCTCATTGCAACCTCTGCCTCCCAGGTTCAAGTGATTCTCCTGCCTCAGCCTCCTGAGTAGCTGGGATTACAGGCACCCACCACCATGCCTGGCTAATTTTTGTATTTTTAGTAGAGATGGGGTTTTGCCGTGTTGGCCAGGCATGTCTCAAACTCCTGACCTCAGGTGATCCCACCTTCAGTTATTAATTGAAAAAATTATCACGAAGAAAAACTGAGGACCAGATGGCTTCATTGGTTAATTCTAAATGTTTAATGAAATATTAACATAAATCCTTCCAAATCTTTTTAAAAAATAAAGAAGAGGAAGGGGCACTTTCCAACTCATTCTATAAGGGCAGTATTGCCAACATCAGACAAAGACATCACAAGAAAACTATAGATGATTATCCTTTATGAATAGAGATGCAAAAATCTTCAACATAGTTTTAGCACATCAGCTAGATGTGGCACACACCTCCCAGCTACTTGGGAGGCTGAGGTGGGAGGACCACTTGAGGCCAGGAATTTGAGGCTGTAATGTGCTATGGTCACACTTGTAAATAGCCACTGCACTCCAGCCTGGGCAACATAGCAAGACCCCATCTCAAAAAATAAGTTGATTAATTAAATAAAATACTAGCAAACCAAATCCAGCAACATATAAAAATTATTATATACCATGACGAAGTGGTATTTATCCCAGGAATGCAAGGTTGGCTTAAAAACAATTAATGTGCCGGGCGTGGTGGCTCAAGCCTGTAATCCCAGCACTTTGGGAGGCCGAGACGGGCGGATCACGAGGTCAGGAGATCAAGACCATCCTGGCTAACCCGGTGAAACCCCGTCTCTATTAAAAAATACAAAAAAAACTAGCCGGGCGAGGTGGCAGGCACCTGTAGTCCCAGCTACTGGGGAGGCTGAGGCAGGAGAATGGAGTTAACCCAGGAGGCGGAGCTTGCAGTGAGCCAAGATCCGGCCACTGCCCTCCAGCCCGGGCGACAGAGCGAGACTCCGTCTCAAAAAAAACAAAACAAAACAAAAAAACCAATTAATGTAGTACACTGTATAAATAGAATAAAGAACAAAACTACATGATTATCCTAATAGAAAAAACATTTGACAAATCCAACATTCCATTTATGATAAAAACAACAAACTAGGAATAGAAAGGAATTTTCTTAACCTGATAAAGGAGACCTATGAAAAGCCTATAGCTAACATCATAGTTAATGGTGATAGACTGAAAGCCTGATCAGGAAAAGACAAGTATGCCTGCTTTCATCACTTCTATTTAACATCATACTAGAAATTCTAGCCATGGCATTTAGGCAAGCAAAACAGAAGGCCATCCAGATTGGAAAGGAAAAAATAAAACTTTCTATTTTCACAGATGACATGATATTCTATATTAAAAATCCTAAAGGATACAATTATTAGATCTAATAAAGTTTAGTGGCATTGAAAGATGATCAATTTACAAAATTGTATTTCTTTACACTTGCAATGAACAATCTGATAATAAATTTAAGAAAACAATTCCATTTACAATAGCACCAAAATACTTAGGAAAAGTTTTTCTAAGGAAAAATACTTATAGGAATAAGCAAAATTTATCTCTTTTTTTTTTTTTTTTTTTTTTTTTTTTTTTTTTTTTTTTTTTTGAGACGGATCTTGCTCTGCCGCCCAGGCTGGAGGCAGTGGCCGATCGTCAAGCTCACTGCAAGCTCCCGCCTCCCGGGTTCACGCCATTCTCCTGTCCCAAGCCTCCCGAGTACTGGACACAGGCCCCGCTCGCCGCCGGCTAGTTTTTGTATTTTTAGTAGAAGACGGGGTTCACCGTATTACCAGGATGGTCTCGATCTCTGACCTCATGATCCGCCCGTCCGGCCTCCCAAAGTGCTGGGATTACAGGGCTTGAGCCACCGCGCCCGGGCCCAAAATTTAATCTTTTAAAAAACTACAAAACATTATTGAAAAAAGTTAGATGTAAATAAATGGAAAGACATCTTGATATGGTTTGGATGTATCCTCGCCCAAATCTCAACTTGAATTCCCAGGTGTTGTGGGCACATGGAGATAATTGAATCATGGGGGCTGGCCTTTCCTGTGCTATTCTTGTGATAGTAAATAAGTCTTATGAGATCAAAGGGATTTATCAGGGATTTCTACTTTTGCTTCTTCCTCATTTTCTCTTGCTGCCACCACGTAAGAAGTGTCTTTCACCTCCTGCCATGATTCTGAGGCCTCCCCAGCCATGTGGAACTGTAGGTCTAATTAAATCTCTTTTTTCTCAGTCTTCAGTATATCTTTATCAGCAGGGTGAAAATGGATTAATATAGTAAATTGGTACCAGCAGAGTGGGGCATTGCTGGAAAGATAACTGAAAATGTGGAAGTGACTTTGGAACTGGGTAACAGGCAGAGATTGGAACAGTTTGAAGAGCTCAGAAGAAGACACGAAAATATGGGAAAGTTTGGAACTTCCTAGAGACTTGTTGAATGACTTTGACCAAAATGCTGATAGCGATATGGACAGTGAAATCCAGGCCGAGGTGGTCTCAGATGGAGATAAGGAACTTTTTAGAAACTGGAATAAAGGTGATTCTTGCTATGTTTTGGCAAAAAGACTGGCGTCATTTTGTCCCTGCCCTAAAGATTTGTGGAACTTTGAGAAATATGATTTAGGGTGTCTGGCAGAAGAAATTTCTAAGCAGCAAAGCATTCAAGAGGTGAGTTGGGTACTGTTAAGGGCATTCAGTTTTAAAAGGAAACAGACCATAAAATTCAGAAAATTTGTAGTCTGAAAAACCAATTTTCTGGGGAGAAATTCAAGCCAGCTGCAGAAATCTGCATAAGCATCAAGGAGCCTAATGTTAATCACCAAGACCATGGGGAAAATGTCTCCAGGCCATGTTGGAGACCTTCACAGCAGCCCCTCCTGTCACAGGCCTAGAGGTCCAGGAGGAAAAAGTGGTTTTATGGTCTGGGCCCAGGGTCCCTGTGCTGTGTGCAGCCTATAGACTTGGTGCCGTGTCCTAGCTGCTCCAGCCATGGCTGAAAGGAGCCACTGTAGAGCTCATGCTGTGGCTTCAGAGGGTGGAAGCTGCCAAGCCTTGGCAGCTTCCACATGGTGTTGAGCCTGTGGGTGCGCAGAAGTCAAGAATTGAGGTTTGGGAACCTCCACCTAGATTTCAGAAGATATATGGAAATGCCTGGATGCCCAGGCAAAAGTTTGCTGCAGAGGCAGGGCCCTTATGGAGAACCTCTGCTAGGGCAGTGCAGAAGGGAATTGTGGGGTCGGAGCTCCCACATAGAGTCCCTACTGGGACATTATCTAGTGGAGCTGTGAGAAGAGGGCCACCATCCTCCAGACCCCAGCATGGTAGATCCACTGACAGTTTGCACCATGCACCTGGAAAAGCCGCAGACACTCAATGCCAGTTCATGAAAGCAGCCAGGAGGGAGGCTGTGCCCTGCAAAGCCACAGGGGCAGAACTGTCAAAGACCATTGGAACCCACTTTTGCATCAGTGTGACCTGAATGTGAGACCTAGAGTCAAAGGAGATCATTTTGGAGCTTTAAAATTGTATTGCCCTGCTGGATTTCAGACTTGCATGGGTCCTGTAGTCCCTTTGTTTTGGCCAATGTCTCCCATTTGGAATGGCTGTATTTGCCTAATACCTGTACCCCCATTGTATCTAGGAAGTAATTAGCTTGCTTTTGATTTTTTTTTTTTTTTTTGAGACAGAGTCTCGCTCTGTCGCCCAGGCTGGAGTGCAGTGGCCAGATCTCAGCTCACTGCAAGCTCCGCTGGGTTTACGCCATTCTCCTGCCTCAGCCTCCCAAGTAGCTGGGACTACAGGCGCCTGCCACCTCACCTGGCTAGTTTTTTGTATTTTTTTAGTAGAGACGGGGTTTCACCATGTTTGCCAGGATGGTCTCGATCTCCTGACCTCGTGATCCGCCCGTCTCAGCCTCCCAAAGTGCTGGGATTACAGGCTTGAGCCACCGCGCCCGGCTTGCTTTTGATTTTACAGGCTCATAGGCAGAAGGGACTTGCCTTGTCTCAGATGAGACTTTGGACTACAGACTTTTGGGTTAATGCTGAAATGAGTTAAGACTTTGGGGGACTGTTGTGAAGGCATGATTGGTTTTGAAATGTGAGGATATGAGATTTAGAGGGACCAGGGGCAGAATGATATGGTTTGGCTGTGTCCCCACCCAAATCTCAACTTGAATGGTATCTCCCAGAATTCCTACATGTTGTGGGAGGGACCCAGGGAGAGGTAATTGAATCATGGGGACTGGTCTTTACCATGCCATTCTTACAATAGTGAATACATCTCATGAGATCTGATGGGATTATCAGGGGTTTCCACTTTTGCTTCTTCCTCATTTTCTCTTGCTGCCATCATGTAAGAAGTGCCTTTTGCCTCTCACCATGATCCTGAGGCCTCCCCAGCCATGTGGAACTGTAAGTCCAACTAAACTTTTTTTTCTCCCTAGTCTCGGGTATGTCTTTATCAGCAGCATGAAAATAGACTAATACACATTTCATGTTAATGGGCTGGGAGACTTAGTATGGTTAACATGGTTTGAATATTTGTCCCCTTCAAAACTCATGTTGAAAATTAATTCCCAAAATGGCAGTATTGAGAGGTGGGGCCTTTAAGAAGTGATTGGGTCATGAGGGATCTGCCCTCATGAATGGATTAGAAATGGGGTCTTGCTGTGAATGGATTAACGGCTTATGCTGGAATTGGGACTCTTGGCTTCATAAGAAGAGGAAGAGAGATCTCAGCTAGCATCCTCAGCCCCCTTGCCATATGATGCCCTACACTACTTCCAGACTCTGCAGAGAGACCTCACCAGCAAGAAAGCCCTCAACAAATGCAGCCCCTCAACCTTGCGCTTCTCAGCCTCTATAATTGTAAGAAATAAAATCATTTTCTTTACAAATTATCTAGTTTCAGATATTCTGATATAGCAACAGAAAATGGACTAAGACAGATGGCAACACTTCCCAAATTGATCTACACATTTAACACAATTCCTATCAAAATTCTACTTGGCTTTCTTGTGGATATTGGCAAGCTGATCCTAGAATTCATATGGAAATGAAAAGGACAATAGAATAGCTAAAACAATTTTGAATCAGAAGAAATATTAACAAGTAAGAGGACTCACACTTCATGATATTAAGACTTACTACAAAGCTACACTCATTGGCTGGACATGGGAGTGTGCACCTATAGTCCCAGCTACTCAGGTGGTTGTGGCCAGAAGGATCACTTGAGACCAGGAGTTTGAGGGTGTAGTGCACAATGGCTGTGATTATGAATAGCTACTGCACTCCAGTCAGAGCTACATAGAGAGACCCTGTTTCTAAAAACAATTAAAAAACCTACAGTCACCAAGAGATTGTAGTGTTGGCTTAAGGAAAGACATATAGATGAGTGTAATAGAAATAATGAAATAAACCCATACATCTATACTAAATGGGTTTTGACAAGAATGTTAATGCAATGGGGAAAGAGTAGAATTTTTAACAAATGGTGCCAGGATAAGTGGATATCCATATACAAAATAATGAATTTCGACTCCCAAATTAATATACACCTCACACTACATACAAATATTAGTTTGAAATGAATCATATAACTAAATATAAAAGCTAGAACTATAAAACTATTAGAAGAAAACTTAGATATACATCTTTATTACCTTGGATTAGGCAACAATTTCTTAGATGTGACACCAAAAGCACAATCAACCCAAGATAAATAGATTTGGCCTTCATCAAAATTAAAAACTTCAGTATGAATACATCAAAGAACACTATCAAAAAGTGCAAATACATCCACCGAATGGGAGAAGATATTTGCAAATTATATATATGCTAAGGATCTATAATCCAGATTATAAAGAATTCTTTCAACTCAACAATAAAAAGCTCATTTTTAAAAAGGGACAAATGATTTGAACTGATATTTCTCCAAACAAGATGTACAAACAGCCAATAAGCACATGAAATGATGCTCAACTTCATTACCCATTATAGAAATACAAATCAAGACAACAGTGAGAAACCACTTCCCACCCACTAGGATGAATGAAAAAAATAAAGGGGCAGTAATAACTGTTGGGAAGGATGTGGAGAAATTGAAACCTTCGTATGTTGTTAGTGGAAATGTAAAATAGTATAGCAACTTTGAAAAACAATTTGACACTTTCTCAAAATGTTAAATATGGAGTTATAATTCTGTTCCTAAGCATAACCAAAGATAATGAAAAACGTATGTCCACACAAAAACATGTGAATGTTCATAACAGAATTATTCATAGTAGTCAAAAGGTGGAAACACCCCTAATGTCCATCAATTGATAATGGATAAACAAAATGTGCTACATCTATAGAATGGAATATTACTCACCATAAAAAGGAATTAGGGCCAGGCGTGGTGGCTCATACCTGTAATCCCAGCACTTTGGGAGGCCAAGGCAGGTGGATCACTTGATGCCATGAGTTTGAGACCAGCCAGGCCAACATGGTGAAACCCCATGTCTACTAAAAATACAAAAAAATTAAGTTGGGCGTGGTGGTGCACGACCGTAATCCCAGCTACTTGGGAGGCTTGGCAGGAGAACTGCTTGAGCCTGGGAGATGGAGGTTGCAGTGAGCCGAGATTGTGCCACCGCACTCCAGTCTGGGCGATGGAGACAGACTCATCTCAACAACAACAACAACAACAACAACAACAACAGAAAGGAATCAAGTATGGATACATTCTACAATGTGAATGAACCTTGAAAGAGGCCAGATATAAAAGGCCACATATTGTATTATTCCATGCACATGAAATGTCTCGAATAGGCAAATTCAAAAAAGTAGAGCCAGAAAGTAGATTAGTGGTTGCCAGGAGCTATGAGGAGGAGAGGACTGCTAATGCATAGAGTGTCCTTCGGAGTGATGAAAATGTTCTGAATTAGATATTAGTGATAGTTGCCCAGCTTTGAGAATAGAGTAAAAACCATCGAATGCTACTGTTTGCAGTGGTGGATTTTTATGTGTATTATAACTCAATAAAAAGATGATCTAATCCATGGAAAATGTGTCAATATGGCAGGCAGATGGACTGATTTTAGACACTTTTAGGTAACTTGCCACTGCTTTTGTCCCCTCTCTCCTGCTTGCTAGTCTGCCTATTTATATTCTCTCTCTGTCCATCTGTCTCTGTCTTTCATGTCCCTTCATTCAGTTGTGGTCTGCCCTTCTTCAACTTCTCTAACAGCCTCTACTGACATTGTATGAGAGTTACTGTGGGGTAGAAATCTTGGAAGTAAGATTGCCCTCTAAGAACTAAATTTTACATCAACCAGTGGATTAAAGTGGGGATATGTGAAACCATCTATAGCTCTGATCTCAACCAGGGCTCTCCTGATCTTCAAAGATATGGGGAACTTGCCCCAACTTCAGTGACCCGAGATAGTAAAAGCCTTTCCCAAGCTTTCTGTGGGCTTTCTTTTTTCTTTGCGGTTACCCAACTCTATTCCTGCATTTGTGGTGGTTCTCTTTGTTCGTTCCTGTATCAGAGTCCATCAAAAGATCTACTTGAATAAAACATCCTGTGAACACAGTTATTCTACTAAAGATTTGAGATGTGAAAGAGGAGGGATCACACTTTGCACTGCATAGCTTTCTGACATCCTGCTCTCCTGCCACCACTGCTAAGGCCCACTTACCACTGTATACTTTGTGGGGAGCAGCTCCTGCCAGAATGGACCGTGTACTGTATTGACCCTCTTTAGAATTTTAGTGAATTAAATTTAGAATGACTCTTGGGTCAGACAAAGATAGTAACATGCCTAGCAATTTCTTAATCAAAAGGCAGATGGTTTAACTTAGAGACCATTGTTTGGTTAGCTTCTGATTGCAAGTAACACAAGCCAAATTGAGCTGGTTTAGGCAAAATAAAGGAAATTTGTTACAAGGCTGTAAGAATGTATTGGTCATGACTCTTAAGTAGAACAGTGTTCTGAATCAAGTTACACCGCAATCCCCAGATATGGGAGACACAATATTCTCCTTTTTATTGTAACTACTGTGAATTAGATTAGTCATTTGCAACTAAAGAATCATGATGATACTCTTTGCAACTAAAGATAATACTATTTGCAACTAAAGAGTCATGATAAAGTCAGCTTTGTTTGGCTTTGTTCTGCATGCAGAGGTTTGGTATGTGGTAGGCAAGATAGTGCCTGTGGTTGTAAACTCACACTTTAGTTTAGTCACCAAGTTCTCACCCCTACCTGCCTTAATTTAAACCCCAAGAAGACTTTAATTGGTCCTAACAGCTTTTCTTTCAGTATCTTTCTCTTTTTGGAACTATGTGATTTTCTTGCTTCTGCCTTTCTCTCTACTTGTTTCATTCTTCTCATACTAATAGTAAAAATAATAATAGCTAATATTTGTTGAGAACATATTATGTACCAGACACTAGTCTTAAATTCTTTACATCCAGTAGATACTGTTAATGACCCCATTTTGCAATTAAGGAAACAGATTCAGAAGGGTTAAATAATTTTATCTACATTCATATAGTTAATATATGGTGTGTTCAGAAAAAGTTCAGGTAGTCTGACTCCAGAATCCACACTCTTACCCACTCTGCTATCCTACCTTTGTTATGCCTGTGGCCACCCATCATTGTTCAAATGCCTTTCCTATTTTGGTGAATTTCCTTCCTTTGATGTCCTACCTCCTTAAGATAGAAGGCAAAATTCACTTTTTGAGCTGTTGTTACAGTTAGAGGGCAAGCGTGGGACAAAGACTCATCCAATCAGTTTTACATATGCCAGATTTATATTCTGAAGAGAGCAATATAAGGAATCAAACAGCATGTTGAATCAGTTTGTGTGTGTGTGTGTGTGTTTGTAGAAAATGGCAATAAAAGTGTACCAATTTCAGAGGCAACAGTGGTGAAGATTCAAGTATTCCAGTGTATGGTTTCCAGTGGGGCAAGTTGTAAATGGGGCAAGTCGAGATGCCTACACAAAGCCAGTTGCCATGGGCCCTCACTGGAACCCCATGTTGTGGTTTGTATGATGTTTTGCATATACAGCTTATAAGGATGACTATGGCTCTCTAGTAGATTGAGTCCATTACTTAATGCCCCTTAATTAATTCCTTTTCTTTTCTGCCTAAACTAGTTCTGCCAAACTTACTAGAGTAAGTTTGGCTGTTAATAATTAAGAAACTTGGTTGATTAAAAGGGTAGGACCATTTTTCCAAGGAGATCTGTTATGAGTTCCACTGTGTCATTTAGGATGCTTTGAATTCATATAATAGAACACCCAACTCAATCATCTTCAAAAATAGGGACATTTTTTTCACTTTATAACAGGAATGCCAGGCTTCAGGTTGAGTTGATTAGCAGAATAATGAGATTATCATTGCCTCAGATTCTCCTGTTGTTTCTCCTTTGCAGTAACAGCTTCTTTGCAATAATAGCTTCATTCAAGGCTGGTTTCTTTTGTGGTCGTAGCTGTTTATCTGTCTCTCTTTCTTCCTTATTCATACTTAGCTTGAGAGTCTTTTGGATGTCTCTCCCAGAAAACAAGGAAGAACTTTTCTAAAAGTTGCACGTAAACCTTTTGTCCTGTTTCTTTGCTTTTTAGAGAAATAGTGATTGACAATGGAGATACAAGTGTTCTTAAACCAACTAGGCCCACCCTGGAACTATAGTGAGTTCTCCAAATTATGTTGCTGCTGCTCAGTGGGAAGAGGTTGAATAGAGTCAGTCGTAATGCCTACAACCCCAAAAGATGAACACCCACAAAGTTATCCATTTATAAACTACCACTTTGTTAACTTTGAAAAATGCTTTTATAACAAGCTGTTGGGATAGGTATTACTAGGAGATCTCTATTTTAAAGATGAGGGTACTGAGATTCCAAAAAGTTAAATGACTTGCCCAAGTTTACACAGTAAGGAAGTGATTAAACAAGTAGTCAAATATATGCCTTCTGATTTCAAGGCCTTGTATTTTTTTTTTTTTTTTTCACTTAATCGTAGCTGTTCTTGGGATAACAAGAGTAAATTAAGTGTTTGAAAATAATTTCTAGTTATGCCACTATCGGAACTTCTGAGACAAATATCACTTAAACTATTCCTGTAAGTCTTTAGTAATCATTTTTTACAATTTATTAGAAAAAAGAAACTCTGAAGAAGATCAAGTTCTCTATCCGCCTCTTCTGCCTAGCAAAGTAGATCTCCAGCAGGTCACCATAATTCCACACAATGAGTGGAAAAGGATTCAAAATAGCCTTGACAGGTTGACAAGAGAAGCAGCATGCCTCCGTGCAGAAAGAAAGGCAAAGAAAGAAATGCATTTGCGATCTCAAGAGGTGGTAAAACACTGGACTAATACATATGCAGTAAGTATTAACCACCCAGGAATACACATGCACTGAAGACTTACCCTTGTTTCTTAGTACTCTTATGCTTCTTTTTATAATTTTTTTACATGTAAAATTTCATTAAAATGCATCGAAACACACTTTCAACGGTGTTATTTAGGTATAAGTGATATACAATGAATTGGACATATTTGAAATGTACAATCCTATAATTTTGACATATGTATAAACCCCCAAAACCATCATTACTATTAGGATAATGAACATGTTCTTGACCTCAAAATTTCCTCATGACCTGTTTTATTCCCTCTCCTTCCTCCCTGCTCCTCCTCTGGATCCTTAGGTAACCACTGATCTGCTTCCTATTACAGATTTCATTCAACACAATTACTTTGAGATTCATTCATGTTGTGGGTATCAATTGTTAATTTTTATTGCTGAATAGTATTCCATTGTATGGATATACCACAGTTTGTTTATTTGGTTACTTTTTGATGATTGACATCAATGAAATATTGACATTTGAGCTGTTTCTTTCCGTTTTTGGCTATTACAAACAAAGCTGCTATGAACATTCATGTATAAGTCTATGTATGGACATATACTTCCATTTCTCTTAGTAAATATCTTTGTGTAGAATAGCTGTTTTTTATGATAGGTGTATATTTAACTTTGTAAGAAACTTTCAAACTGTTATCCAAAGTAGTTGTAATTTTGCATTCCCAATAGTAATCTCTGAGAGTCCTATTTCCTCTCCATTCTCAACAACACTTGGTATAGTTGGTCTTTTTAATTATAAACATTTTAATAGGTGTGAAATATCTCATTATAGTTTTAATTTGAATTTCTCTAAGTAAAAATGATGTTGAATGTCTCTTCCTGAACTTATTTTCTACCAGTATATCTTCTTTGGTGATGTATCCATTCAAGTGTTTTCCCATTTTAAAATTAGTTTTATTATTGAGCTTAGATAATTTTAAACTATATTCCAAATACAAATTCATGATTAGGTATTTGACTTGAAAATACTTTCTCCCACTCTATAGCTTGACTTTTCATTTCCTTACTGTGTCTTTTGAAAAGCAAAAGTTTTTACTTTTAGTGAAATATGGTTTATCAGTGTTTCTTGTATATATCATTATTTTAGTGGCTTATCCAAGAAATCTTTACCCACTCTAATATCACAAAGATTTTCTCCTATGTTTTCTTTTAGAAGTTTAAAAATTTTAGATTTCACCAAATACTTCATGTTCTCACTTCTAAGTGGGAGGTAAATATTGAGTACACATGGACACAAAGAAGAGAACAGTAGACACTGGCACTTTTTTTGTTTTGTTTTGTTTTGTTTTGAGATGGAGTCTTGCTCTGTTGCCCAGGCTGGAGTGCAGTGGCGTGATCTCCGCTCACTGCAAGCTCCGCCTCCCAGGTTCATGCTATTCTCCTGCCTCAGCCTCCCGAGTATCTGGGACTTCAGGCACCCGCCACAACACCCTGCTAATTTTTTGTATTTTTTTTTTAGTAGAGACGGGTTTTCACCATGTTAGCCAGGATGGTCTTGATCTCCTGACCTCATGATACACCTGCCTTGGGCTTCCAAAGTGCTGGGATTACAGGCATGAGCCACTGTGCCCAGTTGACACTGGCACCTGCTTAAGGATGGAGGAGGGTGGGAGGAAGATGACGATTGGATATTATGCTGATTACCTGGGTGACAAAATTATCTGCACACCAAATCCTTGTGACATGCAATTTACCTGTGTAACAAAACTGCACATGTAACCCTTGAACTAAAAGTCGGAAAGAAATATATATTTTTTGGTTTCCTGTATAGGTCTAGGAACCATTTTAAATATATGTTTATATGGCAGTAGGTATTGATTTTTTTTTGTTTTTTGTGTAGAAGATCCAATTGTTCTGCCATAATTTATTGAAAATACTCCTCTTTTTTTTTTTTTTTTTTTGAGACGAGTCTTGCTCTGTCGTACCGGGCTGGAGTGCAGTGGCCGGATGCTCAGGCTCACTGCAAGGCTCGCGCCTCCCCGGTTACACCATTCTCCTGGCCTCAGCCTCCCTGAGTAGCTGGGACTACAGGCCCGCACGCCACGCTCGGCCTGGCTAGTTTTTTGTATTTTTTAGTAAAGAGAGCGGGGTTTCACCGTGTTATGCCAGGATGGTCTGCGATCTCGCTGACCTCGTGATGCCGCCCCGTCTCGGCCCTCCCCCAAAGTGGCTGGGATTACAGGCTTGAGCCACCGCGCCCGGCCGAAAATACTCTTCTTTATCCACTACATTGCCTTTGCACTTTTCTTGAAAATCCACTTGCGTATATATACTCAGGCGACATTTCTGCACTATCTATTCTGTTTTATTGCTCTATTTATCTGTGTTTACTCCAATTATACACTGTCTTGATAGCTGCAGATTTAATAACAGGTCTTGAAATCAGTTCCTTTTCAAAGCTGTTTTGGCTATTCTGGGTCCTTTGTACATTCTTATGATTTTTTTAATTTTAATTTTTTATTTAAAAAAAATTTTTTTGAAACGGAGTCTCACTCTGTCACCTAGTTTGGAGTGCAGTGGCACGATCTCGGCTCACTGCAACCTCCACCTCCCGGGTTCAAGCAATTCTCCTGCCTCAGCATCCTGAGTAGCTGGGACTACAGGCCTGCACCATCATGCCCAACTAATTTTTGTATTTTTAATAGAGACGGGGTTTCACCATGTTGGCCGGGATGGTCTCGAACTCCTGACCTCAAGTGATCAGCCAGCCTCAGCCTCCCCAAGTGCCTGGCTTTTATGAGTTTTAGAATCTGCTTGTCAATTCATGCAAAAAAGCCAGCTGGAATTTTGGTTGGGATAGTGTTGAATCTCTAGATCAATTTGGAGATAATTATATTTTGACAATATTGAATCTTCTGAACCATGAACATACTCTATTTGTTTAAGGCTTAATTTCTTTTTTCTGTTTTTTTTTTTGTTGTTGTTTTTTGAGATGGAGTTTTGCTCTTGTTGCCCAGGCTGGAGTGTAATGGTGAGGTCTTGGCTCACTGCAACCTCCGCCTCCTGGGTTCAAGCAGTTCTCCTGGCTCAGCCTCCTGAGTAGCTGAGATTACAGGCATACACCACAATGCCCATCTAATTTTGTATTTTTAGTAAAGACGGGGTTTCTTCATGTTGGTCAGGCTGGTCTCGAACTCCCAACCTCAGGTGATCCGCCAACCTCGGTCTCCCAAAGTACTGGGATTACAGGCATGAGCCACCGCACCCAGCCTAAGTCTTAATTTCTGTCAGCAGTGTTTTATAGTGTTCAGTATATAGGTTTTATACATCTTTTGTTGGATTTATCCCTAAATATTTCATATTTTTAATATTATGGTAAATGGTGTTTTTAAAAGTTTCAATCTGCTGTTGTTAGCTTTAAAAATACAGTAAATGTTTCCTGTATTGATCTGGTATCCTGCAACATGGCTAATCTTACTTATTAGTTCTAGTCCCTTCTTGGTAGATTCCATCAGATTTCCTACATAGACAATCATGGCATCAGAGAATAAAGACAGTTTTAATTCTTTTTTTTTCCCCCAATCTGAATGCCTATTTCTTTTTCTTGACTTACTGCACTGGCTAGAAGCTCCAATATAATATTGAATAAATGTAGTGAAGGTAGATATTCTTATTCCTGACTTTGGGGGAAAGGTACTCATTCTTTCACCTTTAACTGTGATGCTAAGTGTATGGTTTTTGTAGATGTCCCTAATCAAGTTGAAGTTGCCTTCTGTATCGAAATTGTTGAGTGTTTTGGTTCTTTTAAAATCAGAAATGGATGTTAGACTTTTTAAAGTACTTTTTTGATGTCTGTTGAGATTATCACGAGGTTCTTATTTTCTAGTCTGTTAAAATTGTGAATTACATTGTTTGATTTTTAAATATTCAACCAAGCTTGCATTACTAGGATAAAACCCCATTGGTCATAATGTATTATCCTTTTGATGGATTTAATTTGCTAAAATGTTATTAATTTTTGTATTTGTGTTCATGAGGGATATTGGTCCATAGTTTTCTTGAAATATCTTTATCTAGTTTGATTATCAGAGTAGTACTGTTTACTGTTATGACGCAGGATTGCGCAGAAAGCCAGAGTACTGGAAACTGTGAAGAACCAAGACAGCTTCTCATCATTTGCCTCTGATTTGTCTATCTGCCTGCCTCTTCCTCTCTCTGGAACTGCATAGTGCTTTTGCTGTGCCCTGCTCTGTGCATCTGCTAGCCTCCCTCTACCTGAGGGTTACAGTAGCCCAGTTTAGTTCCATATGCATGAATGGGAAACTTCTTCGAAATGGAAGGTGTCCCCTGACTCCTTTTATTATCTTGCCTGGGGAGAAATGCTGGGAAAAGGTAATCCCCTCCCTCCACCCTACTTTCCTCCATTGTTTGAGGCACTGAGAGGCAGGGTTATGTTTGTTTTATGATAGAATTATTAAAACTACAGATAGGCGTAAACTCAGTCTAGAGAGTTCTCACTGTTTTTTTTTTTCTTTTTAACATTGCATGTTTCCTTACTTTGTTGCAGTATACATTATTTATCTTTGGGAAAGGACATAGAAAACTTATAGTACCTTGCTTTAGAAACGATGGTCATAATTTATTAATTCTCTTTTTTTTCTCAAAAAGGGAAGAATTATATGACGACTAATATATGTAACATACGACATTCTGAAAAAGGCAAAACTATAGGGAAAGAAAACAGATCAGTGGTTGCAAGGGCCTACAGGTAGAGGGAGTGGTTGACTATAATGAGACATGATGGGATTTTTTGGGAGGATGGAATTATTTTGTAAGTGACTGTATGCATTTGTAAACTCTACACTAAAAGGGCGCTTGTAAATTATAATATAGAAAACTTGATTTGAAAAAGGTCCCTGGTACATAAAGGGACAGGGGATGGGGATATATCCTTTTTTTTTTTTTTTTTTTTAATGCAGAAGTAGCGCATATAATGCTTTAACTCTCCATGGGTATTAAAGATGAATAATAAATGATGATTCATCTTACCAGCAGCAAGACTGTCTATAAACCCGTAGTAGTAAAAACTATGATATAGACACAGAGGTTGACAAAATAATAGGTCAGAAGAGAGAACCTAGAAACAAACCCACGTTATATATTGGAACTTGACATATGACAAAAATGTCATTGCAAAAAGGAAAGGAAAGGATGGGAATTCAACAACTGATACTGGGAAAATTGGCATATGAAAGAGATTAAATTACATCTTAATAGTACAGAATACAGAAAAATGGATTTCAGCCAGACTAAATACCTAAATGTAAAAGGCAAAACACTAAAACTTTTAACATAAATAATAGAATATCTTCAGGGTATCAAAGTAAATAAAGTTTTCTTAAGACACAGGAAATAGGACCAATAAGGAAAAGGAAGACCTCATATGACATGAGGAATGGAGGCCTCAGAGTTATAGAAGAATATATAAAATATACAACTATTGGTTTTTTAAAGGAGCAAAAGTAGTAAGATATATATTTATTGTGTAACTGTAGAGAGGAACTTTGGAAGTAAACAAAAGAAACTAATAGCAGTTACCGTAGAATGAGAGGAGATTGCAGATGGGTTGGAAGGTGATATAGTTTGGATGTGTGTCCCCATTCAGATATCATATTGAAATGTAATTCCCAATGTTGGAGGTGGGGCCTGGTGGGAGGTGATTGGATCATGGGGGCAGATTTCTCATGAATGGTTTAGCACCATCCCCATTGGTACTATCCTCGAAATAGTGACTGTGTTCTTGTGAGATCTGGTCGTTTGAAAGTGTGTAGCACCTCCTTTCTCCACTCTCGTTTCTCCTCCGGCCATGACATGCTTGCCGCCCATTTGCCTTCCACCATGATTGTAAGTTTACTGAGGCCTCTCCGGAAGCTGAGCAGATGCCAACATCATCCTTCCTGTACAGCCTACAGAACTGTGAGCTAATTAAATCTCTTTTCTTTATAAATTACCCAGTCTCTGGTATTTCTTTATAGAAATGTGAGAACAGATTAATACAAAAGGAGAAGTTCATATACCTCTATAATATTTTGGGATTTTGAACCATGTAATGTGTTATCTACCTAAAAAAGTCAGTCTAAAAAATAAGCTCATAAATGTAGCCTCATATTTATTAGTAAAATATTATAAATACAATAAAAACATAATAAAAGCTCAAATTATAATATTATGTTAAATTGTAGTAAAATTAAATTGAAAAATGAAAACAAAAGATTGTGTTTATCTTTTACAGGGGATGAAAGAACAGAAACTTGAAGCCAAAAAGAAGCGCGATGAAGAAATAGAGGCAGAAAGACAAATTCTGGATCTGGAAGAAGAAATACACAAACAAGGAAAAAGAAAAAAGGCCATCGAAAATGCAAAGCAATGTCAATTTTACCAGACAGAAAGAGTGAAAAACTTTCATGTACTACTTGGGTTTTCTTGTATTTTATATATATTTAACATATCTATACATAATTAGGCATCATTTTCTTAAAGTACTATAATTTTTCTTTTGTAGTCAGGACTTCTTCTTAGTAGAGTTATGAAAGAACGTGATGCCCAGATTGAATTCCGAAAGAGTACGATAAAATCAGATAAAAAATGGGAGGAACAATTGAAGCTCAACATTGAAAAAGCTTTTAAAGAAGAACAAGAAAAGCAGAAAACGACACAGAGAAAGGGTGGCTCTTGCCAAAGATCATCTAAAACAGTATGTATATATAAAATACCTTTTTGTACCTTTCTCTTTTTTTCATAATGATTGTAGCTTTTTTCTGATTATAAAAGTAATACATGCTAAAATAATTAGTCAGTAGAAAAGTACAAAAGGAGGTTAAAAATCACTATCACTTTCTTACCCAGAGATTGTATATTGGTTATTATTGTCATAATAATGCAACATAATACACAACCACGCAATCTAGTGGCATACAAAAAAAAAACATGTTTACTTCTCATGCATCTGGGGGTTGGCTGATCTAGGCTGGAATCAGGTAAGCAGCTTTTCTTCAAGCTGTAGGACTGGCTGGGTTTGTTTATTGTTGTGGAGAGGATTCTGATCCGCTTCATGTGTATACATTCTGAGGTTCAGGATGAAGCAGCCACATGGGGCAACTTTTCACATGGTATTCACAGAGATGCAAGAGAGCGATCCCAAGCTTGCAAGAACACAGCTAAACCCAAAGTCAATGGACAAGGAAGTATACTTGACCTTCCATCAGTCTAAAGCAAGTCACATGGCCAACCCCAAAAACAATAATGGAACAGAGAAGTAGACTTCCATTAAAGTGAGGCAGGAAGGGGAAGGGAGTGAATCTTTTTTGAACGGTAAATCTAAACTACCATAGGAAGTTACTATTATTGTTTTGGTATATAGCCATATGGAGTTTTTTTTATGAAGGATTCGTCAGGCTTATTGAAATATAATTTGCATTCAGTAAAAGTCACCCTTTAAAAAGTATAGCTGCGTAACTACCACTCAAATCAAGATATAGAACATTTCCATCACCCCCAAAATTTCCCTCATGCCCCTTTGCTCTATAAGTTCTATCCCCAGCTCCTAGCCTCTGGAAGTCATTGATCTAGTGATAGACTTTTTTTTCTGAATGTATATACTCACGTTTTATAAAATGACATTTGAATGAGCAATATTGCCTTATTGCATGCTTTTTTCATGTACCTGCATGTCATATGTATAATTATTTATCAAAATCACATTATGTCTAAATGACACAGACATCAGTTCTCAGAATATATATATTGCCAAATTGTGTATTTTTCAATTCAGTCCTTAGTAACAAGGGAAGAAAAACCTTTGGATTTATTGTAATTTTTTTCTTTGGCAGTGTAGAGATCTAAACATTTGTACAAGTTAGGGACGAAGCCATTGGCAGAGGGAGGCAAGTATTTGACCAGTGTATCACTTGTGTTTGAGAAATCTCTTGTTATATTGCAGCTCAGAGGTAGCAGTCAGATTTCCAGCAAGCTACCTGGCAAGTGCTAACACCTTTACAGGCTGTCTATCCTCCTATAGCCTTTGTATCTAGGCTGTGTTTGGGCCACAGCATGTTTTTTGCTTGTAGTATTTGTCAGTAGGTTAGAGGTTCAAGCTGGTGTAGGATTTATTTTAGTTATTTCTTTGGCATATCTTCAGTGCAGTCTCGGAAATGTTCATCAAGCTTTGATGTCAGCATAAATTCCTTTACTTACTTCTCATGGTGGGCTTTGGCCTTGTGGATGGTGACCAAGTGTTACCTATCCTCACTGTACTCTCAACTGTTCTATTTTCCTTTGAGATGTCTTGAAAATTCAGTTATGTGGATAAGACTAATGGTATGGAATTTATATTGGTTGCATTGTGGGGAATTAGGAGAGGAAGGATGTTGTGATGGTTAATATTAGATGTCAACTTGATTGGATTGAAGGATGCCTAGATGGCTGGTAAAGTATCATTTCTGGGTGTGTCTGCGAGGGTGTCACCAGAGAAATTAGATGTTTGAGTCAGTGGTCTGGGAGAAGAAGACCCACCCTCAATGTGGGTGGGCACCATCCAGTCAGCTGCCAGCACAGCTAGAACAAAGCAGGCAGAAGAAGGTGGGCTAATCTTGCTTGCTGAGCCTTCTGGCTTCCTTCTTTATCGGTGCCAGATGCTTCCTTCTGCTTTTCCTGCCCTTGGACGTCAGATCCCAGGTTCTTCCATCATTAGACTCTGGGACTTGCACCAGTGGCTTGCTGGGGGCTCTCGGGCCTTTGGCCACAGACTGAAGGCTGCACTGTGAGCTTCCCTGGTTTTGAGGCTTTTGGACTCTGACTGAACACTGCTGGTTTCTCTCTTCCTCAGTTTGCAGACAGCCTATTGTGGGACTTCGCCTTGTAATAGTGTGAGCTAATTCTCCCAAATAAACTCACACATACACATACACCCTCTTGGTTCTGTTTCTCTGGAGAACCCCTGACTAATAGAGATATTCAACATGTGAACCTGGGTTGCCAATTTGTTTCCAAAGTCCTACAGCTTAAATTTAATAAGAAATATTCAAGTCTGTAATTGAAAACAACATAGGAAATTATAAATCTATTATTATATATTTGTTTAAGTATATGAGTTTACAAACTTATCACCAAGCTGTATTCTGTTGAATGTTTATTCGTGTATGGGTTTTATAGAATTCAGAATGCATGTTACTTTAAAATACTGTTAGGAATAGTGATGAACCTATAAAAAACCTCTTTAAACCAATAGAAATGGAATAATAGCACTGGCGTTTACCTGAGTTGGGAAGAGGAGCATGTAGCAGAAAAGAGATGCAAATGAGAATTCCTTTCCCCTTTCTTGACTAAGAGTTTATTCAGGAGCAAAATTTCAAAATAGGCTCTTTATTCATTCATTGGGATATTCCTTCCTTTATTCATTCATACAACATTTATTGAACAACCTCCATTTGCCAGTCACTATTCTAGTCATTGAGAATACAAAGATGAATATGATACAATCTTCTTAAGAAGTTCATGGCTGGGTGTGGTGGCTCATGCCTCCCAATCCCAGCACTTTGGGAGGCCAAGGTGGGTGGATCACTTGAGGTCAGGAGTTTGAGACCAGCCTGACCAACATGGTGAAACCCCATCTCTACTAAAAAAATACAAAATTAGCCAGGCATGGTGGTGCACACCTGTAATCCCAGCTACTCAGGAGGCTGAGGCAGGAGAATTGCTTGAACCTGGGAGGTGAAGGTTGCAATGAGCCGAGATTGTGCCAATGCACTCCAGCCTGGGGAACAAGAGCGAAACTCCATCTCAAAAAAAAAAAAAGTTCAGAATCTGGGAGCAGAGAGCACAGAAATGGAACAAATAATTAGAATATAATGATAAATATTATTTTGGCAAATATGTGTAGAGGGTGTGTGGAAGCATGTAAAATGAGTATCTGACCCAGTCTAGAGAAGGCTTTTCAGAAGAAACTGGCTCCTGCACCTAATTGCAAAGAATGAATAGTAATAAGCCACGCTAAGAGTGGGCTGTAGAGGTATTTTAAGCACAGGTAAAGGCCCAGGGTGGGATAGAATATGGTGGATTTGGAGAACTCCAAGTAGTCAAGATGGCTGTAGTATAAAAGACGAAAGATAAGGTTGGAGAGATAGGCTGGGATCAGCTCATGGTGTCTTTTATAGGTCCTGTGCCTTAAGGCCTGCCAGAATTTGGAAAGACTGTCTTCTTTGGGCAAAGACCATATTTTAATTATTTTTATCACAAAGAAATGGAAATTGCAGAATACCAAGGGGCAAGTCTCTTTTTGCGTGCCCTATTAATTGTATTACCAAGTGCTACCTTGTGGTGATTTAAAATATTTCCACACATTCTTTGATACTCCTTCCTTCAGAGGATGGAGCCCAATTTATTTCCCTCTTAAGTGTGGCTATACATAGTAACTCATTTCCAAGAAATAGAATGTGTCAGAAATAATGGTGTGTGACATCTAAGCTTAGGATACTAAAGGCATTGTGGCTTTCTCCTTGCCGTCTCCCATGGATTGCTCATTGGGGAATCTAACTGCCGTGGTGTAAGGATACTCGAGCAGATCAATGGAGAGGTCCATGTGGCAAGGACCCGAGGTGTCCTGACACCAAATATGTGAAAGTGGATTCTCTAGCTTCCTTTAAGCCCTTGGATGACTGCTACTTCAACTGGCATCTTGACTACAACATTAGTTGAGAACCATCCAACTCACTCACTCTCAGGTTCATGACTCTCAGGAATGGTATGAGATAATAAGTGTTTATTGTTTTAAGCTGTTAAGTTTTAGAGTAATTAGTTATTCAGGAATAGAAAATTGAAACACATTGCACAGCTGCTGGCCCTGTGCCTGAAAGTGAAAATATTCACATACTTTCTAAACAATCTGTAAACTCCAGACCTGGGAAGCCTATGCTACTGTGGGGCTTTGACTAGTATAAGAGTCTTTGTGTGACTCATAGCCCAGTGGGTATGATGGGGATATGACAAATAAGATACCACAGTGACACCAAAATCCCAAAATAGAGGGATTTTGACCAGGAATCTTATACATAATTATTAAAAAGAAACTTAACACCACAGCTATAGACACTGTATAGGTCTTCTTTCTTCTATATATAGGTAAGCCTTTCTCTAGGAACAGACACATAGACTTTGCTTAAGAAAAAAACTCACGGCCGGGCGCAGTGGCTCAAGCCTGTAATCCCAGTACTTTGGGAGGCCGAGACGGGCGGATCACGAGGTCAGGAGATCGAGACCATCCTGGCGAACATGGTGAAACCTCGTCTCTACTAAAAAATACAAAAAACTAGCCGGGCGAGGTGGTGGGCACCTGTAGTCCCAGCTACTCGGGAGGCTGAGGCGGGAGAATGGCGTAAACCCGGGAGGCGGAGCTTGCAGTGAGCTGAGATCCGGCCACTGCACTCCAGCCTGGGCGACAGAGCGAGACTCCGTCTCAAAAAAAAAAAAAAAAAGAAAAAACTCACTAATTACTGTCTGTTAATCCCATCAGCTTCACACACAAAAAAAGAAAAAATGGTCATAGGATAGTTTGCACCACTTTTCCCTGGATAAAGATTATTTAGGGAAAGAGTAGAACTTTTCCCTGGATAAAGATTATTTAGGGAAAGAGTAGAAAGAGAGAAGAGGGCTTAAGTGATCTCATCCGTTTTGCAGATGTAAGTACCATCCTAAATCTGATAGCGCTAGTCTAGACCATCCCTTTGAACCCCAGCTTCACATATCCAGCTGCCTCCATGGTATCTCCATTTTAATGTCTCATAGTATCTCAAACTTAAAATGTCTACACAGAATTATTGATTTCCAGTGGCATCTTTATCCAACCAGTTTTTCAAACCAGAAATCTAAGAATTCACCTTGATTCCTCATTTTTCTTTATCTTCCACATCAGATCTCTCAGCAATTCATTTTGATTTTTTTCTCCAAAATAAATCATGAATTTAGTTTATCATATAAGATGGCAAACTTAATTGAGGAATATTGTGTGTGTTCTGACTAGTTTATCATGTAGTCCAGGCCACCCTCATATATTCCATGGGTTATTGTATTAGACTCTTAATTGGCCTCACATTATTTATTTGTCAAATTCTTCTTTACTTATCATCCAGAGATATTTTATCAAGATGAAAATTGATCATATTATTATACTACCTTAAGCACTTCAATGGCTTTCCATTCAACTTAAAATAAAATGGAAATTTGACATTCCCTGCAAGGCCCTGTATGATCTGGCCTGCCTACTTCTCAACCTCCTTTCCTACCATTCTGTCCTCTTAGTTATGATGCCTCCATTACACTGATCTTCCAGGGCCTGGAGCATCTACCAAACCCTTGCTTGCCTCATGTTTTCTCTACTGTCTGCAATTTTACCCATCCATTCTTCATCTGTGGACCTCTTACCAGCTCAGAGAGGCCTTCCTGTCTCAGAGTTCAACTTCGTTGAAAGTTATCTAAGTACCTCAATTATTACTCTTTTACTTAGTCTCTTATTTTTTAAAAAACACTACAATTTGTAATTACATTGTCTATTTATAGGCATACCTTGTTTGATTGTGCTTTGCAGCTATTGTGTTTTTTTTTACAAATCGAAGGTTTGTGGCAACCCTGCATTGAGCGAATTTATCAGCACCATTTGTTCAGCAGCATGTCACTTTATGTCTCTGTGTCTCATTTTGGTAATTCTCGCAGTATTTCGAATTCCTCAATATTACTATATCTATTATGGTGATCTGTGATCAGTGATCTTTGACGTTACTATTGTAATGTTTTGAGGTGCCACGAACTGCACCCATATAAGATGGCAAACTTAATTGAGGAATATTGTGTGTGTTCTCACTGCTCTACCAAGCACTGTTCCCCTATCTCTGTCTCTTTCCTTGGGCCTCCTTATTCCCTGAGACACAACAATATTGAAATCAGGCCAATTAATAACCTTATAATGGCCTCTAAGTGTTCATATGAAAGGAAGAGGTGCACGCCTCTCACTTGAAGTCAAAAGCTAGAAATAATTAAGCTTAGTGAGGAAGACATGTGAAAAGCCAAAATAGGCTGAAAGTTGAGTCTCTTCCACCAAACAGCCAAGCTGTAAATGCAAAGGAAAAGTTCTGGAAAGAAATTAAAAGTGCTACTCTAGTGAGCACACAAATGATAAGAGAGCCAAACAGCCTTATTGCTGATATGGAGAAAATTCTAGTGGTTTGGATAGAAGCTCAAACCAGCCCTGACATTCCCTTAAGCCAAAGCCTAATCCAGAACAACGTCCTAACTCTCTTCAAGTCTGTGATGGCTGGAGAGGTACAGACACTGCAGAAGAAAAACTTGAAGCTAGCAGAAGTTGGTTCATGAGGTTTGAGGAAAGAAGCTGCCTCCATGACATAAATGTACAAGGTGAAGCATCAAGTGCTAATGTAAAAGCTGCAGCAAGTTATCCCGAAGATTTGGCTAAAATCAGTGATGAAGGTGGCCACACTAAACAATAGATTTCCAGTGTGGATGAAGCAGTCTTACATTGGAAGAAAATGCCATCTAGGACTTTCATAGCTAGAAGAGAAATCAATGCCTGGCTTCAAAGCTTCAAAGGGCAGACTGACTCACTTGTTAGCAGCTAATGTAGCTGGTGACTTTAAGTTGAAGCCAATGCTCATTTACCATTCTAAAAATCCTAGGACCCTTAAGAATTATGTTAAATCTTCTCTGCCTGGGCTCTGGAAATGGAACTACAAAGCTAAGATGACATCACATGTGTTTACAGCAAGGCTTACTGAATATTTTAAGCCCACTATTGACATCTACTGCTCAGAAAAAAATATGCCTTTCAAAATATTACTGACCATTGACAATGCACCTGGTCATTGTCAATGATCAGTAATAAGAGCTCTGATGGAGATACACAGGAGATTAATGTTGTTTTCATGGCTGTTAACATAACATCCATTCTGCAGCCCATGGATCAAGGAGTAATTTAGACTTTCAAGTCTTACTATTTTTTTTTTTTTTTTTTTTGAGATGGAGTCTTGCTCGGTCGCCCGGGCTGGAGTGCGGTGGCGCAATCTTGGCTCACTGCAAGCTCCGCCTTCCGGGTTCTTGCCATTCTCCTGCCTCAGCCTCCCGAGTAGCTGGGACTACAGGTGCCCGCCACTACGCCCGGCTACTTTTTTTGTATTTTTAGTAGAGACAGGGTTTCATCGTGTTAGCCAGGATGGTCTCGATCTCCTGACCTCGTGATCTGCCCGTCTCGGCCTCCCAAAGTGCTGGGATTACAGGTGTGAGCCATCGCGCCTGGCCCAAGTCTTACTATTAAAGAAATGCATTTCAGAAGACTGTGGCTACCATAGATAATGATTCCTCTAATGGATCTGGGGAAAGTAAATTGAAAACCTTCTGGAAAGAATTCACCATTCCAGTTGCTATTAAGAACATTTGGGCCAGGTGCAGGGCTCATGCCTGTAATTCCAGCACTTTGGGAGGCTGAGGTGGGTGGATCACCTGTGGTCAGGAGTTCGAGACCAGCCTGGCCAACATGGTCAAACCCTGTCTCTACTAAAAATACAAAAATTAGCCAGGCATGGTGGTGGGGCATCTGTAATCCCAACTGCTTGGGAGGCTGAGGCAGGAGAATCTCTTGAACTTGGGGGGCAGAGGTTGCAGTAAGCTGAGATTACGCCATTGCACTCCAGCCTGGGCAACAAGAGTGAAACTCCATCTCAAAAAAAAAAAAAAAAAAGAACATTTGTGATTCATGGAAGAAGGTTAAAATATCAACATTAATAAGAGTTTGGAAGAAGTTGATTTCAGCCTTCATGGATGACTTTCTCCACATCTTCAGTGGAGAAAGTAACTGCAGATGTGGTGTCAATAGCAAGAGAACTAGAATTAGAAGTGGAGCCTGAAGATGTGAGTGAATTGCTGCAACCTCATGATAAAACTTGAATGGATGAGAAGCTGATTCTTACGGATGAGCAAAGAAAGTGGTTTCTTGAGATGGAATCTGCTGTGGGTGAAGAAGCTGTCAAAACCATTCAAATGACAGCAAAGGATTTAGGATATTATATAAACTTAGTTGATAAAGCAGCAGCAGGTCAAGAGGATTGACTCTAATTTTGAAAGAAGTCCTACTGTGGGTTAAATGCTATCCAACAGCATTACATACTACAGAGAAACCTTCTGAGAAGAGTCAATCAATATGGCAGACTTCATTGTTGTCTTATTTTTTTTTTCTGTTTTCTTTTCTTTTTCTCTTTTTTTTTTTTGACAGAGTCTCGCTCTGTCGCTCAGGTTGGAGTGCAGTGGCGCGGTCTCGGCTCACTGCAAGCTCCGCCTCCTGGGTTCACTCCATTCTCCTGCCTCAGTCTCCCGAGTAGCTGGGACTACAGGCGCCTGCCACCACGCCCGGCTAATTTTGTATTTTAGTAGAGACGGGGTTTCACCGTGTTAGCCAGGATGGTCTCAATCTCCTGACCTCGTGATCTGCCCGCCTCGGCCTCCCAAAGTGCTGGGCTTACAGGCGTGAGTCACTGCGCCTAGCCCATTGTTGTCTTATTTTAAATAAATTGCCACAGCCACTTCAGCCTTCAAAAACCACCACCTTGATCAGTCAGCACCCATCAATGTCAAGGCAAGACCCTCTATTAGCAGAAAGATTCTGACTTCTTGAAGGCTGAGATGGTTGTTAGCATGTTTTAGCAATAAAGTATTTTTTAATTAAGGTGTATACATTTTCTAGACATGATGCTATTGTATACTTACTAGACTACAGTATAGTGTAAACATAACTTTTATATGCAATGGGAAACCAAAACATTTGAATGGCTTACTTTATTGAGATATTCATTTTATTGCAGCAGTTTGGAACCAAACCCACAATATCTCTGAGGTATGCCTGTACTTTGTTTGTTTTTGCTGGTCTCCCTCACTAGAATGTGAGCTTCTTGAGTGAGCCATGTCTGTTTTATCGTTTTAGTAGAAATCCAATAAATAATAGGTAAATGAATGAGAGGTCTAAGGATTAAAGAAGAGTTAGGTATAATTCTTAAGTCCCTAGCATAGGTAACTGAAAAGATGATGGTACTGTTCACCAAAATAAAGAAAAGAGACCAAAAGGGTCAGTTTAGAAGAGAAGGATGATGAATTTGGTTTTAGATGTAGAGAAGGTAAAGTACCTATGTAATAGCCAGGTGATGATGCCTAATGGGTTGTCTCTATAAGAATCAAGGTAGGCTGGGCATGGTGGCTCATGCCTATCATCCTAGCAGTTTGGGAGGTCAAGCGGGGAGGATCACTTGAGCCCAGGAGTTCAAAGACCATCCTGGGTAACATAGTGAGACCCCTGTGGAGTCCTAATTAGGGAAAAGTAGTCGGGCTGGTGGGAGCAAGGAAAAGCAAAAAGGAAGACGCAGATAAGCTACAAGCCTGCCTTTTTTCCTGGTTCAGGACACATAGCCCTTCTGCACAAATAATTCACAATCTTCCTGTGCTCAACTACCACCAGCCACCTGCAAGTAAGCTCACTGCAACCTTGGTGTTATCAGTACTGCATAAAGCCCTCCTCAGCATACAGCATAAACACTATCCTATAAAATCTCCAGCAAGCCTTGTTTCCTCACCGCCAGCCTCTCTCTTGCAGGCTGCTTATTGCCTCACTGGCAATGTATTTTTATACTTTTTCTAATAAAGCTGCCTTTCTTTATCTACAATTGTCTTGGCAAATTCTTTTACCCCCATGCTAATACCCAGATAGCCGTCCTTCCCCTGCAATAACTCTCTCTCTCTCTCTCAAAAAAAAAAAAATAGCTGGAATTAGCTGGGTGTGGTGGTACACACTTGTAGTTCCAGCTTGGGAGGCTGAGGCCGAAGGATCACTTGAACCCAGGAGTTTGAGGTTGCAGTGAGCTATGATTGCGACACTACACTCCAGCCTGGATGCAAGAGTGAGACCCTGTCTCTAAAAACAATTTTTAAAAATGAAAGAATCAAACTTGTCTATTGTAATAGAGAGAGAGAGAGAGAACTCAGTTTGGATGTTTGACTACTGACTTCGTTTTTAGGCCTCACTCTCACTTCCCTTTTGGCCCTACATCTGTACAGGCTGATAAGAAGGGTCCTGGAACTCTCCTCCTCCTCTTTTGGCACCAGTACTTAATTTAAATCCCTCCTGCTCAGACACTTTTCCTCAGTCCCACCTCTTAGCCATAATAAAGGCCCCAAACCCACTCCCTCTGCTTTGTCCAAAGCAATCAAGACCTACTTGTGCCTGCCCACCTCTTCCCAGGAGTCCCTCATGTGAGTAATACTTTCTACCAAGTTTTCTTGGGATGTAATGTCATCAGTCTGGACATCTGAACCAAATTTTGGGTAGTGGTCTTTCCTGCTTTTACAGGAGAACTGTGCAACATCTATGTAAGCCCAAGAATCAGATCTGTGCTAGATAAGTACAGATTTGGAACCTTCAGAATGTGAATCAAGGATAGCAAGGAGCTGACTCAAAGAGAGCAAGGCGTTGACATATTCAGCTCTGATTTCCTGGTAGTGGCTGCCCAATGCATTGTTTGAGAAGGACCAAGGATCAGCAGGAAAGAGTTTTGTGTTGGTTGCTGACATCTGCTTTGGGAATGGGAGTTGGAAGTAATGATATGAATGTTATGTATTTCTTCCTTAAACTAGAGGATCTCAAATTTACTTCAGCAAGTTAACTTTGCATTAAGCCAAATTAATGGCATATAGATGACAAGTCTATTCAAACTACCCAAACTAAGGAGAAAGTCTCTTTTGACAGCTAATTAAATTTTTAATTATTGTAAATTATTGTGTAAGTCACTGGCAATATATTATATTTTAACTGACATTAGAGACATTTTTGTTATTCTTAGAATAGGTAATTTTTTTGCTGAAATGACAAATTATCCAATGGATGCATAGTTATAATGTTAGTAATTTCCAGATTTGCTAAGAAATGCTAAAGTTGAAAAACTTTAAAGTATCTTGTTTTCCCTTAAAAGTAGCAATTTAAAATTTCAAAAGCTTCTGTTTTAGAATTGGATAAATCTCTTTTTATAATGTTCTTCAAATCTTTCTTTTTTTTGAGACAGAGTCTTGCTCTCACCCAGGCCAGAGTGCAGTGGCGTGATCTCAGCTCTCTGCAACCTCTGCCACCTAGGTTCAAGCGATATCCTGCCTCAGCCTCCCAAGTAACTGGGTCTACAGGTAGGCACCACCACATCTGGCTAAATTTTTTTTTTTTTTTTTTTTAAGTAGAGATGGGGTTTCATTATGTTGGCCAGGCTGGTCTCAAACTCCTGACCTCAGGTGATCTGCCCACCTTGGCCTCCCAAAGTGCTGGGATTACAGCGTGAGCCACCACGCCCAGCCTTGGGTTTTGTTTTTTTTAGGGCAATCATAAACCTGGTTTAGCATTGACCAACAATGATCTTTTTCTTACCTCCTCCTAAAGAGAGTGACTCTGACTCTAAAGCTTATTATTCTGCACAGATGAATCAAATAGGAATCTCCTGTCCTGAATTGGCTTAATGGTAACAAAGTAAACTTGCTGGCTCACTTAACTGTATAGTCCTCCATGGCATAGGGGAAGGGAATTTTCCCTTCTCTAAAGCTGAGTGAGGGGACTCCAGTAAAAAATGTTTTCTCGATTGGGTGCATATGAAAGAAAGGTTGGCTGGGTACATTGGCTCATGCCTGTAATCCCAAACTTTGGGAGGCTGAGGCGGGAGGATTGCTTCAGGCCAGGAGTTTGAGACCAGCCTGGGCAACATAGCAAGACCCCATTTCTATAGAAGAAAATTTTTTAAAGAAAGAAAGGTTTATTCCTCAGTCATTCATCTATTTAGGTGGGTTGTCGACCTACCCTGTGCCTACCTTTTCAGGAAAAAGAGAGAGAGAGAGGGCAGATAGAGTAGTGAGAAAGCCTGTATATTGTTGATTGGCTAACAAGGATGCATGGATTTTCCATGGGCAAGGAGACAACTTGGACTTGCGCTGTCTTGCCAGTATGCAGAGGTTTGGCTGCCGGATGAGGGGCCTTTGAGACCTGGAGTCTTTAATAAACTACTTAGAGTGGGAGCTCCTGGTAGCGATGGTGGTAGGGTTTAGGGGTGAGTTGAAGAGATGGAGCTGGAGCTAAATCACTCAGATCAGGGCTCTGCAGTGAGGAGGACCCTCAGGGATCTCTGAGGAACTCACACATAAGTTCGGAAAGACAACCAGGGAGGCTCACCACTCAGAAGAAATTATCAGCTAGTCAGTATTGGCTACAGAAAGAATTACAACACAAGTGGTCAGTTGAGTAAGGAGACTGTTCTTCCTCCCATTCCATCAAACTGCATTCCTTGAGAGGCTAGGCCCACAGCTTATGTAGCATCATCTAGGGCTGAAGTTGGGAAGCACTAGGGATTAGGAACCTTTCTGTAAAATAATGTCACCATTACTCTCATCCCATTAACTGGTTCTTTCTAAAGGAAAAGAACTTACTTGGGTGAATAATGAAATAAATTTTGAGGCAAGGAAAGTATTGCCAATTCTAGGTTAACCAAGATTGGATTAGTTTTAATCACTGCTGTTTAATGTCTGTTCTTTTCCCCCAAAGAAATTCACATGTTCTTCCTTGCAGCTTCAGTTCATTCCAGGTTGGAACTGAATTCATTTCTTAAAATATAGCCTATTTTCTGCTTTGTTCTCAATTATAATTATGTTTTGCTTTAGAATAAAGGAACATGAGGAAGAAGAAGAAAGAAGGAAAAAGCATGAAGAAAAAGATGCCGAAGAAATAAAGCGCCAGAATGCATTGTATGAAATTGAAATGAGAAGAAAACTAGAAAAGAAAAGAGAAGAGATGCATGAAAGCAGGAGACGGTTTCTTGTAAGTTGAAAGTGCAAAAGTTCCAAAAAAGGTTCAAAGTCAAATGCCCAACTTTTAAAATTGATACATAATATATTTATACATGTTTATAGAGTACATGTAGTGTTTTGATCCAGACGTATGTTATGTAATGATCAAATAAGGGAATTTAGGTTATCTGTCACCTTGAACATTTATCATTTCTTTGTGTTGGGAACATTTCAAATCTTCTAGTTATTTTGAAATGTACAATATATTGTTGTTAACTATAGTCCCCCCACTATGCTATCAAACACTAAAACTTATTCCTTATATCTAAAAGTTTGTACATCCCCACTGTGTCTCCACATCCTTACCAGCTTCTGATAGAATAACTGTCATTCTAGTCCCTGCCTCCACTAGATCACTTTTTAGCTCACACATAATGAGTGAGAACATAGTATATTTGTCTTTCTGTGCCTGCAAATGCCTAACTTTTAATATTAAAAAAAAAGTGGAATAGAAAAGGAGTTGCTATTAAGTTGGGTTTCTAAGGGAATGTATACTTTTGGGATAGCTATATTTGCTGTGGTTTTATATGCATGTGCTCTCATGCACGAACAAGAAAGAGAGAAGAGAAAATGATATTTTAAAACAATGAATTTATTTTCTTTCTTTCTTTTTTTTTTTTTTTTTT
>NW_016816196.1:1051021-1055804 GCF_001698545.2 Rhinopithecus bieti
TATATATATATATATATATATATATATATATTTGATTAAAAATCAAATCAAAGTGGATTAAAGACTTAAATCTAAGACTTCACACTATGAAACTACTAGAAGAAAACCTTGAAGAAACTCTTTAGGACATTGGACTGGACAAAGATTTCTTGAGTAATACCCTATAAGCACAGGCAACTAAAGCAAAAAGGGACAAACTGGATCATATCAAGTTAAAAAGCTTCTGCACAGCAAAGGAAACAAAATAGTGAAGAGACAACCCACAGAATGGGAGACAGTATTTGCAAATTATCCATCTGACAAGAGATTGATAACCAGAATATATAAGGAGCTCAAACAACTCAATAGGAAAAACAAATCTAATAATATGATTTTTAAATGGGCAAAGATCTGAATAGACATTTCTCAAAAGAAGACATACAAATGGCTAAGAGGTTGATATAGTTTGGCTCTGTGTCCCCACCCAAATCTCATGTTGAATTGTAATTCCCAATGTTCAGGGAGGGACCTGCTGGGATGTGATTGGATCATTGGGGTGGATTTTCCCTTTGCTGTTCTCATGATAGTAAGTTCTCATGAGATCGGGTTGTTTAAAAGTATGCAGCACTTTCCCCTTTACTCTATCTCCTGCTGCCATGTAAAGATGTGCCTTGCCTCCCCTTTGCCTTCTGCCATGATTGTACATGGCAGAAGGCAATGTACATGCCTTCTGTACATTGCAGAGCCCTCCCCAGCCATGCTTTCTGTACAGCCTGTGGAACTGTGAATCAATTAAACCTCTTTTCTTTATAAATTACCCAGTCTCAGGTAGTTCTTTATAGCAGTGTAAGAACGGACTAATACAGAAAATTGCTACTGGGAGTGGGGCATTGCTATAAAGATACCTGAAAATATGGAAGTGACGTTGGAACTGGGTAAGAGACAGAGGTTGAAGCAGGAGCTCAGAAGAAGACAGGAAGATGAGAAAAAGTTTAGAACTTCCTACAGACTTGTTGAATGGTTGTAACCAAAATGCTGATAGTGATGTGGACAATGAAGTCCAGGCAAGGTGGTATTAGATGCAGATGAGGAACTTATTGGGAAATGGAGTAAAGGTCACTCTTACTACGCTTTAGTAAAGAGACTAGCAGCCTTGAGCCCCTGCTTTAGAGATCTAGAGCAGAAATGCTTTTTACAGCACCCAAGTCACCCCTTGAATGCTTTGCTTCTTAGAATTTTTTTCTGCCAGATACCCTAAATCACCTCTCTCAAATTCAAAGTTCCACAAATCTCTAGGGCAGGGGCAAAATGCCACCAGTCTCTTTGCTAAAACATAACAAGAGTCATGTTTGCTCCAGTTCCCAACAAGTTCTTCATCTCCATCTGAGACCACCTCAGCCTGGATCTTATTGTCCATATCGCTATCAGGTTTTTGGTCAAAGCCATTCAACACATCTCTAGGAAGTTCCAAACTTTCCCACATTTTCTTGTCTTCTTCTGAGCCCTGCAAACTGTTCCAACCTCTGCCTGTTACTCGGTTCCAAAGTCACTTCCATATTTTCGGTTATCTTTTCAGCAATGCCCCACTCTGCTGGTACCAATTTACTGTATTAGTGAATTTTCACACAGCTGATAAAGACATATCTGAGACTGGACAATTTACAGAAGAAACAGGTTTAATTGGATTTACAGTTCTACATGGCTGGGGAAGCCTTACAATCATGGTGGAAGGCAAGGAGGAGCAAGTCATGTTTTACAGCATGCAAAGAAAGAGAGCTTGTGTGGGAGAACTCCTCTTTATAAAACCTTCAGATCTCATGATACTTATTCATTATCATGAGAACCGTATGGAGGAAACTGCCCCTGTGATTCAATTATCTCTCACTGGATCTCTCCCACAACATGTGGGAATTATGGAAGTACAATTCAAGAGAAGATTTGGGTGGGGACACAGAGTCAAACAATGTCAGCCACTGTCCTACAGACCCCAGAATGGTAGATCCATTGCATCTTGCACCGTGCGCCTGGAAAAGCCTCAGGCAGTCAACACCAGTCCATGAAAGCAGCTGTACCCTGCAGAGACACAGGGGTGGAACTGCCCAAGGCCATGGGATCCCACCCCTTGCATCAACATGCCCTGGATATGAGACATGGAGTCAAAGAAGATTATTTAGGAACTTTAAGATTTAATAACTGCCAATGACNGTTTTGTTTTGTTTTGTTTTTGAGACGGAGTCTTGCTGTGTCTACCAGGTTGGAGTGCGGTGGTGTGATCTCAGCTCACTGCAACCTCCGCCTCTTGGGTTCAAGCGATTCTTCTGCCTCAGCCTCCTGAGTAGCTGGGATTACAGGCACACACCATCATGCTCAGCTAATTTTTCTATTTTTTTAGGAGAGACAAGATTTCACCATGTTGGCCAGGCTGGTCTTGAACTCCTGACCTCGTGATCTGCTTGCCTAGGCCTCCCAAAGTACTGGGATCACAGGCATGAGCCACCACAAAAAAAAGTTGTTTTTTTTTTTTTAAAGATAAACAAAATTTACAAACCTCTAGCCAGATTAACTAAGAAAAAGAGAAGACCTGAATGAAAAAACTCAGAGATGAAAAATGAAACATTACAGCTGATGCTGCAGAAATTCAAAGGATCATTAGAGGCTACTACGAGCAACTATATGTCAATAAATTGGACAATCAAGAATACATGGGTAAGTTCCTAGACACATACAACCTACCGAGATTGAACCATGAAGATATCCAAAACCTGAACAGACTAATAACAAGGGATGAGATTGAAGCCATAATAAAAAGTCTTCCAGTAAAGAAAAGCCTGGGACCCAATGGCTTCACTGCTGTATTCTACCAAACCTCCAAAGAAGGACTAATGCCAATCCTACTCAGATTATTCTGAGAAATAGAGGAAGAATACTTTCACACTTAAAACATACTTTTAAAAGGAATACTTTCACACTCATTCTGTGATGCCAGTATTACCCTGATACCAAAACCAGACAAAGACACATCAAAAAAAGAATACTACAGGCCATTGTCTCTGATGAATGTTGATACAAAAATCCTCAACAAAATACTAGCAAACTGAATTCAACAATACATTAGTAAGATAATTCATCATGACAAAGTGGGATTTATCCCTGGGATGCAAGGATGGTTCAACATATGGAAATCAATGTGTGATATATAAATAGAATGAAGGACAAAACCAAATGATCATTTCAATTGATGCTGAAAAAGCATTTGAAAAAATTCAAAAGTCTTTCATGATAAAAATCCCCACAAAACTGGGGATAGAAGGAACATACTTCAACATAATTAAAGGCATATATGACAGACCCACAGCTAGAACCATACTGAATGGGGAAAATTTGAAAGCCTTTTCTCTATGATCTGGAACACAACAAGGATGTCCAGTGTCACCACTGTTATTCAACAATGTACTGAAAGTCCTAGCTAAAGCATTCAGACAAGAGAATGAAACAAAAGGCATCCAAAATAGAAAGTAAGAAGTCAAATTATCCATTTGCAGATGACATGATCTTATATTTGGAAGGCCCTAAAGACTGTTCCCAAAATGTATTAGAGCTGATGAGCAAATTCAGTAAAGTTGCAGGACGCAAAATCAACAGATAAAAATCAGTAACATTTCTGTATGCCAACAGCAAACAATCTGAAAAAGAAATCAAGAAAGTAATCCCATTTACACAGCTACAAATAAAATAAAATGCCTAGGAATTAATCAAAGAAGTGAAAGATCTCTACCATGAAAACTATAAAACACTGATGCAAGAAATTGAAGAAGACACAAAAAATGGAAAGATATTCCATGTTCATGGATTGGAAGAATCTATACTATTCAAATGTCCATACTACTGAAAGCAAACTACAGAGTCAGTGCAATCCCTGTCAAAATACCAATGACATTCTTCACAGAAATAGAAAAAAAAACAATCCTAAAGTTTGTATGGAACCACAAAAGACCCAGAATAGCTAAAGCTATCCTGAGCAAAAGAGTGAAACTGGAGGAACCACATTGCCTGACTTCAAATTATACTACAGAGATATAGTAGCCAAAACACCATGGTACCAGCATGAGAAAAGATACACAGACCAATGGAACAGAATACAGAACCCAAAAATAAATTTACACACCTACAGTGAACTCATTTTCTTATTTTTAAATTTTTGTTTATTTTAAAATTATTTTTGAGATGGAGCTTGCTCTGTTGCCCAGGCTGGAGTGCAGGGGTGTGATCTTGGTTTACTGCAACCTCTGGCTCCCAGGTTCAGGTGATTCTCTTGCCTCAGCCTCCCGAATAGCTGGGATTAAGGTACCCACCACCATGCCTGGCTAATTTTTGTATTTTTCAGTAGAGATGGGGTTTCACCTTGTTGGCCATGGCTCGTCTCAAACTCCTACCTCAAGAGATCCGCCTGCCTTTGTCTCCCAAAGTGCTGGGAATACAAATGTGAGCAACCATGCCCGATCCCTACAATGAACTCATTTTCGACAAAGGTGCCAAGAACATATATAGAGGAAAAGACAGTCTCTTCAGTAAATGGTGCTGGGAAAACTGGATATCCATATGCAAAAGAATGAAACTAGACCCCTATCTCTCACCATACACAAAAATCAAATTAGGCTAGGCACAGTGGCTCACACCTGTAATTCCAGCACTTTGGGAGGCCAAGGCAGGAGGATCACTGGAGGCCAAGAACTTGAGACCAGCCTGGGCAACATAGCAAGACCCACCTTTCTCTCTCTCTCTCTCTCTCTCTCTCTCTCTCTCT
>NW_016816196.1:1058603-1061498 GCF_001698545.2 Rhinopithecus bieti
CAAGGACTTCATGACTAAAACACCAAAAGCAATGGCAACAAAAGCCAAAATTGACAAATGGGATCTAATTAAACTAAAGAGCTTCTGCACAGCAAAAGAAACTACCATCAGAGTGAACAGGCAACCTACAGAATGGGAGAAAATTTTTACAATCTACCCATCTGACAAAGGGCTAATAACTAGAATCTACAAAGAACTTAAACAAATTTACAAGAAAAAAAATCAAACAACCCCATCAAAAAGTGGGAAAAGGATATGAGCAGACACTTCTCAAAAGAAGACATTTATGCAGCCAACAGACACATGAAAAAATGTTCATCATCACTGGCCATCAGAGAAATGCAAATCAAAACCACAATGAGATACCATCTCACACCAGTTAGAATGGCGATCATTAAAAAATCAGGAAACAACAGGTGCTGGAGATGATGTGAAGAAATAGGAACGCTTTTACGCTGTTGGTGGGACTGTAAACTAGTTCAACCATTGTGGAAGACAGTGTGGCGATTCCTCAAGGATCTAGGACTAGAAAACCATTTGACCCAGCCATCCCATTACTGGGCATATACCCAAAGGCTTATAAATCATGCAGCTATAAAGCACATGCACACATATGTTTATTGCGGCACTACTCACAATAGCAAAGACTTGGCTATTCTTAGTGGCTAATCCAGTGATAGACTGGATTAAAGACTTGGCTAATCCAGTGATAGACTGGATTAAGAAAATGTGGCACATATCTACCATGGAATACTATGCAGCCATAAAAAAGGATGAGTTTGTGTCCTTTGTAGGGACATGGATGAAGCTGGAAACCATCATTATCAGCAAACTATCACAAGGACAGAAAACTAAACACCACATGTTCTCACTTATAGGTGGGAATTGAACAATGAGAACACTTGGATACAGGGTGGGGAAGATCCCACACCGACAGGGACCTGTCGTGGAGTGAGGGGAGGGGAGAGAGATAGCATTAGGAGATATACCTAACGTAAATGATGAGTTAACGGGTGCAGCACACCAACATGGCACATGTATACATATGTAATAAATCTGCACGTTGTGCACATGTACCCTAGAACTTAAAGTATAATTTAAAAAAAAAAATGTAATAACTGCCCTGCTGGGTTTTGGACTTGTATGCGGCCTGTATCTCCTTTGTTTTGGCCAATTTCTCCATTTTGGAACAGGAGCATTTACCCAATGCCTGTATCCCCATTGTATCTTGAAATTAACCAGCTTATTTTTGATTTTATGGCCTCATAGGTGGGAGAGACTTGCTTGTCTCAGATGAGACTTTGGACTTGAACTTTTGAGCTAATGCTGGAATGAGTGGAGACTTTTGGGGACTGTTGGGAAGGCATAATTGGTTTTGAAATATGAGAAGGACATGAGATTTGGGAGAGGTTAACAGCAGAATGATATGGTTTGGTTCTGTGTTGCCAACCAAATCCCTCGTTGAATTATGATCCCGAATGTTGGAGGTGGGTCCTGATGGGAAGTGATTAGATCACGGGGAGTGGTTTCTAATGGTTTAACACCATCCTCCTAGTGCTGTCTTGTGAGTGAATTCTTATGAGATTTGATTGTTTAAAAGTGTGTAGCACTTCCCCCTTCACACTGTCTCTGTCTTGCCATCATGTGAAGACATGCTCACTCCTCTTTGCCTTATGCCATGATTGTTGTTTCCTGAGGCCTCCCGGCCATGATTCCTGTACAATCTGTGGAACTGTGAGCCTATTAAACCTCTTTTCTTCATAAATACCCAGTTTCAGGTAGTTCTTTATAGTAATTTGAGAATTGACTAATATAGTAGGTATCATAAGACTCTATGATTAAGTATATTCAGTGGGAGCATTTGCCAAAACTTTCAAACTTGATGTGAAAGGTTGTATCAAAGTTCTTTTTTTTTAAAGCCTAATCTGGTAGACAAAGGTAACATATCTTCCTGATTTTTTATTTATTTTATTTTTTGAGATAGGGTCTTGCTCTGTTGCCCAGGCTGGAGTGCAGTGGCACGATCACAGCTCACTGAAGCCTTGACTTCCCAGGCTTAAGTGATTCTCCCACCTTAGCATTCTGAGTAGATGGGACTAGTCATACACCACTATGCCTGGTTACTTTTTAAAATTTTTTTATAGAGATGGGGTGTTTCCTAGGCTGGTCTCCAACTCCTGAGCTTAAGCGGTCCTCCTGCCTTGGCCTCCCATGGTTCTGGGATTATTGATGTGAGCTACCACAACTGGCCTGTATCGAAGTTCTTAAGGACCAGCCTCCTAATAGTGTAGGATATCTTCTAAATGCTCTCTGGTACACAATAAAACATTTGAATGATCAGACTAACTCCAAGCAAATTAAATCCATGCTGCAATAACAGTTCAGGAATAAGCACCTGTTGTAGACAAAAGACAGTATTCTGCACCGACTGAGAATACAAGTTTTTAGTGATTGCAATTACCATGTCATTTTTCTTGCTTTTATGTCTTCCTCTGTTCCTCTTCCCTCCTTTAAGATCATGTTCATGTTCTTAAGACTTCTTCTCTATGCCCAAATTAGTAAAATTATACTCTAAAGAGATATTGTCCTTTCAAACAGGTCACCTACAGCAACTAATTATTGGGGTCTCTACTGAGAAAAATTCTGTGACTTTTAACTAAATATTTTCAAATGTGAATTTTGGGGAAATAATATTTATTTGCCTCTCCTACATGGCAAAACTGCCAGTTCTGCTATTTGAAAACCCCCAATGACTTTATTTTCTACCATCACTTTTTTCATGTGCTGCCAAAATGAAAATGTTTAAATTAAGTGTGTTGTACAAATGGTAGCCAACACAAACTTTTTTTTTTTTAATTTGTAAGAGTTTAAAGTTTTAATTTTGGCCGGGCGCGG
>NW_016816196.1:1061842-1091060 GCF_001698545.2 Rhinopithecus bieti
AAAAAAAAAAAAAAAAAAAAAGTTTTAATTTTACATTTTGACCTTTTTTATAAGGGTGTATGTTATGTGTTTAACCTTTGTTAACATTAAAAACTGTAATGTGTGCGTAGAATATTACTTTCTAGGGCTAAATCTCTGATTTCCTGAATCTTACGTCTTTTTCTTGATTTACTCCCTCATCTTGCTAAAATACACCTTGGAGTAGCTTCCTTAAGAAAGGGTGTATGAGAGGTAAAATGTTTTAATTATCTGAAAAGTTTATTTTATTTTTTAATCATTTTTAGTTATTATTTTTTAAGGACCAGTATGATAGTATGAAAAGCTTATCTTTTAAAGTCATGCTTGATTTATAGTTTGATTGGTTATAGAATTCTGGGTTCAGAATTCAGAATTTTGTATTCACTGTTTTATATTCCTTTGGCATCTAGTATTGCTATTGAAAAGCATGATGCCATTGATGATCTTCATCTGACATATGTAATTATTTTTACTTTTCTTTCTTTCTTTTTTCTTTTCTTTTTTTTTTTTTTTGAGACAGTTTCACCCTGCCTCCCTGGCTGGAGTACAGTGGCATAATCTTGGCTCACTGCTGCAACCTCCGCCTCCTGGGCTTAAGCACTTCTTGTGCCTCAGCCTCACAAGTAGCTGGGATTACAGGCATGTGCCACATACCTGGCTAATTTTTGTACTTTTAGTAGAGACAGGGTTTCGCCATGTTGGCTAGGCTGGTCTCGAACTCTTGGCCTCAAGTGATCTGTCCGCCTTGGCTTCCTGAAGTGCTGTGATTACAAGGGTGAGCCACTACGCCTGGCCATTTTGCTTTTTTTCTTTTTCTTCTTTCTGTCTTTCTGAATGGTTTTAGGGTCCTGTCTTTATCTCTTGTGCTCCAAAATTTTACAGTGATGTGCCTTGAATTATGTGCCTTCATTCATTTTTCTGGGCATTCAGTTGATGCTTTTATTCTGTAAACTCATATTTCTTTCATCCTGAGAACTTTTATTGTTTTATTTCTTTTTTTTTTTTTTTTTTTTTTTTTTTTTTTTTTTTTTTTGAGACGGAGTCTCGCTCTGTCGCCCAGGCTGGGTGCAGTGGCCGGATCTCAGCTCACTGCAAGCTCCGCCTCCCGGGTTTACACCATTCTCCTGCCTCAGCCTCCCGAGTAGCTGGGACTACAAGCGCCCGCCACCTCGCCCGGCTAGTTTTTTGTATTTTTTAGTAGAGACGGGGTTTCACCGTGTTAGCCAGGATGGTCTCGATCTCCTGACCTCGTGATCCGCCCGTCTCGGCCTCCCAAAGTGCTGGGATTACAGGCTTGAGCCACCGCGCCCGGCTATTGTTTTATTTCTTAGATAATTTTGTCCCCTTCCATTTTATCTTTCTGTTCTAGAATCTCTCTGATAGACATTGGATTTTTTGAAATAATGCTGTAATTTCTAAGAATCTTTTCTCATTAGTTAAGATAAGGCTTAAATGCGTATGATAGAAAACTGCAAATAATATACAGGTTTAAAGTGCAGGGGTGTGTGGTAACGGCAGCTATAGAGTTAACAGGGACTAAGACACCACCTTCTCTTTTTTTTACTCTGTTACTTTTTTTTTTGAGATGGAGTCTTATTCTGTCACCCAGGCTGAAGTATAGTGGCATGATCTCAGCTCACTGCAACCTCTGCCTTCCAGGTTCAAGCAATTCTTCCTGCTTCAGCCTCCCAAGTAGCTGGGATTACAGGCACCCACCACCATACCCCACTAATTTCTGTATTTTTAGTAGAGATGGTTTTCACCATGTTGGCCAGGCTGGTCTTGAACTCCTGACCTCAGGTGATCCGCCTGCCTTGGCCTTCCACAGTGCTGGGATTACAGGTGTGAGCCACCACACCCAGTCTACTCTGTTATTCTTTGTACATAGATGGCATCTATGTACAAAGTTTGCCTAATGGCCCTGAATAGCTGCTGGAGTTTCAGCCCTCATGTCCACATTCTGGATAGCAAGAAGGAAGAAAGGATGAATGTAAAAAGGGAGTACTCTATTTCCTATCTCCTCCCTCCTCCTCCTCCTCCTCCTTTACCTCCTCTTTCTTCTTTCTTCTTCCTTCTTCCTCCTTTTCTTTTCTTCTTCCTCTTTTCTCCTTCTCCTCCTCCTTCTCCTCCTCCTCCTTCTTCTTCCTCTTCCTTTTCCTCTTTTTGAGACAGGGTCTCACTCTGTCTCCCAGGCTGGAGTGCAGTGGCACGTTGGCTCACTGCAGCCTTGACCTCCTGGGCTTAAGTGATCCTCCCATCTCATCCTGCCTGGTAGCTGGGACTGCAGGCATGTGCTGCCATAATTTTTTTGGTCTTTTTTGTACGGATGGGTTCTGGTACATTGCCCAGGCTGTTCTCCTTTTAAGGAATTTTCCAAGAAGTCCCACTTAACAGTTTTCCCTGAATCTCATTGATCATAATTTTGTTACACCTGGCTGAAAAGAAAGCTGGACGTATAGTCTTTTAGCTGAGTATATTTCTACCCTGAATAAAATCTGGGTCCTGCTGCTAATGAAGCACAGAAGAAATAATCTTTGGTAGGCAACTAATTGTTTCTGCCATTTTCTTTTTGTTCTACTGAGTTTCAACTTTGTATTCTAAGTCTTCTGTTGATTTTTTACATTTTAGCTATGAAAATTTTAATTCCTAAGATTTTTACTTGAAATGTTGTTGTTTTCATTAAAATCTAATTCTTGGATAATGGGTGGAATACTTTTTATGTCTCCAAGTAGGCTTGGAGTAGCACAGACCTAGTTTTTAATGCTAACTCTGCCATTTACTGGCTATATGACCTTGAGCTTAAGCTTTCAATATTGAAAAATGAGAATTAACTTTGTGTTAATCAACTCTATATTTTTTCATATTATAAAAAATCTTTGTGAACATTAGAATAAACTTGGAGAAAACAGCAAAATAAAACTTGTAAGGAATTATCCAAAACAATCACTTTTAACAGTTTGCTGTTTGCTTTAGTTTTTCATGTTGATCATATTGACCAATATATCTCCTAACCAGATTATAGGCTTTTAAAATTAACCCATAAAATAGGAGATTAGTTAAGAGTGCTGGGCACATAGTAGACCCTGAGGTATAAATATAGTGGAGGATTAACAACTTTTACTTTGAATTGGTTTCTATTTATATAATAACAGAATATGCCAGGCACGGTGGCTCGTGCCTGTAGCCCCAGCTACTCTGGAGGCTGAGGTGGGAGTTTCCCTTGAGCCCCAGAGTTCAAGGCTTTCATGAGCTATGATCGTGCCACTGCACCTTGGGCAACAGACACCCTGTCTAAATAACAGAATATACTAATATATCTATATATTCAGGCTATTGTGCACAATGCCATCTGTTTTTATGATGGCTAACTCAGGCGGAGCTCATAGAACATATGCTAATATGAACAGATTTTTACTTTTTGTTGTAAATACTAGTGACCTACTTTAAAAATTTGTTAGAATACATATCTGTATTTTCATATATGTATGCAAAAGCAAAGTCTGGACAAGAAACAACAATAGTGATTTGAGTCTGGAGGGAGGATTAGGAAGAGACATAGTGGATGGAGTGGAAGGACGCTCGCTACACTGTGTATGTAAAAGCATTTTGGTTTTGAACCATATGACTATTCAAACATTAAATGAACTTTATATATATATTTGGTGTATCTTTTCTTATTATACAATTATTTTCAATTGCATACTTTAAAGACATGAAATATTTGAAGAGAAATACAGAAAAGCATTAATAAGATATAAAAGTTACCTATTATCTCATACCCCAGAGGTAAGTACTGTTAACATTTGACACATTTCTTCCAGTCATTTATACATTATAAAGTTGTACTTACATGTATTTGTGAAATTGGAATATACTATGTAATGTTACATATTCTGCTTTCCCCCACCTACATATTGATTATATTATTTGAATCACATCTCATGTTACTGAGAGTATGATTTAACTATATTCTCCATGATTATTCTCTATGATTGAATATTTAGAGGTTGTTTCCATTTTTTGGCTATTATAAGTAACTTTGAGATAAAGTGCATGGCACATAAACCTTTATGCACTTCTCTGATCATCTCTTTGGGATAAAATTTCCAGGAGAGGAATAACTGGGTCAGAAGCTGTGACCATTTGACAGGTTCTTGTTAGCTGTTGATATGTTGAAAGATATTTTTCTTTGTGATAAGTTAATACATACAGTTTTTCCCCCAAGGAACATATGCAGGATAAACATATTATCAAAGCTGTAGAACAGCAGCAGCAAGAGGAAGAAGATGAAAAGATTAGAAAATTTATCAAAGCAAAAAAGTGTCTTATACAAATGGGGAAAGAAAAAGAAGCTGAAACACACAGGTAGGCTTTAATAATGTGTATAATAAAGTACTAGCTGAAATTATTATGATTTTATGATTATTATGACAGTAGTCTTTAGGAACAGAGGTCTTATTTTATATATGACTAGAGCATTCAGTGATTTGATTTCAGTTTGGGATGTGGGTGTGAAGACATCATCTTGTAGATGGTCAGAAACACTGATCTGCTGTCCCAGAGGACTATGAGCTGAAGATGGCTTTGTGAGCCATTGGTATATAAGTGGCAGTTGGAGTTGTGGATACAGATGAGCTCACCTAGGGTGGGTAGGTAAGAAATGAAGGTGGCATAGTCCCTAGGGAACTCCATTTAAAAGTCAAATGGAAAAAGAAGATAATGTGAAGACCAACAAATAGTTTCCGGAGATTGGAGAAAAACCAGGGAAACATCAGGGAGGAGAGTCTCAGTAAGAAGGGAGCGGTCATCAGTGTTAGGTCAGTAATGGGATTAAGTATAATTTTTAAAATGAAGTATTCATCCGATTTAGAGGACATTGCTTATATTAGTGATCAGTTTGGTATGGGGTGTAGAGATAAGAGTAGGAGGCCAGATTGCAGTATAGGGGGTTTCTGTCTAAATCATGCTTTCCCCTTGTGCAGAATCCTCTGATGGCTTCACAACTCACTTAGTCTTTACAATGGCCCATAAGGCTCTCCACCTACCCAAATTTCCGTCTTCCCAGCTCATCCTTTCCAGCCTTATCCCTCAGACCTCTTCTCTTACTATTCTCTCCTCTCCTTCTTCTCACCTGTACTGGACTTGCCTCTGCCTGCTCTAGGGAATGCTCACCTCCAGAGAGCACGTAACTTGCTTTCTTAACTCTTTCAGATCTGTACTTAAATATTACCTTGTCACTGAGGCTTTCTCTGACTACCTTATTTAAAATTATACCCCCTCCCCAATTGCTTGTCACTTTACCTGCTTTCCCCACCCTCGTTGCTTGATATATAGCACTATATATATTTTTTAATTATTTATTTTGTTTACTGTCCCTCTCCTCCAGCAATCATGAAAGCCCCATGAGGGCACAGATTTTTATTTTTATTAAAACTTTTTTTTTAGAGATGAGGTCTTGCTGTGTTGCCCAGGGTGGAGGACAATGACTATTCACAAGTGTGATCACAGTGCCCTGTAGCCTCAACCTCATAGCCTCCAGGGATCCTTCTATCTTAGCCTCTTGAGTAGCTGGGATTAAAGGTGCGCACTACCATGCCCAACTTCTAATGTTTTTGTTCACTGTTAGGTCTGTCCTCAGCACCTGGAATAGTGTCAGGAGCATAGTAAGCAATCAATAAAACTGTTTAAAATACTGTTTTTTGGAATTCTACCTGAAATGTCACCTTTTCTCTGAAGGCTTTCTTTTTTTCTCCTTTGTCCATATCATTTTCTAGCTTTCTCATGGCATTTAATTACCCTTTGTCTTGGATAGTTATAAAGACATTTGCATAAATGTCTTTTCTCCACTTTAAATTGTAATTTCCTTGGAGTATGCACTGTATCCTTTCTCATCATTTCTCACATGCTGCTTTGCCAATTCATTTAGTAAGTGAATTTGTCACAACAAAATTATTTTTTATACAATTTCATAAATAAAAATGCCCCAATTTATTTAACAAAATGTATTTATTCTTATGATATACCAGGCACATGCTTTGCTCTTCACTAGAGAGAGGACCCATTCAATTTCTGACCTGAGGAATCTCATAGTGAATTTGAGAGGCCAAAGTAGGAGGATTGCTTGAGGCCAGAAAGTTGAGACCAGCCTGGCCAGCATAGCAAGATCCTGTCTCTTAAAAAAAAAAAAAAAAAAGGAACCTTAAAGTGTAAAGGGAGAAATTTAAACAGATCAAGTCAAAAAAGTGCTGTGAATAAATTCCAGACAGAGTATTGTGAGGGGATGGATATTTAGGATTTTGATAACTTTAATTATTAGATTATTTCCTTGATTTTATTTAAATAAAGGCCTTTTATAGCCTCAGCCTCCAATGATAGAGTAAGCAGGGTAGTCTGATAAAATATTGAAATATTTTCTGTGGCCAGGTGCAATGGCTCACGCCTATAATCCCAGCACTTTGGTATGCTGAAGCAGGTGGATCACTTGAGGTCAAGCATTCAGGACCAGCCTGGGCACATGGTGAAACCCCTCTCTACTAAAATATAAAAACTAGCTGGGCTGAGGCAGGAGAATCGCTTGAACCCAGGAGGCAGAGGTTGCAGTGAGCTGAGATTGTGCTACTGCACTCCAGCCTGGGTGACAGTGAGACTCTATCTCAAAAAAAATTTTTTTTCTTTAATTTTTTTTTAATAGAGTCTCACTCTGTCACTCAGGCTGGAATACAGTGGTACACAGTTCACTGCCACCTTGAACCCCTGGGCTCAAGCAATCCTCCTGCCTCAGCCTCCTGAGTAGCTGGGGCTACAGGTCCATGCCACTGCGCTTGGCTAAGACTTTTTTTTTTTTTTTTTTTTGAGACAGAGTCTCGCTCTCTCGCCCAGGCTGGAGTGCAGTGGTGTGATCTCAGCTCACTGCAACCTACACCTCCTGGGTTTAAGCGATTCTCCTGCCTCAGCCCCCTGAGTAGCTGGGATTACAGGCGTGTGCCACCACGCCTGGCTAATTTTTGTATTTTAGTAGAGACAGGGTTTCACCATGTTGGTCAGGCTAGTCTCGAACTCCTGACCTCATGATCCACTCGCCTCGGCCTCCCAAAGTGCTGGGATTACAGGCGTGAGCCACCGTGCCCAACTTAAAAAATTTGTCTGTAGAAATGGGGTCTTGCCATCTTGCCCAGGCTGGTCTCTTAACTCCTGGGCTCTAGCGATCCTCCTACCTCAGCCTCCCAAAGTGTTGGGATTATAGGCATGAGCTACCACACCTGGCCTAAAATATTTTTCAATGTAGATAATTTTAAGATCTTATTTCTTACACACACACACACACACACACAAAGAGAGAGAGAGAGATGTATTATACATATTACTCTCTTTGGATTTTAGAATATATGTTACTTTATAGATAAAAAATAATTTCCACTTAAAATAATCAATGTATGTAAGGAGCAATGGGGCTCCTGTTAGTTTTGTAAGAGACTACAAGTTATCTCAGACTCCCTAATTAAGTCATGTTGGCTCCACTGGACATCTGTTCATGAAGATTTGACAAGTATGGTTATTTTGTTACAGGCTTATGGAGAAACGAAGAGAAAGAATACATAACTTCCTGAGTGAACTATTGAAAGAGAAACTTGACAATGAAGATATGATTATTGCTAGAGATATTGCAGAAGCTGAGGCTGAATGGGAAAAAAGAGAAAGAGAAAAAGATGAAAAAAACAAAGCAGAATTAAAAACAATTGCAGAATATAGAGCCATTGTGGTAAACAATTCAATTGTGAAAATAAAATAGAAAGACAAAGTTAGGACCTTTCCACTGTGTTTCCCATCCCATCTGACTCTCTAACCAAAACTAGCCAAGATATTAAAAACAATATATTAATTATCCTCCTGTATTTTTGAAATTGGACAATGTTTACTTCCCAACAAAGATGACATGACAGTTACAAATGAGATATTTATAGATGCAAAGTAATAATCTCTTCTGTTTCAGAACCATCTGAAACGCAAAGGTTATTTATGTGGTATACTTTTCATTTGTATGTTTTAAAGACAAACCATGTAAAAATTATACATTTGTTTAATATTTCAAAACTTATATTTTACATGACTGTCATAACATTTAATTTGGATAGCTGATAGTTTATACACATAGGAGCAATTTTTTTTTTTGAGATGGAGTTTCACTCTTGTTGCCCAGGCTGGAGTGCAATGGCACAATCTTGGCTCACTGTAACCTCCGCCTTCCGGGTTCAAGCAATTTTCCTGCCTCAGTCTCCAGAGTAGTAGGGATTACAGGCATGCACCATCATGCCTGGCTAATTTTGTATTTTTAGTAGAGACAGGGTTTCTTCATGTTGGTCAGGCTGGTCTCAAACTCCCGACCTCCCAAGGTGATCTGCCCACCTTGGCCTCCCAAAGTGCTGGGATTACAGGCGTGAGCCACCACGCATTGCTGGAGCAATTAATTTTTTACTTACGTATTTCCCTTCCTTGAGAACATCTTTTTTCTTTTCCTGTATTTTCTTTTTCAAGCCAGTAAACATTGTCCTGTATCACTTCGGTGTTTTCTGATATTCAGGAAATAGGACAAAACCAAAGTAAACTGGCCTCATGGGAACCATCCAGGTGCATGCACTTTTCTGCTCCTGTATTGCTCCTGGCTGACTCTCCTCTGCTTCAACTCTCTGACTCTGTGCCTTTTCAGTCAGGACTGGTTGCTATAACTGGTTTTAATTTGTTTCCTTTGCCTTAAACGTCTAGATGAAAAATAAAGAGGAAGAAGAAAGACAAAGAAAAATAGAGGCTAAAGAACAATTGCTGGCTGTCATGAAAGCAGATCAAATTTTCTGGGAACATGAAAAGGAGAAAAAATACAAAGCTGATAAAGAACACCGAGAGGTTCAAGATGCCCATATTCAGCAAATGGTAATTATTCCTGAATGTTTATACTTACGTTAGCAATAAGTATATAATACAGAATTCATGCTAGTTTTCTATCTCCCAAGCAGTTTCTTTTGTCAGATAAGAAAAAAATGGTCATTATGGTTATGGCTCAATAAAATATATTAAAAATATAGGGTTAGTTTCTGTTTTTATCTCCAGTGAAGTTCCCATATGAGTTTTATCTTTTAAATGAATGTTTATCCTTCTTTAGTGTCTATTATACTTTAGTAAATATTAAAGGAGAATACAGCCGGGGCGCGGGATGGCTCAGCCTGTAACCCCAGCAGCATTGGGAGGCGCAGCACGGGGTGGATCCGAGGGCTCAGGAGATCGGACGCATCACTGGCTAACATGGCTGAAAACCCCGTCTCTTACTAAAAAATTTACAAAAATTGCCGGGCGGGTGGGGCCGCCTTGTGAGTCCCCGCTACTTGGGAGTGCTGAGGCCAGAGAATGGCGGAACCGGGATGGCGGAGTTGCAGTGAGCTTGAGGATCGGCCGCTGCACTCCAGCTGGTGGCCGACATGAGCGGGCTCCGTTCAAAAAAAACAAAAAAACAAAAAACCAAAAAAAAAAAAAAACAAAAACAGAAAATACAATGATGTGGCAGGCCATAATGCCTCATTTCTTTGTTTACTTTTTTCCCCATATCTCAAAGACTTATTTGAATTGCGGATCTCTAGGTTTCAGATTTGAGGTGAATGGAGATATCCAGATTTTAGAAGATTACGTTAGGGACCAGCATCCACATCATTTGCCAACCTAAACTTGTTTTTGAAATTGGCTGCTAACATTTTGCCATTCCCTACAGCCAACTGTCTGAGCACAACGGTTACTCCACATACTCATCAAACACTTTGATATTGTTCATCCCCTAATTTATAACTATTCTAGTATGGTGATATCTTATGGGCCTTTTTTCCATTTCTCTAATGACAAGATAATGCGACATCTGTTCATCATCCTTGCTTAGCCATCTGCTATCCTTCTTTTGTGAAGTGTCGTATTTAGGAGTGTTGCCATTTTTCTAATTGGGTTTTCTTAGTGCCCTGAGTTCTTTTTAAATGATTTTTATTTGCTGGTGCTAAAATATAACTGAAAAAGTACCATTTTAGCATGGTTAGTGTACGGTTCAGGCGGCATGGAGCTACATTCCATTGACGTCGCCACTCTACCTCCAGAGTTTTTCATCTATCCTGTATAAAACTCTTGTACACGGTTAAACGTACTCCCGATTCCTTCTTTTCTCCAGTCTGGTAACCTCTGCTTCTATTCTTCTATCTCAGATTGAACTTGATTATTCTAGGTATCTCAGTAGAATGGAATAAGGACAATATTTGTCCTTTTCGTTTGGCTTTTTCACTTTTTTTTTTTTTTTTTTTCTTTTTTTTTTTTTGTGAGACAGAGTTTGCCCGTCATTGCCCAGGCTGGAGTGCAGTGGCATGATCTCGGGCTCACTGCCAACCTCTGCCTCCAGCGGTCAAGCAATTCTCCTTTCTCAGTCTCTTTCAACGTGCTGGGATTACAGGTGGGCCACACACGCCAGGACTGAATTTTTGCTATTTTTAGTAGAGATGGGTTCCACCATGTTGGCCAGGCTGCGTCTCAACTCCTGACTCAGTGCACGCTTGGCCCTCCAAAGTGCTAGAGACTCCAAGTGTGAGCACTGTGCCGGCCCCTCTTTTTGAATGTTTTTGCTGTTGGGGTTTTAGGAGTTTTGAAAGTATTCTTGTATATTAATCTGTGATCAGATACACGATTGTTGCAATGTCTTCTCCCATCCCATGAGTTACCTTGTTTCACTCTGTTGATATTATCTTGAGGATACAAAAGTTTTTAATTTTTGGCGGTGCCAATTGTTTCCAATACAGTCAAATAGATCAGTAGTTTGGGAATCTTCGATTTACTTGTTGAAGTCTTTAAGAAGTTTTTTTTCAAGATACCATTGGTTACCTTTACGGTACAATTTTTATCAAATACTTGATTTTTTTGGCCTTATTTTCCAGTTTTCGGATAGTAATAGCTATTATTCCACAATGTACTTGGAAGTACTTTTACGGGGTTCATCTATTAGCATTTTAGGATTTTAATTACATTTTTTGGAACTTTTCTTTATTAAACTGTATGCTTATGCCTTAATTGCATATCAAATGTGGAGGTACAATCATATGTTCCACACAGTATTCTTTCCTTCCATTGTCACTGTCTTTCTGCTGCGTTCATGGTTCTTTCTCGTTCCCTCAAGTATTTTCCTATAATTTACTAACTAACTTATCCAAGATTGTTGCTTATGTAAGCTTCCACAATATTAGCATTTTACCTTGATGCGAGTGATTTTGGCCGTTTTTTGCTTTTCTCCATTTTTTGTCTTTTCTTACTTTTAAAACTCTGGTATTTTATCCCCATTTTCACAAATAGTATGTAAGACAGAATTTTTGAATTGCAGCACCCAATATGAGAAAATTTGATATTTTCACATTAATATGTTGCTCGTTCATCAAAAATTTAACAATTTATGTGTCAGGTTTGGGCACTGTTTTATGCCAAGATTTTGGGGATTTTGAGAAATATTTTTGAATTTAAGACTATTTCTAAGTAGCATAGTAACTGTTACTTTAAAAAATAAGAAGCTCGCCGGGCGGCGGTGGCTCAAGCCTGTAATCCCGCACTTTGGGAGGCCGAGACCGGGTGGATCACGAGGTCAGCGATCGGACAGGCCTGGCTAAGCGGTGGAACCCCGTCTCTACTAAAAAAAATACAAAAAACTAGCGGCGAGGTGCGGGTGCCTGTAGTTCCAGGCTACGCGAGAGGCTGAGGCGGGGAATGGGCGTAAACCCGGAGGGCGGAGCGTGCAGTGGCTGGAGATCTGGCCGCTGCACCCAGGCCCGGGCGACAGAGCGAGACTCGCGTCTCAAAAAATAAAAAAAAAAACTCGACATTTTGGATTTTCTTTTTTGAGAGGCAGATCTCGCTCTGTTCCGGACTGCGGAGTGCAGTGCGGATTCAGCTCAGCTGCAAGGCTCCGCCTCCCGGGTTTACGCCATTCTCCCGCCTCAGCCTCCCGCGTAGCTGGACTGCAGGCACCCGCCACCTCGCCCGGCTAGTTTTTTGTATTTTTAGTAGAGACGGGGTTTCACCGTGTTAGCCAGGATGGTCTCGATCTCCTGACCTCGTGATCCACCCGTCTCGGCCTCCCAAAGTGCTGGGATTACAGGCTTGAGCCACCGCGCCCGGCCAACTCGACATTTCTTAAAGTGCCACAGAGAATACAAATGAAAAGTGGCCAACCAGAGCATCACAGAAAAGCCATAAAAAGAATCCCATCCAATGTAAATTAATATAAACAATTAAAAGACAAAATTTGTATAAAATATTGGTAAACTGGCTTTTGGCAAATTGCCTATTCCACTCAGTGCCCTCTCAACCTACATTGATAAATGTCACTCATTTTTTATTGTTCCAGTTTAAAATTTTTGGGAAATAGATAATGTAAATGGTTTTAGTCCAGATATTCACTGCTGATTTAATCTTATGTGGCTGGGAACATGGTATATTGGGCTGACCCAGCACAGTAGAGTTGAGTGAATTCCTCCAGAATAGTGGATGGTTAGAGACAATGGTGGCTGTGCATTCTAAACCACCAAAGTTCACATCTTGTAAGTGGTTGAAACAGGATTCTAAACTCTGTTCCCTGAGTTTTTATCTAAATTTCATGTTTCGCTATGTCACTGTGTTATTTGCAAATGTATCACATTAGGCAATTAATAAAGGTTTCATTGAGCCACTACTTTGAGCATGATAGGAAAGTTTCTGAAATACATGATAGTATATAGTTGTTAAATCAGAACTTGTAAAATATCAATGAGTTTAGAAAATTATATCTACATTTTCAAATGCTACCTATATTTAGAAAGTTCACGTTCTTAACCAATATTAAGTTATATTTCCTTTCTTTCCCAAATAGGCCAAAAATAAGTTTAATGCAAAGCAAGCAAAACAAGCAGAATTAGATTATTGCAAACTTACTGAAGCTCTTTTGGCTGAAAAGGAGAAAGAATTTCAGGACTATGCCAGAGAGGTAATTGAACTTGAATCGGAAACAGCAAATAAACATATTTACCCTCTTGTAAAAGCTGTACAGGAAGGACCTGGAGGTGGCCATGGACCAGTGCTTGTGGACAGAGGTGGACTGAGACCCAGCTATCAGGCAAATGATATTACTGGAGTCCAGCTCCCTTTTTATAACTCTCAGGGACCAAAATATAATTTTCAGAAGTCAAAGAGAAGGTTAGGTTTTACATGGTAGAAAAAAATTATTTTTAACATTGAGAAGACTAAGTTGTAGCATATATGAGCTTCACATGTAAATGGATTTATGTTAATAAAGCTGTTCTTCATCTAAGTACAATTAATGTCTGATTTAATTGATTGTTCTCAATATTTCTTTTGGGTATATATAAAACCCCAATTTTGAGATTCCTTTTAACTGTGGTAAAACACACAAGTAAAATTTACTTTTTAAATGTACATTCAGTGGTATTAAGTACATTCAAAATATTGTGTAGCCATGACCATTGTGTAGTTTCAGAATTTTTCAGTGCTCTGACTGGAAACCCCATACCCATTCATTAAGCAGTCACTCCCCATTCCCCTTCCCCACAGCCCCTGGTAACTGTTTATATGCTTTGCCTATACTGGGTATTTTGAATAAACAGAATCATACCGTGGCCTTTTGTGTCTGGTTTATTTCACTTAGCGTATTTTCAAGGTTCATCCATGTTGTGCCATTTATCAGTGCCTCATTTCAGTTTATGGCTGAATAATATTCTCCTTGATATATTTCTTTTCTCCTCAGCAGAAATTCATATGCTTATTTGTTTTGTCCTTCTGTAGTTAGTATCAGATTAACATTACCAGCATGATTACACTAACAATAGGATTATTGAATGAAGTTTAAGACTTCTTTGTGGTTTATTTTATGAAGTATATCTTATTAGACATGTACACATTATAATATTTTGAGGTCACTTAAAATAATTCTACATGTAGTTGTGCCAACTTGAGACAAGATGACAAAACTTGTCTTGTTTCCAAAGAGACAAAGCAGATTAGCAGTTACTAGGGGCTGTGGGGGAGGGGAATGGGGAGTGACTGCTTCATGAGTAGGGGGTTTCCAGGTGGAGCACCAGAAACTTCTGGAACTAGGTAATGGTCATGGCTACACAATACTGTGAATGTACTCAGTACTACTGAATTTTGTGTGATTTTTGTGAACTGCATTCCCCCATTTTTTTTTTCATTTCTTATTGAGGTAAAAAACACAGAACACATAGTTTAATGTCTTAATCATTTCTAAGTATATAGTTCAATAGTGTTAAGTATATTCGTATATAGTTCAATAGTGTTAAGTATATTCATATTGCTGAACAATCTGCCAAATTTTTCCATCTTGCACAATTGAAACTCTGTATAAACAACTAGTCTCCATTTCCCCCTCCCCTCAGCTACTGGGAAACATCATTCTACTTTGTTTCTGTGAATTTCGACCACTACAGTATAAGTCCTTTTGCGACTATTTCATTTAGTGAACGGTCCTCAAGGTTCATCCATGTTATAGTCAGTTTTCTTCCTTTTTAAAGCTGAATACTCCATTGTATGTGTATCACATTTTGTTTATTCATTCCTTCATGAATGGACACTTGGGTTGCTTCCACCTCTTGGCTATTGTGAATAATGCTGCTTTAAACGCGGATGTACAAATAACTCTAAGATCCTTTCCATTCTTTTGGACATATACCCAGAAGTAGAAATGTTGAATCATATAATTCTAAATTTTTAGAAACTCATACTTTCCTCCATAGCAGCTGAACCATTTTGCATTTCCAACAGTGCACGAAGTGCACATCCTCACTACCATGTTTTTTTGACGGTAGACATCCTGAATGAGTTTGAGGTGTTATTTCATTGTGATGGTGATTTTGATTTGCATTCCCTAAGGATTAGTAACATTGAATGTTTTTTCATATGCTTGCTGGCCATTTGTCTATCATCATCTTTGGAGAAATGTCTGTTCAAGTCCTTTGCCCATTTTTTTCATGTTATTTGTTTTGTTGTTGAGTTGTAGTTATTGTGTATTCTAGATTGATCCCTTATCAGATAAATGATTTGCAAATACTTTTCCTTCCTTAGGTTGCCATTTCACTGTTGTATCCTTTGCTTATTTCTCTTTAAAATCAAATACACATGTATTTTACTCAACACAAAATAACTTTGTTCTTTTCACTTAATATATCCTAGAGACACAACACAGCAGATATAAATATCTTCGTTTCTTTTCCAACTGGCATAGTATTCTCTTGCAAGGGTGTACCTGTTTATTCAACCAGTGGTATACCAATAGATGTTTGTGTGGTTTCCAGTCTTCTGCTATTACAAATTCTGTAATTAACAGCTGCCTTTTTTTTTTTTTTTTTCATATTTTTGTCGGTTAACCTTTCAGATAGGTTCCTACAAATGGGAATGCTGGGTAAAGGTGTAAATTGTTCAGTATATCATTCTCTAAGAGACCAAGTCTTGAGCAAACATTACTTATGTCATGAGCCTCTTGGAATCTGGTAAAACTTAGTGGCTTTTACAGCAGTAAGGTACACACACACATATACTCTACAATTCTGCATATAGTTTTAAGGACTTCCACAATGCCCTCTAATAGACTGCACAGCACAGTGACTAACATACATCCAACATTGTGGCTCAGTATATCTGGGTTATACTTTTTTAAAATGGCAGATTATGTGGGCAACCACCATTCTGAGTTACTGTTTGTGGGTTTATGGACCTCAGGTTTTAAAAAAAAAACTGTTTTAAAGAAGTAAAATAGCTGGTTATTTTAACACTGTATCTACTGATTCCTAAATTGTGTGCCAAGGCATACTGAGGAACCACAGTGAACTCACAAAGGCACAGCTGGTGGGACAGTTTAAACTTTTGAAACAAATTACCTGACATCTGTAAGACTAGCTAGAGGTAGTTCAACATACTAAAACTCTGCCTTTTGATGACATCCTGTCTGTAAAGCTGGATTTTCAGCAGTTGATGGGATAAAACATATATTGCACAAAATCAATGTATTATAGGAGAGGATGGTGTGATCTGATTCTGAGGTTTGAGAAGTTGTGCTGTGACCAACAGTTGCAGACATCCCATTAGTAACTCATTGTGGTTAAGAATGGAACTGTAAACATATTTTTTAAAATTTCAGATGGCTAAGTTGTTAGATATACTTTAGCTATGTGAACTTTCTATTTATTTTTTTATTAGAGATTGGGTCTCACCTGTGGCCAAGGCTGGAGTGCAGTAGCATGATCACAACTCACTGCAGCCTCAAGCTCTTGGACTCAAGCAATCCTCTTGCCTCAGCCTCCCAAAGTTTTGGGATTATAGGTGTGCTCCTGGCCTTTTAAACTATTTAATAAACAGACGTTAGGTATTTCTTCTGGCCCAGGGATAACACCATGTTAAAATTACTGAGACGCACAGGTAAAGTGAACCAAGAAAGTCTGGGAACTTCTGCTATATATCCTTTCCTTTAAATTACATAAATACAATATGTAGTGGTAATTAGTAATTTTAGACAGCTATCTTCTCCCATATTATAAAACAGGAAGTAAGTTTCTACGAAATGGTTAATTACATAAATTTGTTATACAACCAACTTAGCTTGAGTGCAGGATAACATAAAACACCAGACATTACTAGTTTTTCTGCCTTACATATACAATTTATTTTACTTTAAATTGGGCTGGGCTTTCTACTAAAGGACATTGAGAAGAAAGGTAAGGCTACACAATGTTTTTGAATAATCACAAAATAATTCAGTGAAAAGAACTGAATGGCACAGCAGTGGAAACTCAACTGCTCTAATCTGCTAATTTGATAAGAGAAACTCGTAGATAAAATCTGTGGCAAAGACATAACTTGGAACAAGGCATTCTGAGTCCTGAGAGGACTTTGATGGGAGCGGGGAAATATAAAAATTATGAAAACAAAAAGTTATCAGGTAAGGAAATATGTTTAGGAAAGAAACCTAGGCCGGGCGCGGTGGCTCAAGCCTGTAATCCCAGCACTTTGGGACGCCGAGACGGGCGGATCACGAGATCAGGAGATCAAGACCATCCTGGCTAACACGGTGAAACCCCGTCTCTACTAAAAAAAATACAAAAAACTAGCCGGGCGAGGTGGCGGGTGCCTGTAGTCCCAACTACTCCGGAGGCTGAGGCAGGAGAATGGCGTAAACCCAGGAGGCGGAGCTTGCAGTGAGCTGAGATCCGACCACTGCACTCCAGCCTGGGCGACAGAGCTAGACTCCGTCTCAAAAAAAAAAAGAAAGAAACCTAGAAAGTAAACAGAAAAAGCAGGCTGGGCGTGGTGGCTCACACCTGTAATCCCAGCACTTTGGGAGGCCGAGGCGGGCAGATCACGAGGTCAGGAGATGGAGCCCATCCTGGCTAACACGGTGAAACCCTGTCTCCACTAAAAAATAGGGAAAAATTAACCGAGTGCAGTGACATGCACCTGTAATCCCAGCTACTAGGGAGGCTGAGGCATTAGAATCGCTTCAGCCTGGGAGGCAGGGGTTTCAACGAGCCAAGGCTGGGCCACTGCACTCCAGCCTGGGCAACAGATTGAGACTCAGTTCAAAAAAANGATCCGACCACTGCACTCCAGCCTGGGCGACAGAGCTAGACTCCGTCTCAAAAAAAAAAAGAAAGAAACCTAGAAAGTAAACAGAAAAGCAGGCTGGGCGTGGTGGCTCACACCTGTAATCCCAGCACTTTGGGAGGCCGAGGCGGGCAGATCACGAGGTCAGGAGATGGAGCCCATCCTGGCTAACACGGTGAAACCCTGTCTCCACTAAAAATGCAAAAAAAAAAAAAAAAAAAAAAAAAATTAGCTGGGCATGGTGGTGGGCGCCTGTAGTCCCAGCTACTCAGGAGGCTGAGGCAGGAGAATGGTGTGAACTGGGGAGGCGGAGCTTGCAGTGAATGAGCTGAGATCGCACCACTGCACTCCAGCCTGGGTGACAGAGCGAGACTCCTTCCCTCCCCCCCAAAAAAAGGGAATAGAAAAAGCAAATTGATGCCTGAAGTATTTTAATACACAATTTGCAGTTCATTTGTTGCACTCACATTTTATACATTTTCTTGGATAAAGCTTTTAAGAACACTCCAGATTTTGAGAGTTTAATATTCACCTGTTAATACAAACTACTAAATATTCAGGTTTTTACCCAGGTATATACCTTTTTTCAATGCCAATATTTAGTATAACTAGGCATATATTTTCAATGACTCACTCTCAAGTTAACTAACTGCATTTTCCTTAAATATGTCTAACGTAAGAAAAAACACCCCCAAACTAGGTAATTGTTTTACAGAATTCAATTAACATTTATGTTTACATGACTTTACCACTGTGTTATAGACACAGGATCTATTACAGCAATCCTAATGCTGAAAAAAATGCGGAGGACTTAAGAAGCCAAATGGTAGTACTCTAGCAGACAGTAATACAAATTCTGAGCTTAACCTTAAAAGTTTGCTCGGGCAAAAGACACACTACAATCTGAAGTATTATGATTAAATATTTACATTAGAACTTATTCTCAAACCTGGAAATTGTCCCTGCTGGTTAAATTCTTAAAGCTCAGTATTGTTAAAAACTCTTTGTTCAGTTTCTTCATAATGTAAATAACTGTGTATCTCTGAGAGGAAAAGTATGTTTTAATTGATTTATTTTCATTATTTAGCTTTTGAATTTTAAAAGGCGGGATAATACAATTTAAAAAATACAAAACCAAACTGTTTATTATAGTATAGTTTATTTAATACAATGTTTAACTATAAAAGTTAATACAGCTTCCAAGTTTAAATTTTGTAAAATGCAGTTTGCAGAAAACAGTTCAACAATTACTAGACTAATGATAAGAGAAGCAGCATTTTGAAACTAATTTTACAATTGAGAAGACAACAGCTTTATTTCTAAATTTCATTAAAAAAATATAATCACAGTGACTTTTGGGCTAGGAAAAGAAGTGCATTAACTTCATTTATGTTTTTTCCTTCCACAAAGAGAGCGGCCACAATTTTGTACATCCCACATACAAATACCCAATTCATTTATCTTTCAAAATACTATATACACACAATAGGGGAAGAAAATATACAGCATGTGCTTTTGGTAACATATGGAATTTGCTTAAATAAAAAAAGTCAAACACAAATCCACCCCACCACTCCTTCCCATAACTTTTAAAACAAACCAAACCCCTCAACAACTCCCTACTTCAACGTTATTGATGGAATTTTCTTATTCATGTCATTTTTCTTTCCCTTTAATATATACCTCTTCGTCACATAACAGGCCAAAGACTTTGCACTTGCCTGAATCCACTGAAGGCAGTTAGTTGGGAAGCCCACTGGGGACAGTTGTGCCAGTCAATGCTGTACTTCCTGGGGCTTATTAATTTTTAAAACAAGTATTTGTAACAAAACACATCTTTTCACAATAAACAGCTTATTAACCTATAATCCTTAGTTTATTCAGTTGTAAATGTGTTAATCCAAAATGAAATAATTACAGTAAACATAATCAAAAGGAAAAAGAATACCCACTTTGTTTCTTTATAACAAATCAGCTGTATGGTAGGTATTTAAAGTACCTTCTGGTGAAGGCAAACTCAACAAGCTTCTACAGAAATTTAGCATAAAAAGTTTAATGTGATGAAAACTATATTACTAACTGGAATGAAGTACAATAAACTACTAAAAAACATACTAACTTGCTACATATACTAACTAAAATAAATTAGAATTGTCAAGTTAATACCACTACCCAAAATACACCCAAAATACCAGAGATCCAATGTGTGCCTATCCATAATGAAGAGATCTTTAATTGTTTAGCTCCATACCTTCCACTAGGCACAAATATCAAAGGCCATTCAGCACAGCCGTCCATGCATCAGTATCACACTTGTGCAAAGGCAGATATATCAGATAAATTCTTTGCAAATTCTGAGGGCTTCAATTAAGTAACTTGAAAGAAAACTACATTGCTCTATGAACTTACCAACTATAGAGTAATTTAATCAAAGAATGTTTTAAAGCAATCCAGTAGCTTCTCTACTGCTTATTTCATTAACATTAATCTCACCATAGTGTCAATTTCTGTGGCAGATGGCTTACCCAGAAAAATAATTCATACAAAATAACCATGAAAATTCTACATATTGAAAAAGTTTTCTCAGCTATCACCAACTGAGCAATAAAATACATCAGCTTAAATATTTTAAAAGGATATTAAGTCAAAGATACTTTGACATGAACCATAAATTCAGACATAACTATAAAACCAACTTGATGGGAAAGTAATAGTTGACTTTTAGGAAAACAATGTTCAAAGCAAAAACTAAAGATGGCACAACTACTAAATGTAACAAAAGGAAAGTACCATTTGAGCCATGTGCTATTCAGATGCATGTGCAGATCTTGAGGTACAGTTAATGCTGTTTAGTCATTTAAAAAATGTTTATATTCTAAAAATAAAATCTAGTTGATTGTCCTTCTCTCAACTCCTTCACATCTGTTCTGTAAAGAGAGCTAATACAACTTTAAAATAAGGACTATCAATAATGCGGAGCATGGAGTTGCTCTTTTGATAACCCAAACAGAATACTGCATATAGAAATTACTACAATTTTCTCCCTATGGTTCCTTTTTGAAACTCTTTAAGATTTGGACATCCTTGTGTATAATTTTTAGATAAAGCTCTGGGATCAGACAACATATAAGAATTTTACTTAGCATGGACTTAACTGTTATTAGAAATCCTTTCTTAAATAGCACCTTTATTAAAGCTCAAATAGTTTATAACAACAATTTTAAAATGCAGTTAACTGAAATTAGGACAAACAATAACTTGCTTAAAATACGTAACGTTATATAGCTTGGGCACTCAGACTCAATTATCCCTAATGTGGGTTTGTGGTCAGTCTCTAAGGAATCAATCACCCTGGATTATAATAAACATCTACAACTTTTATCATCAGAAAAAAAAAATTTGGGAAGAATTCATTGTGGATATCTGTATTACAATTTTCCAAACAATCTTATGGTCATTACACTATTCATTCTGCAACAGCTACCACAACGCCAAATATATCAATATTGCATTAATCAGTAATGGGAAGTATCATGTTAAGCACTGCTTTATTCAGTACAAATAGCATTGAGTAGCTACCGGATTTACCAAGAAGCTATCTTGGTAACAGAGTTGACACTACACTGACAAATACTAAAGTACAAAACTCTCTAGAGAATACTATTAATTGGAATTTTGAAATTTCCTTTCAAATGAGGCAGGTTTTATGTTTGCTGGATGTTCAATGTTTTATTTTGAAATGACATTACAGAATAAAAGGCCACACATCACAAAAATGGCAAAATACAACACCCAAAACTCTAAATGGACTTTGGATATGTTTAGTGTTTAACTCTGTAAACTATCAAAATTTGCAACTTTCTACTCTACTCTATATGGCAATGTTATACATGCCAAGTTAAAATAACATTAACAGTAATGGTATAAAACCACTTGAATAGAAAGAAACCAGAGTCATAAACATGCTATAGCCTATCATGATACATATATAGAAAAGATGCATTTTCTTGCCACTTGGAACTAGCTATGAGAGTTAGAGCAGTTCAATTAAAAGAAAGAAACAAAATCCATGCAGAGTTAACACTCAACTCTATATAGGTTGGAGGCCAAAAGAGAAATCTTAGAAGGTAATGCTTCAATACTAACAATTTTTAGAATCTGTATAGCTTAAGGACCTGTGCAAATGGTATGTTTTAATGAGAAAAGCTTTTTTTCTTTTTTTTAAATTTTAGAGAAGGGTAATAACAATTAAAACGTTCCCAAAACTCTTCAAACCAAAAGCAACACAGAATTGAGAATCACAATCTGATTTTCCAAGGTATAGTTTCTGTCAAATGCTGTATAACAGCAACTCAAGCTCAATCAGTATATCAACTGAAAAAAAATTACTCTTATGATTTTTATAGGCAGTTAAGTAAAACACAACTAGACAGGAAAAGCATTAATAGGAAACAAGCTATGGCTAAAACTATAAAGAATAGAATATGAAGTGCAATATAAATAACTAAACATCTATTTAAAGCACAAATTACTATAAAATCAAAAGTTATGACTTAAGATCTCAGGTTATTAGGACCCTGCTTCTGTGTAATTAAAAGAAACCGCTGCAAACCTCTATTATTAACGCAATCAGAAAATCTATACAAGATGTCTTCTAGTGGCTTCTAAAGTTACTTTAATCATGAGAAACACACGCTTTTGTAACAATGCATTGCAACCATTCCAAATGGCTGACTAAACAAATTAGGATGCTATTGGCTAATTGTTGCAACACAGTAATGCATACATAAAATAGTTAAACACAGCACACAGTACTACACCAAAGTGTTTTTCTCATTTCAAGTTTATTAAAACTTTAGCAGTACAAATTATCCACATTGCAGATTATCAAAAGATCAACTCAATGAAATCCACATTAAGAAAAAAAAGGACAAACATAAAACAACCCAAAAACAATGAAAAGGAAAACAACATAAAGGAGATTCATTAGCAAGTCTCTCAAACTTAAAATTCGAAACAGAATGGAAGTTTATATCACTCACTCATCCACTTTTGTCTTCATCTGTTCCAGGGCTTGATTCATGATCAAATTTTTTATTTTTTTCATGTACATGGTCATTTTCTTGACCCTTTGATTTTTGGTTTTCTTTTTCCACTGAGGATCTGATCTTCTCATCCTCCTTATTTTTCAATGTAGAGGACTTTAATTCATTGTCCTGACTGTTTTGTTTTATTTTTGAGAAGGGACTTTGATCTCTATCAGCCTTTTTTTCCCTGCTATTATTTGAGCTATTATGATCACGACTTTTAGAGTACATTCTTTTCTCACTCTCAGAATTTTCTTTTCTGTGTGAGCTCTTACTTTCTTGGTTTCTGTATTTTTCTTTGTTTCTGCTTTGACATTCTTCTCTCTCTGAGCTCCGTGAGTCTCTCCTCCTTCTCCTTCTATCTTTACTTCTTGATCTTCCTGGTGTCATTCTTCTCTCTCGGCTTCGTGACCGTCCTCTTCTCCTGTATTCCTGTTCTCTGTATCTATGGTACTCCTTGCTTCTGCTGCGATCTCTGTCATGGGTTCTTGATCGCACTCTTCTGCTTCTGTCCCTACTTCTGCTTCGTTCTCTTGTTCTGCTATTATAACTGTGTTTACCTTTAGTTATATCACATTCTCTACTCCTGGATTGTGCACGTCTATCCTTTTCCTTACTTTTACTATGATCATGCTCATTACTCTTTGATTCTAACTGTTTAGACTTCTCTTTACTTCTACTCCTTTCCTGATCTTTTCCTTTAGAATCAGACTGCTTTTCTTTTTCTTTAACATTCTCATGATCCCTTCCTTTACTCCGTGACCTCATCCTCTTTTCTTCATGTCTATTATGTTTTGAATCTCTTTCTTTACTCTTTGATTTCTCTTTACTCTTACTCCTACTTTTAGATTTGGCCCTTTTCTTCACTTTGTTTTTATATTTATCATCTTTTTCTGAATTTCTTCTGAGGTCTCTCTCTTTGCTGTTAGATTTATGGTCTTTAACTTTCTTTTCCTTTTCATTTTTTCTGTTTGGACTCTCAGATACATTCCTGTGATCCGTTATTTTTCTCTCTTTTACTCTAACTGGACTTCTCTGATTTTCTTTTATTTCATTCAACTCACTCCTAAAAAATAAGAAAAGGATTGGGAAAATGTTATTAGAAAAAGAATTGTAGATATTATTGGCTAAAATGATATTGTACTCTTCTTAAAGTATTCAACAATAATTAAAATGACAATAACTTTATATATAATAGTAAAAACAAATACTTATTACATTTGAAATAATAGTTAAATCTTACTTATCCCCTTTGATCCATCTTTCACCACTTGATACCCTCATTCTTTGAGCTCTCTGCATCTCTTGCCTCCAATGTGGAGGAGTCTCACTACGTCTGAAACGATCCCTTGATCTGGATCTGGAAGGAGTTCGGTAACGCTAAAGAAAATTAAAAGGGGGAAAAATTAATGTATAAAATATAGAGGGACTCACACGAGTGCTGGGAAGGAGGGAAGTACTGAGGTGAGGGTCAGGAGGTAGTAAGGGGTACAAAATAATACATAAAAAGCATTACAACAGTAGCTAAAAAGTATATGTTTCTAGGTTAAAATAAAATGCCTGATATTTCTATGCCCTGAAAATTACTAAAATTTCCCAATTTTCATTTAGGAAATCAATGAGGCAGAGAAACTTAAGTTGTCATGTTGCAAATTCTAAGTTAAGAAACATTAATCACAAAAACTCTAGCCACTAGCCATACACGTCTTCTCCATGGAAGAGTCCTATCCATGTAATGCTAGAGCAACTTATAAGTTGCCAAGTTCAATCTAAGTGTTATATATACTTAATGTTTCAAAGCAACCATTTCTCATATTGTGGAGAAAATAGAGTAAATGTGTAGATGTTCACTTATTCAACCCTTAGGATGACCAAACACTCTACTATATACTGAGAGAACATTAGTGAGCCAAGATATATGAGTGTGCTTTCCTGGAACTTATAGTCTACAGGACTTGGAGAACATGTGAATGAACATATAATTAGTTATGTTAAACATATATGCAGCTACAATAGAATGTGTATAAAAGGAAAAGGGAAAAGATGCTGAGATAGGAAGGTTCTGAGTTAAAAAGAAAAGACAGATCAAATATGGCCAAAGCTAAAAATTACAAGGGAAACTAGTACTAGGTAACACTGATGAGGTAAGCAAGGACTAGGTTTTGTGAAGTGTCATAGGCCATCGTAGTAATTTTGGATTTATCCTAAGATCAACGGTAAAGGAGTGGCACAAAAATCAGACTTTCATTTTTAAATGACAATTCTGGCGACTATTTAAAAAAAAGATTAGACAGTGAATCTCAAAGATCCCAGATCCCACTCTGGACTCAGTGGCTCATGCCTGTAATTCTAGGACTTTGGGAGGCTGAGACAGGCAGATTGCTTGAGCTCAGGAGTTCGAGACCAGTCTGGGCAACATGGCGAAATCCCATTTTTACAAAAAAATACAAAAATTAGCCAGATGTGGTGGTGCACACCTGTAGTCCCAGCTACTTGGGAGGCCGAGGTGGGAGGATTGCTTGAGACTGCAAGGTTGAGGCTGCAGTGTTCCTTGATTGTACCACTGCACTCCAGCCTGGGTGAAAGTGAGACCCTGTCTTAAAAAAAAAAAGGTCAGTTTAAGGAGTATGAACTTGCATTAGAAATTTACAACAGACTGGCTAGAGAGATAGGAAGAATACGTTATAAAAGAAATGTGGAGGCCGGGCGCAGTGGCTCATGCCTGTAATCCCAGCACTTTGGGAGGCCGAGGCAGGTGGATCACCTGAGGTTAGGAGTTTGAGACCAGCCTGGCCAACACGGTGAAACCCCATATCTACTAAAAATACAAAAATTAACTGGGCATGGTGTAATCCCAGCTACTACAGGGAGCTGAGGCAGGAGGACTGCTTGAACCTGGGAGGAAGAGGTTGCAGTGAGCCAAGATCACGTCACTGCACTCCAGCCTGGGCAACAGAGTGAGGCTCCATCTTAAAAAAAAAAATAAACGTGGAAAGAATATTACAAGGAGTAAGTAAGATGAAGACTAAAAATGATTCACTGGATTTTGTGATATGGAGCTAATTATGTATCAAGTGCTGTTTTCAGCAGAACAGTGCTAGTGGAAGACAACTGAAATGCTTGAGGAATAAGTAGGAAGTGAAGACATGAGATAGAAAAGTGTAGCCAAGTTTCTATAAAGTTTTGAAAGCAGAAGATATTTAAATTCTGATGAAGACACTCTAGTAAATAAAAAAAATAAAATACAAGAATAAGGTTAAGTTTTATTTATTTTTAACAAGAATAGAGATACAGTGATTGCAAAGTAACAAGGGAGACAAGAAAGACCTTGATCCCATTTTATACCATGTAAATGTAAAATCTATTTATATCTCATGGATTTTCTGTTGTGAAGTACCAACATACAGAAGCTGTTTAAGAAAGAGAATATATAATTCAATGTCTGCATCTCCCCTAAATTTTACTTACTTGCACATTAAAATAATATTTAAGAAACACCCTAAAATTATTTAAGGAAGACAAATGCAGTATTGTGAAGATCTCTGGGGGAAAGAATCACCTACCCGTGGTCCTCTTCCTTTAATTTTCCTGCCAGATCTAGTAACTAAAAGTCGTCTCTGGTATGAAGCAGGCTGGGAGTTAGGTGGATTACTAGAAGGAAGCAAAGAGAAAGTTAACGCATTTTTAAAAAACAACTTTTGTTGGCCGGGTGTGGTGGCTCACGCCTGTAACCCCAGCACTTTGGGAGGCCAAGGCGGGCGGATCACAAGGTCAAGAGATCGAGACCATCCTGGCCAACATAGTGAAACCCCGTCGCTACTAAAAATACAAATATTATCCGGGCGTGGTAGCACGTGCCTGTAATCTCAGCTACTCAGGAGGCTGAGGCAGGAAAATTGCTTGAACCCAGGAGGCAGAGTTGCAGTGAGTCGGGATTGCGCCACTGCACTCCAGCCTGGCAACAGAGCAAGACTCTGTCTCAAAAAAAAAAAGTCCTTTATTATTATTTCTTTTGAGACAGGGTCTTACTCCGTCACCCAAGTTGGGGTGAAGTGGTGTGATCTTGACTCACTGCAACCTCTGTCTTCCTGGTTCCAAGCTATCCTCCCACTTGAGTCTCACAAGTAGCTGGGACTACAGGTATGCACCACCATGCCTGGCTAATTTTTTGTATTTTTGGTAGAGACAGGGTTTCACCATGTTGCCCAGGCTTGAACCTCTGAGCTCAAGCAATCCACCCGCCAAGGCCTCCCCAAGTGCTGGGATTACAGATGTCAGCCACTATGCTCGGCCCCATGACATGTGATTTTAATAAAAATGAATCTGGGCCGGGCACAGCGACTCATGCCTATAATCCCAGCACTTTGGGAGGCCAAGGTGGACGGATCACGAGGTCAGGAGATCGAGACCATCCTGGCTAACACAGTAAAACCCCATCTCTACTAAAAATACAAAAAATTAGCTGGGCGTGGTGGCACGTGCCTGTAGTCCCAGCTACTCAGGAGGCCAAGGCAGGAGAATTGCTTGAACCCGGGAGGCGGCGGTTGCAGTGAGCTGAGATCACGCCACTGCACTCCAGCCTGCGTGAAAGGGCAAGACTCTGTCTCAAACAAACAAACAAAAAACCATAATAATAAAATAAAAATAAAAATGATTCTGTGGAATACAGCTTTATTCATCTTAAATTAACAAATTTAAAATTCTATATACAGTTCATCCCTGTATCCGGAGGTTCCACATCTGAAGATTCAACCAACCAGGGATTAAAACTATCTGAAGGGGAAAAAACCCGACTGAAAAAATAAAGAAATTAAAAAACCCCCAAATATAGTAAAACAAGTATTTACATAGCATTTACACTATATTATTATATAGATTATCATAACATACTAGATATTATAAGTAATCTAGAGATGATTTAAAATACATGGGAATATTAGATTATATGCAAATACTATGTTATTTTTTATAAGAGATTTAAACATCTACATAGTTTGGTATCTGTAAGAGGTCCTGAAACCAATTCCCCATGGATACAAAAGACAAATGTATAATCAGTGGTTATGAAGCCAAAATGGAATGACCAGAGAGTGCTACTAGTAAATAGGGCCCAGGAGGCAGAAATGCTAAGGCCTTAAAATGTGGTCAGCATGAAGAACTTTTCTGCCTCAAAATGCCAATCATGTCCTATTGAGAAATACTGCTATATATACTCATTACTAAGACGAAACTAATTTGATAGTGCTAAGAAAAATTAATGTAGAAGAGCTCAGAAGGTGCTAATGCTGTCGAGAGAACAATTTTAAAATTATCTTATCCCAAAGTACCTTATTATCCTTTAAAAGTTGCAACAGAACTATACAGAAATGTTAAGTAATATGAACTAAGCAACGACAAGCTGGTCTGAATTAGTCAAACATTCATATCATGGTTTATACCAAAAAGGGAAGCTGTTTGTTTTCCAAAAATAGTACATCAGTTAATATTTAATTAGCGCATTAACAACATCCATGTAAGTGATATGTGAAAAGTTGTTCAAATACTTTTCTTTAATCTTTATTTCCTTGGAAACATCCTTTCCAATACTAGCAGAAAATTAACTCAATCCAACTCCTCAAATTTACAAAGTTTCAAATACTACATCTTATTTTTATATTTTTATTGTATAGAAAGGATTGCAGTATATAGAAAGATTACTCAGAATTTTTTTTTTTTTAAGACGGTGTCTCACTCCCGTCACCCAGGCTGGAGCTCAGTGGTATGATCACTGCACTCTGCAGCCTCAACTTCCTGGGCTCAGGTGATTTTCCCATCTCAGCCTCCTGAGTAGTTGGGACTAAAGGCGTGCACCACCATACCCAGCTAATTTTTTGTTTCAGTAGAGGTGGGGTTTTGCCACGTTGCCCAGGCTTGTCTCAAAATCCTGAGCTCAAGTGATCTGCCCACCTTGGCCTCCCAAAGTGCTGGGATTACAGGTATGAGCCCTATGCCTGGCCAAGAATGTTATTACTTGTATTATGACAATGCATTTCTGATCATAACTAACAGAAAGATTTCAATATTCTTTTCTACTTTTGGACATGGGTATTAAAATGACTGATAAAGAACAATTAGCATTACAGATATTAATAACGTAGATTTATGTAGTAAAATTTTTTCAGGATTTGAACATGACATCAGTTTTATTACAATACTGTAAACCAAGTAAGGAAAACAGCAGTTTTCCTATTAGACTAACTGAAAACCAAGGTTTTTATTTGCTTAAAAGTTTAATGTACACAAATAACACGATAAAACACTATCTTGTTTTACTGGTTAAACAGTATCTTGTTATTGGTTTGGAATGCAGCTTAACATCTCTTTTTTGTATTAGTGTTTATCATGTGTAACTACTTCACAATCTACTTGTCAATTTACCTTTCTAATTATGTGGTTGGCAAAAAAGAACT
>NW_016816196.1:1091370-1095675 GCF_001698545.2 Rhinopithecus bieti
ATAAATAAAAACTTTTTAAAGAAGAAAAGTTCTATAGTAAACCATGTGAGACAAAATATACACATTTACATACCACTCTCTTTCTCTCTCTCTGTTTTTCCTTTCCTTCTCATCAGCTTTAGGAGGACTTTTTCTCATTAGGAATCTATTTTCAGGTATAGGAGGGATCTCTTCTGGACGGACAGTAGACTGGGGTTGGGCTTCAAGATTTTCAGCTTCACTCTCACTAGATGCACTTAACAAACAGAAACACACAAAACAAGTTACAGTTGGTTATTATGTCCTTATGCAAATATCCAATTGTTGGTATTTCTTTCCTTTATATCACTATAATATAAACATCCTGTCCTTACCAAAGATGTGATCGCATGGGAAAAATCTTCTATTCCTCTGACAAACCAACTAACCAATCAAAAAACAAACAAAACAAAATGTTTCGATTATCACACTCTCAAAAAATATTTTCCTACAAAACGGATAAAAAATATGAAACTGTGGGGAATGCGCTCTGATAAATTTAAAATACTTTAAAACATGGGTAAAGAAATTAATTGCATTTTGAGGCAACAGGTAGATGAAGACAAGTTTTAGTACAAACACTGATTATTTCAAACAAAATGGAAAAGAAAGTAAAATACACGGATATTATCTGCTTTCTACTCTTATGCTATCATAAGAGCTACTGAAAATAGGAAAAACAATTGGTGGTTTTCTGCAATTTTCATGAATCCCATAATCCTCCTACAAAACATACAAATCTGTAACACCAAAGCCATCATTTAATTGAGTACACAAAAAATGAACTGATGGGTTTTGTTTCAAAAGAAAATGAATGTACCCAAAATTTAATCTACAGACTATAGAATATCAAAAGTCTTACGGCTCCATGCTATATTTCTCACTATTTTAACAGTTTCATATAATTGACCCCAAATCCTAACAGATTTATTTATAAAAAGGGAATCAGAATATAAAGCTAGCATTAGAAAAGTAAAATTAAGACCTCTTCTTGCTTTTCTTTCGCTTCTTCTTTTCTTTCTTGTGTTTTCGGGAATTTTTCCTATGTTTCTTTTTTCTTTTCTTTGATTTCTCTTCAGAAGCACTTTCAGAATCAGAGGAATCAGAAGAGGACTGAGAATCACTTGAGCTATCTGAGTCACTAGATGAGGAGGAGGAAGATGATGATGATTTATGCCTTTTCTTTTCTTCTTTCTTAACTTTAATAAAACAAAAGGTTTTGATCAACAATTTTTAGACGAACTTTGTGGAAGGAGATTTAAATTTTCTGCAGATTCTCACTGAGTCCAGTATTTAGCACTTAGATCATCCAGCTATGTGAACTGGAAAGTACAGGAAAGCAGTCGAGACTCAGGATTAGAGTCCAAATCTCCAGAATTCATCAGTCAAAGTTGTATGTATTAATCCAAATAACTTTAAAAAATAGGTGAGTCTAAAATGCTAAACTAATGTTAACAAACATGTGAATAAGAAAGTTTTCTAAAAGCACAGAATAACAAGAGTCCCACGTTCTAATCTTGTAGTTTTCCACTTTCCCTCTTTATCAAGATTGGCAGAACTAGTGCGGGAAAATAACAGAAAAACTGCTTTACAGAAACATGGAGAGGTAAGTAATTTATTTCTTTGGCATGGGCTTATATTTCAATGCCCGAGCAGTCTTCTGATAATTAAGAAATCTAGCTCAAGAGGAGACTGGTAACAGAGGGAAGTCAATTGCCCATGATGAACAGAATGTTTTGGGGACTCTACAAAAAGTCATTTTAAATTGAAATTTTATTTCAGTTAAGGAAGCAGTAGCTTTAAAAAGGGTAAATAAACTCAGAGTTTAAAGGATCATTCAATTAACATTAGTAAGTAAAGCTAGAAGGTGTAATATAACAAGAATTAGAAGAAGATACTACAAACTAGGAGGAGCTTGACCTATCTAAAGATATACTCATTCAAATCATGGTGGATTTGAAGAGGCTAACCGGGGCCAAAGATGGGACAATATTGATATATAGATGAGAACTACAATAAATTGAAATACATCAGATTATAATAGAAATCCATTAGTTCATAGTGATACTCATAAAGTATAAAGCATTCATCCTGCCTTTCTGGTACAAACTGCACCACTTGCTAATGAAATAGATGAACAGAAATAGCTCTTTGTCAGAAGCATTCCAGGCATAAATGAAAAAGAAATTGAGCGAGACTCTGTCTCAAAAACCAAAAACAAACAAAAAAAATCATTGTTTTACAACTTCTTGTGAGGCACTGATAAGCCATGGCTGCTACAGAACACTGAGACAACTTGTCCTGTGTGACTCCTGTTTTCATTAGAAGGAATTTTTTCAAGTCACAACTGCATCTGATCAACATTACATAACATAGTAAGTATTCAATTAGTAAAATCCAGTGTGTTCAATTATAGAAAACGCTGCATGACAAATGACCTTTTTTGATAAATACATTTCAAGGAAACATAAAACAAGATGGCAAGAGAATTTATTAAAAAACAAAACACAACTTACAAGACCAATTTCAATGTCTGAACTTTATTTGGATTGATTCACACAACAAAAAATTAATTAACATTAATGAAACAGTTACAATCTGAACACTGTCAGAATATTTTATATTTAGGAATGTGTATGTATGTATCATTATGGTATTGTTTTTAAGAATCATCTTTTAGAAATAACATTTATTGATAAAATATTATGCCTGGAATTTGTTTCAAAGTAATAGGAAAGGGAAAAGTGGCTAGTGATGGGTAAAACAAGTTTGGCCATATATAAACTCCCAAAGCTAGGTAAAGAACAAGTATTTGTTATACTATTTTATTCACTTGTGTATAAATTAATATTTTCCATAATAAAAAGTCAAGGAGAACAAAGAAAATATATCTTTGGATTATCTGTTGGCTGTTTGGTTACAGAACCTTAGTTGAAAGGGTTAACAGCTGATTTGTGACCTTTCCTTTAGCCTCACCTTACCCTCAGGAACATCTGAAGATTTGATATTTGACAAATTTATCCTTGCCTTTTTTTCTTTCTTTTTTTTTTTCTTTCTTTTTTTTTTTTTTTTTTTTTTTTTTGAGACAAGGTCTTGCTCTGTTGCCCAGGCTAGAGTGAAGATCTTAGCTCACTACAGTCTCGACCTCCCGGGCTCAAGTGATACTTCTGTCTCAGCTTCCTAAGTAACTGGGAACACTGGTGTATGCCACCATGCCCTGCTAATTTTTTTACTTTTATTTTTGTAGAGACAAGTTCTCCCTATGTTGCCTAGGCTGGTCTCGAACTCCTGTGCTCAAGGGATCCTCCTGCCTCAACTTCTGTAAGTGTTGGGATTACAAGTGTGAGCTACCATGCCTAGCCTTGTTTATTTACTTATATATTTATGAAGATGGGGTCTTGCTGTGTTGCACAGGCTGGCCTCAAACTCCTGGGCTCAAGTAATCCTCCTTCCCTCAGCCTCCTGAGTAGCTAAGACTACAGGCACGTGTGCTGCTGTGCCTGAATCATCCTTGAAATTTATAACTGATAATTTATAGGAATATACTAAACCCAAGACACATGAAAATCTGGCTGAAGTTACTTGTAACTTCAAGAACTTCTGGTTCACTGTCCAGATTGCTTTTCCAGTACTGATGAGATGTTGCTGTACTGGAGAAAGGGAACAAGGTATAAAATCTGAACAGACTGTAGATGTAATGGCTTCACTGAACTAAGTTAATCCTTCCTTACCCAGTTGTGTTTCTAAGGAACATGTACATTATCAAGTGTGAGGTGTTTGGGATATACACAAGCTGTGCCTGGAAATCATGAGAGCTCCTCTATGCTGTTGATGTACCAGCCATGCCGTTTCCTGTCCTATATCCTTTCTTAAGGGTAAGTAGCCTTAGTGCCTGGGGAAGCTAATTTTGTCTCATGAGCCCAACTGTTAACCTGAATCCAATACCAATGCTGCTAGTAAGACAGAGTGGGTATGCAAAAACATATAATCTGAGGCCGGGCGCGGTGGCTCAAGCCTGTAATCCCAGCACTTTGGGAGGCTGAGACGGGCGGATCACGAGGTCAGGAGATCGAGACCATCCTGGCTAACACGGTGAAACTCCGTCTCTACTAAAAAAAAAAATACAAAAAAACTAGCAGAGCGATGTGGCGGGCACCTGTAGTCCCAGTTACTCGGGAGGCTGACGCAGGAGAATGGTGCAAACCCGGGAGGCGGAGCTTGCAGTGAGCCGAGATGGCGCCACTGTACTCCAGCCTGGGCGACAGGGCGAGACTCCGTCTCAAAAAA
>NW_016816196.1:1097929-1117400 GCF_001698545.2 Rhinopithecus bieti
AAAAAAAAAAAAAAAAAAAAAAATCTACTTATGTATGCTAAACTAATAAACCTGAGGGATATGCAGGGGCGAAAATCAAATTTTAGGAAATCTAACAAAGAAATTCATAATGAAATAAAACATTAAAATTGTGCAAGCAAAATAAAAATACTACACTTAAACATAAAATATACTTGTTAAAATATGGTAACTCTTTACCCCACAATTAACAAATCTTTAATTACCAGCTCTGATTTCTATTTATTTTCCACTGAGATTCTTTCCTATGAGAAATACATCGCAGTTGATATACTTTAAAAGCAAGCCCATTTAGTATTTGAAATTAAAAAACAAAAAAACAAAAAGCAACCCCATTGGCTAGGGGCATGGCTTCTCACACCTGTAATCCCAGCACTTTGGGAGGCTGAGGGGGGAGAATCACTTGACCCTGGGAGGTCGCCGGGGGTATGGTGTCTCACACCTGTAATCCCAGCACTTTGGGAGGCCAAGGAGGGAGAATTACTTGAGGTCGAGGCTGCAGTGAGCCATGACTGCACCACTACATTCTAGCTTGGGGAACAGAGTGAGAACCTGTCTCCAAAACAACAAAAAACCATACCACACAACAGCAAGCCCACTTACCAAGTGTATTAAATACATTTCATAAACAATGATTTAATTTACACATCGCTTTTGAAGAGAACATTTTAGTGAAGCAAGATAACATGATAAAATGAAAAGTACAGGTGCAGTGGTTCATGCCTGTAATCCTACCACTTTGGGAGGCCAAGGCTGGTGGATAGGTTGAGGTCAGGAGTTCGAGACCAGCCTGACCAACATGGAGAAACCCGTCTCTACTAAAAATACAAATATTAGCTGAGTGTGGTAGAGGGTACCTGTAATCCCAGCTACTCGGGAGACTGAGGCAGAGAATCTCTTGAACCGGGAGGCAGAGGTTGCAGTGAGCTGAGATTGCGTCACTGCACTCCAGCCTGGGAGACAGACTGAGATTCTGTTTCAAAAATAAATAAATAAATAAAAAGTTTCTCTCTTTTGATATTTGGCAAATTTAATTTACGTTCCTTTTCGTGTAAGTCTGCTCAGAAAAAAAATGAGAGAAAATAATTGAGAAAGAGATGGCATTAAAGGACAGAAGGGTAAAAAGGTAAAAAATTAGGAGACATCACAATATCAATATTGATTCTGTAAGACTGTGGCTTGAGTTTCAAAGTGTGTGCTAAACTATATTTTAAAATATGATTAAGGGATATGAGAATATGACTGAAACTGTATCCTTCTCAAAGTCACAAGTATTATTTAACTGAACAGTATTATCGATATACATAGTCAACGTAATGTCAGTACATGGAGATGAAGAGCCATGGTCCCTGGTACTGATCCGTCACGTTAGGAACCAGGTCATATAGCAGAAGGTGAGTGGCAGGCAAGCAAGCCTTACCACTGGAGCTCCACCTCCTGTCAGATCAGCGAAGGCATTAGATTCTTAAAGGAGCACAAACCCTATTGTGAACTGTGCATGCGAGGGATCTAGGCTGAGCACTCCTTATGAAACGCTAATGCCTGATGATCTGAGGTGGAACAGTTTCATTCTGAAACCATTCCCTAAACCCTGATGAAATAAAGACATTTTCAGAAAACTAGAATAATTTGTCACCAAGAGACCTAACCTTAAAAAAAAAAAAATTGGTTAAAGGAAGTTCTCCAAAGAGAAAGGAAATAGCAGGAGGCAGCTTGAACTTCAGAAAGGAAGAACAAAAGAATGGTAAGTAATAGGGGCTTTGTAAAGGAATCAACAATCAGTTCAGATAAAAAGAAACATAAATAGCTCTTAAGGAGACACGAACATCACACTCCTCAGAGAAATGCTAACTGAAAGTAGCATTTGTTAAAAAAAAATTCATTAGGCTGGCAAAGGTGAAACACTTTACAATAATAAGTAGTTTTATACAGGGTTTAGGGCAACTTATCCTCTTATATTCTGGTAGCAGTGTCTACCAAATTACAAATACACGACCTCTGTAAACTGGCAATTCTATTTCCAGGAAATTCATTCTACATGATCAACATTCATACACACGTGGAATAATGTACAAAATGTGAGAATGGAAACTCACTGAAAGAGATTTTCACTGATTATCCTTTTACACTCTCTAAATTTTGAACCAAATAAATGTATTAAATTTTTAAAAATAGGGTACAAAGTTTCAGTTAAGACAGGAAGAATAAGTTGGGTGACATCTACTTTCATAGCATGGTGAGAACAGTTAATAACAATGTATTGTACATTTCAAAATTCCTGATAGTAAATTTCAAATTTCTGACCACAAAAACATTACTTCAGGTGACAGCTATGTTAAATAGCTTGATTTAATCATTCTGCATTGTATACATGTATCATAACATCATGCTGTATACCATAAGTATATACAATAATTTCTCAATTATAATATTTTCAAATTAAAACTTTAAATTCCAAATATGGCAACAGCTGTTTTCAACTGACTCTTCAAAAAAACCTACTTCCGGCTGGGCGCGGTCGCTCAAGCCTGTAATCCCAGCACTTTGGGAGGCCAAGGCGGGCAGATCATGAGGTCAGAAGATCGAGACCATCCTGGCTAATATGGGGAAACCCCATCTCTACTAAAAATACAAAAAGAAATTAGCCGGGCACGGTGGCGGGCACCTCTAGTCCTAGCTACTCGGGAGGTTGAGGCAGGAGAATGGTGTGAACCAGGGAGGCGGAGCTTGCAGTGAGCCGAGATCTCGCCACTGCACTCCAGCCTGGGCGACAGAGTGAGACTCTGTCTCAAAAAAAAACAAAAACAAGGCCGGGGCGCCGGTGGGACTCAAGCCTGCCTCAATCCCAGCGACTTTGGTGAGGGCCGAGAATGGGGCATCGGATCACGACGGTCAGGACGTTCGAGACCATCCTGGCTAACACGGTGAAACCCCTTCTCTACTAAAAAATACAAAAAGCTAGCGGGCGAGGTGGCTGGCGCCGTAGGTCCCAAGCTACTCGGGAGGCTAAGGCAGGGAGAAATGGCGTAAAACCCGGGAGGTTGGAGCTTGGCAGTGAGCTGAGATCCGGCCACTGCACTCCAGGGACCGGGCGACAGAGCGAGACTCCGTTTTTTTTTTCTCAAAAAAAAAAAAAAAAACAAAAACAAATACAAAACAAAAAAAAAACCCTACTTCTTGCTTAACTACTTACACAAAATTGATTTCAGCATTTCTATTACAAGCATGTAAGTATCCTTAAGGTAAAATGAAATAAGTACTAACAGGCCGGGCTTGGTGGCTCAAGCCTGTAATCCCAGCACTTTGGGAGCCGAGACGGGCGGATCACGAGGGTTCAGGACGATCGAGACCATCCCTGGCTAAACACAGTGAAACCCGTCTTACTAAAAATACAAAAAACTAAGCCGGGCGTGGTGGGCGGGTGCCTGTAGTCCCAGCTACTCGAGATGGCTTGAGGCAGGAGAATGGCGTAAACCGAGGCGAGCTTGCAGTGAGCTGGATCCGGCACTGCCCTCCAGCCTGGGTGCAGAGCAAGACTCCGTCTCAAAAAAAAAAAAAAAAAAAAAGAAAGAAATAGTACTAACAGCAAAAACCACAATGCAAGTTAAGAATCCCATAATGGATGAAAAGGAATTACAGAGAGTTACTAATACAATCTCAACTCGGGGCCTATTTCTGGTTAAATTAGTTTAAAGATTACATAGTTTGCATTTATTAGGTTAGAATGATTTTCCCAAACATCTTCACTTGACCTTTACTTGGGCGTATGGTGTGATGTAACCTATAATTAGTTCACTGAACTACTAGTATAAATTAAGGTTAAAAAACCAAACTCCATTAGCTCACACCTGTAATCCCAGCACTCTGGAGGTCGGTTAGAAGGGATGGCTTGACCAGAAATTTGAGACCCACCTGGGCAACACAGCGAGACCCTGTTCTCCACCAAAAATACCCAAAAATTAGCCAGGTATGGCAATGACACCTGTAGTCCCCAGGCTATTTGGAAGGCTGAGGTGGGGAGGATGCCTGAACCCAGGAGTTTGAGGGTTGCAGTGAACTATGACTGAACCACTACACTCCAGCCTGGCAACAGAGCAAGGCACTGTCTCAAAAAAAAAAAAAAAAAAAAAAATTATAACAAAACAAAAAAAAACTCCAGAGTATTTTATTTGTAAAACCTAATGTAAGAAAATGCTGCTTTGTTTCTTGAGACCTACAGATTTACACCAATAAATTTCACTTGAAATCTTGAAAATGAAGCGAATTCTGAAATCACCATCAAAATAAGATTTGAAATAAAGAACAGAAGTATTCCTAAAATGGTCTTTAGACAATTTCATTTCACATTATGGGTCTCATCTCCTAAACTGTTTCTAAGTTTAACATCCCACTATTTTCCAATAAAAGTGCCAAAATTACTTTTAGAATAAGGACACTGAAATGGGACCCTGTCACCATAAAAATGAATCTCTAGTGGTGTTCTTCACTTGTCTCCTGAGTACAAGATTCACCAGCTGCTTCCTCTATTGTGCTATTCATTCTGTATTGCCAGGCAATCTGCCTCCTGCCATTTCTTCTCATACAACTACTTACCGCCATGTTGCCACAACTCTGTTCTTGTGTTTCTGTGTACTATGTAACATAGCAATCCTCTCATCTCTTAGTTCCATTATTGGTACGCTAAGCTTGTGGGAGTTATGTATACCCTACTTCTCAAGGTCACTGCCAAGATCTGATTTTTCACACAAAAAACTTGCAACCTCCAGCATAAATGGGTTAACAACTGCAGTGAACTCTGAAGAGCAGAGCATGATCTGAGGTCATGTCAGCTCCCGAAAAACCAGGAAATACCTTAATCTAGGTACTGGTCTGTGTTCTACCCTCCACTCTGACTTTTGACAGCCCTTTGCTGAGCCTCTACAGAGGATGTAGCTTTTATTAGCTTCCAGTGTTCCATCTCTGCATCTGCTGGAAGGTTTTTCTCCCTGACTTCGAATTTTCTCTGGCACACTCAAATAGTCACAAAAAGAAGGATCTCCAAGCTCAAAATTGCAAAGAGAGAAAGGCCCAGGAAGACTGATTGCCCAGACTCACAAAGACCATATACAGATGGACCAAGACAGTCAGATTTCTTCAGAAGTCTTTTTGTTTTCTTTCAGGAAGTTAAAAAAAAGAGGTGTAAATCTCTCATACAAGGTTTTAAATATAATGATGATAAATACCACAGTGTTACAATGCGTTTTGACTGTTTCCAATTATTTTAAGGAGGCCATCAAACTTACAAAGTGGATGTAAGATATAGCTCTGCTTAAGATTATATAAGATGCATGACAAAATCTACCCTGAACAATGTTCTGAATGGTAACTGAAGGATTATGGAATAACAGGGGTCCAAGTGTGTGTTTTCAAACTAACGATCTTTTCCTCTTTTCACAGTATGATCCAGAACAGAGTAGGCATTGGAGGCCTGGCTCAAAACAAATCTGACCTTTTAGAAACTCCTGGGAAGATACATATTAATAAAGGGCCAATCAGGCTGGGCGCGGTGGCTCAAGCCTGTAATCCCAGCACTTTGGGAGGCCGAGACGGGTGAATCACAAGGTCAGGAGATCGAGACCATCCTGGCTAACACGGTGAAACCCCGTCTCTACTAAAAAAATACAAAAAACTAGCAGGGCGAGGTGGCGGGTGCCTGTAGTCCCAGCTACCCGGGAGGCTGAGGCAGGAGAATGGCGTGAACCCGGGAGGCGGAGCTTGCAGTGAGCTGAGATCCAGCCACTGCACTCCAGCCCGGGCAACAGAGTGAGACTCTGTCTCAAAAAAAAATAAAAAATAAAAAATACAGGGCCAATCTCAGATTGCTAAAACTGATAAGGGCAAGATGAGTTTGAGGGACATACAGTTGGATGTTAACATCAACTTTTAGCATAACTTCCTGGCCCCAATGGCATGGGCAAAACTATCATTTATTTCTTCAGATGACAACACATTATAAAGATGTAAGTAATATATAAAGAGCTACATTCATTTGCTTCCTCCGTTAGGCAAATATTCATGTCCTGCCCTTTTGGTAGCAAAAGCATCTTTACAACAAATTTATTAGAGAGTCTATGATTACTGTTCGTGGTTTAAAACGCAAACTTTTTTTTTTGTATTTTTAGTAGAGACAGGGTTTCACCATGTTGGCCAGGCTGGATTCAACCTCCTGACCTCAAGTGATCCATCTACCTCGGTCTCCCAAGTTGCTGGGATTACAGGCGTGAGCCAGCACCTGGCCAAAAACTCCTTTGTTACCTCAATCTCTTTCTGAATATATAAACCACACAGCATCCTTAACTTTATTTATTTATATATTTTTTAGAGCCGGGGCCTTGTTCTGTCACCTAGGCTGCAGCCTCGAACTCCTGGGCTCGAGTGATCCTCCTGCCTCAGCCTACCAAATAGCAGGGACTACAGACAGTTAATTAAAAAAAAAATTTTTTTTTTTTGGTAGAGAAGAGTCTCACAATGTTGCCCAGGCTGGTCTGAAACTCATGGGCTCAAGTGATCCTCCTGCTTCAGTTTCACAAAGTCCTGGGATTACAGGTGTTGGCCACTGTGCCTGGCCACTTAACTTTTATAAGGAGGCAACAGATCCTAACACAAGCGTCCTTAAAGACTAAAGTATTTTTTAAAAAAAAAATTAGTTGTCAAGTAGAGAATAAATGATGAAGATTTTCTAGATGACTTGGGAAGAATAATGCCTTAAGCTAAAATATTCCTACTGTACTAAAAACACTCTAAAGTTTAAACATCAGTAGGTTCAGGGTTTAGAAGTAACAAATATCATTACAGACTTTTTTTTAGTATTTTTAAAATGTAAATAATTGCATTTGTAGCACATTACTCAAAGATTCTCAACATCTCGTTTTTTACTGAATCTTCAAGAAAAAAGGCATACATTACACCTGTTGTTTGTAAAAAAGGATAATCGGTCTCATATATATCAAGAAATCCCATGAGCTGAAGCATACACCTGCAATAATTTATTGCAATAATTTACCTGCAAATATTTATTTGACATCACATGGAAGAAAATAAAATTAGCAGACTCAAAAATAGAATACAGACAAAAAAAAAATTTTTTTTTTAAATAATCATTTTGCCTTCTCTATGCCCATCTCGGGTGTTTTAAAATTAAAACAAAACAAAATGTACCTATTTCTAAACATTATAGAGGAAATCAGTACACCTAAAAAGTGAGATGAGAATGATCTACTTAGGGTAATTCTTAAGAAATTTTAAAGACATTTAAACTTTAATGAGTCAGTAACATATAACAGAAAAAGCTCTAATTCTCAAACTTGGGTTTGAGGTCTCTTTTCCTGACACAGTAAAGAACTTCATCTTCTTAATTATCTTTGTCTGTAAAATAGGGATATATAATACTACAGAGTTACTGTGAGAATCAGAAAGCATTATAGATGACTCTCAATGTGCTAACTCTAAGAAACTAATTACTGATATGATTATTCCCTAGATTAGTAAGAACAGAGTTAGTTTAAGGTTTTACTGCTTTCCATACAGGTTTGAAGGTAATGTCACTTCATTATTTTTAGAAAGTCAAGCCCATCATCTGTAATAAAATAGTATCAGCCACATATTTCAAGTATAAAGACTTAGGCCGGGTGCGGTGGCTCAAGCCTGTAATCCCAGCACTTTGGGAGGCCAAGACGGGCGGATCACGAGGTCAGGAGATCGAGACCATCCCGGCTAATACGGTGAAACCCCGTCTCTACTAAAAAATACAAAGAACTAGCCCGGCGAGGTGGCAGGCACCTGTAGTCCCAGCTACTCCGGAGGCTGAGGCAGGAGAATGGCGTAAACCCGGAAGGCGGAGCTTGCAGTGAGCTGAGATCCGGCCACTGCACTCCAGCCCGGGCGACAAAGCGAGACTCCGTCTCAAAAAAAAAAAAAAAAAAAAAAAAAAAAAAAAAAAAACAAATATAAAGACTTAAAATATTTAAAGTTCTTACCATTTCAGACAATATATCAAATTAGTCTTGTTAGCATCAAATGGTCTGGTCTAAATAAAAGAAGCTTCTCAAATATGTAGGATGCTTCTGAATCTAAGTAGTGCTTAAAGAAAAAATAATTTATTCCCTTAAAGTTTCTCAATCTATCTTCCTCTCTTCGATTGCCATCTAGCCCCAGAGGCTCTTCCTCTAGAGTATTTACTTACTAGGTTATTCAGACAACTACAGTTAAAAAACAAACAAAAAACAAAAAACTGAGTGGAAGCAAAAGGGCAAATTACTGCCAATTAATAATCAGAAAAACTTAACTGACTTCATGGTAAACGAACAAAGTGAAAAGTAGGATAAAACACAGTTAAAAACACAAAATTGCCAAGAACACACAATGGGGAAAAGACAGGCTCTTCAATAAACAGTGCTGGAACAACTAGATATCCACATGTAAAATAACAAAACAGATCCTTATAATGCATATAAAAATCAACTAAAAATAGTTTAATGACTTAAACATAAGACTTGCAACTGCAAAACCACTAAAAGAAAACACACAGAAAAGCTCCATGACATTGGTTTGAGCAATGATTTTCTGGATATGACCCCAAAACCACAGGCAACAAAAAGCAAAAATAGACAAATGGGATTACATCAAACTAATAGGGTTCCACACAGCCAAAGAAACAATCAACAGAGTGAAGATACAACCTCTGGAATGGAAGAAAATATTTGCAAACCATACATCTGACAATGGGTTAATATCCAAAATATATAAGGAATGCAAACAACTCATCAGGAAGAAAACAACCTGATTTAAAAATGGGCAAAGGACCTGAAGAGACATTTCTCAAAAGAAGACATACAAATGGCCAACAAGTATATGGCAAAAATGCTCAATGTCACTGAACATCAAAGGAATGCAAATTAAAACTACGAGATGGCACCTCATACCTGTTACGATGGCTATTATGAAAAAAAAAAGAACAAAAACAAGGGAGAGGATGTGAAGAAAAGGACACTCTTGTAAACTGTTGGTGGGAATGTAAATCAGTATAGCCATTATTAGAAAACCGAATGAAGGCTCCTCAAAAAATCAGAAATAGAAAGAGGGCATTACATAATGGTAAAGGGATCAATGCAGTAAGAAGAGCTAACTATCCTAAATACATATGCACCAATACAGGAGCACCCAGATTCATAAAGCAAGCTCTCAGAGACCTACAAAGAGACTTAGACTCCCACATAATAATAGTGGAAGACTTAAATACCCCACTGTCAATATTAGACAGATCAATGAGACAGAAAATTAACAAGGATATTCAGGACTTCAACTAGCTCTGCCAAGTGAACCTAACAGACATCTACAGAACTCTCCACCCCAAATCAACAGAATATATATTCTTCTCAGCACCACATCACACTCATTCTAAAACTGACCACATAATTGGAAGTAAAACACTCCTCAGCAAATGCAAAAGAACGGAAATAATAACAGTCAGTCTCTCAGACCACAGTGCAATCAAACTGGAACTCAAAATTAAGAAACTCACTCAAAACTGCACAATTACATGGAAACTGAACAACCTGCTCCTGAATGACTACTGGGTAAATAATGAAATTAAGGCAGAAATAAGTAAGTTCTTTGAAACCAATGAGAACAAAGACAATGTACCAGAATCTCTGGGACACAGCTAAGGCAGTGTTTAGAAGCAAATTTACAGCACTAAATGCCCACAAGAGAAAGCAGGAAAGATCTAAAATGGATATCCTAACATCAGAATTAAAAGAACTAGAGAAACAAATTCAAAAGCTAGCATGAGAGGAGAAATATCTAAGATCAGAGCAGAACTGAAGGAAATAGAGAAACAAAAAACCCTTTAAAAAAAAAATCAATGAATCCAGGAGCCGGTTTTTTGAAAAGATTAACAAAATAGATTCTGGCTAGACGTCTGCTAGCCAGACTAAGAGGAAAAGAGAGAAAAATCAAATAGACACAACAAGAAATGATAAAAGGGAGGTCACCACTGATCCCACAGAAATACAAACCACCATCAGAGAATACTATAAACACCTCTACACAAATACACTAGAAAATCTAGAAGAAATGGATAAATTCCCAGACATATACACCCTAAGACTAAACCAGCAAGAAGTCGAATTCCTGAATAGACCAATAACAAGTTCTGAAATTGAGGCAGTAATTAATAGCTTACCAACCAAAAAAAGCCCAGGACCAGATGGATTCACAGCCGAATTCTACCAGAGGTACAAAGAGGGGCTGGTACCATTCCTTCTGAAACTATTCCAAAAAAGGGACTCCTCCCTAACTCATTTTATGAGGCCGACATCATCCTGATACCAAAGCCTGGCAGACACAAGAAAAAAAGAAAATTTCAGGACAATATTCCTGATGAACATTGATGGGAAAATCCTCAATAAAATACCGGCAAACCGAATCCAGCAGCACATCAGAAAGCTTATCCACCACGATGAAGTCAGCTTCACTTCTGGGATGCAAGAATGGTTCAACATACATAAATCAATAAACGTAATCCATCACATAAACAGAACCAATGACTAAAACCACATGATTATCTCAATAGATGCAGAAAAGGCCTTCAATAAAATTCAACAGCCCTTCATGCTGAAAACTGTCAGTAAACTAGGTATTGATGAAACATATCTCAAAATAATAAGAGCTACTTATGACAAACCCACAGCTAATATCATACTGAATGGACAAAAGCTGGAAGCATTCCCTTTGCAAACAAGGATGCCCTCTCTCACCACTCCCATTCAACGTAGTATTGAAAGTTCTGGCCAGGATGATCAGGCAAGAGAAGGAAATAAAGGGTATTCAAATAGGAAGAGAGGAAGTCAAACTGTCTGTTTGCAGATGACATAATTGTATATTTAGAAAACCCCATCGTCTCAGCCCAAAATCTCCTTAAGCTGATAACCAACTTCAGCAAAGTCTCAGTATACAAAATCAATGTGCAAAAATCACAAGCATTCCTATACACCAATAACACACAAACAGAGAGCCAAATCATGAATGAACTCCCATTCACAATTGCTACAAAGAGAATAAAATACCTAGGAACACAACTTACACGGAATGTGAAGGACCTCTTCAAAGAGAACTACAAACCACTGCTCAAGGAAATAAGAGAGGACACAAATGGAAAAACATTTCATGCTTATGGACAGTAAGAATCAATATCGTGAAAATGGTCACACTGCCCAAAGTAATTTATAGATTCAATGCTATCTCCATCAAGCTACAATTGACTTTCTTCACAGAATCAGAAAAAAACTGCTTTAAATTTCATATGGAACCAAAACAGAGCCTGTAGAGCCAAGACAATCCTAAGGAAAAAGAACAAAGCTGGAGGCATCACGCTACCTGACTTCAAACTATACTGCAAGGCTACAGTAACCAAAACAGCATGGTACTGCTACCAAAATGGATATATAGATCTATGAAACAGAACAGAGGCCTCCGAAATAATGTCACACATCTACAACCATCTGATCTTTGACAAATCTGACAAAAACAAGCAATGGGAAAAGGATTTCCTATTTAGTAAATGGTGTTGGGAAAACTGGCTAGCCATATGCGAAAAACTGAAACTGGACTCCTTCCTTACACATTATACAAAAATTAACTCAAGAGATAGATTAAAGACTTAAACATAAGACCTAAAATCATAAAAACCCTAGAAGAAAACCTAGGCAATACCATTCAGGATATAGGCATGGGCAAAGATTTCATGACTAAAACACCAAAAACAATGGCAACAAAAGCCAAAATTGACAAATGGTATCTAATTAAACTAAAGAGCTTCTGCACAGCAAAAGAAGCTATCATCAGAGTGAACAGGCAACCTATAGAACGGGAGAACATTTTTGCTATCTATCCATCTGACAAAGAGCTAATATCCAGAATCTACAAAGAACTTAAACAAACTTACAAGAAAAAAACAAACAACGCCATCAAAAAGCAGGTGAAGGATATCAACAGACACTTCTCAAAAGAAGACATTTATGTGGCCAACAAACCTGAAAAAAAAAAAGCTAATCATCACTGGTCATTAGAGAAAAGCAAATCAAAACCACAATGAGATACCATCTCATGCCAGTTAGAACGGTGATCATTAAACAGTCAGGAAACAACAGATGCTGGAGAGGATGTGGAGAAACAGGAACACCATTACACTGTTGGTGGGAGCATAAATTAGTTCAACCATTGTGGAAGACAGTGTGGCAATTTCTCAAGGATCTAGAACCAGAAATACCATTTGACACAGCAATCCCATTACTGGGTATATACCNTAATGTAGATGATGGGCTGATGGGTTCAGCAAACCACCATGCCATATGAATACCTATGTAACAAACCGGCATGTTCTGCACATGTATCCCAGAACTTAAAGTATAATAATAAAAAGAAATTAAAAATAGAACTTGCACATGATCCAGAAATCCCACTACTGGATATATATCCAAAGGAAATGAGATCAGTGTGTTGAAGAGATATCTGCACTCTCATGTTCACTGCTGCATTATTCACAATAGCTAAGATACGGAATCAACCTGTTTCCACCAACAGATGAATGGATTTTTTAAAAAATGTGGTTTATATACACAATGGAATACTATTCAGCCTGTCATCTGGAGCAACATGAATGAACCCAGAGGAAGTTATGTTATATGAAATAAGCCAGGCACAAAAGGACGAATACCATATGATCTCATTTACATGTGGAATCTAAAAATGTTGAAGTCACAGAAGCAGAGAGAATAGTGGTTCCCATGGGATTAGAGAAGGGAATGTGTTGGACAAATGCTGGTAAAGGATATAAAATTTCAGTTAGCTCAGAGGAATGAGTTCAAGAATTCTACTGTATAACATGATGACTACAGCAAATAACAATGTACTGTATTCCTAAAAATCACTGGCCAGGTGCAGTGGCTCACACCTGTAATCCCAGCACTTTGGGAGGCTGAGACAGGCGGATCACAAGGTCAGGAGCTCGAGACCAGCCTGGCCAATATGGTGAAACCCCATCTCTACTAAAAATACAAAGGTGGCGGGCGCCTGTAGTCCCAGCTACTTGGGAGGCTGAGGCAGGAGAATTGCTTGAATCCAGGAGGCGGAAGTTGCAGTGGGCCAAGATCATGCCACTGCACTCCAAACTGGGTGACAGAGCGAGACTGTCTCAAAAAAAAAAAAAAAAAAAAAACCCCGCTAAGATGTTAAGAGTTCTCAACACAAAAAGGGGTAATTATGTGAGGCAATATATGTTAAGTATCGCAATTTAGCCATTCCACAATGTATACATACTTCAAAACACCATATTGTTCACAGTAAGTATATACAATTTTTGTCAACTTAAAAAAGTAAAAAATAAAAGCACAGAAATACATTTTAAAACAAAAACCTCATTTTTATATCAGCTTGAGTATGAATTTCATGCCAACTATTTAGAGTGTCTCTGCTTATTTTGTATGTGTAAGTATTCTTAGAAATATGTACTTCGTTTTACCTTTAGATTTGGGAATCAGCTCTCCACAACTGAGTATCCGTACCTCCGCAAACGGTTTGCTAGCTGCATCTGTTTTCTGGTTTTCAATCTCTCTTACAACTTCTTGGCCAGAGATTACTTGCCCAAAACAACATGATGCCTAAAGTGTCAAGTAAAATTATTAAATAAAAGCTTCTTATTTCACGGTTAATTTAAAACAGATTGTAAAATAAACAAAATAATCTTTACCCATCTAAATGAGGAGTTGGTTTCGTTGTTCTTTTGGAAGTCATCAGATAGAAGAATAAAACAAAGTCAGAGAAAACAAAGTTAGCATCTCTAAAAGAAAAGAAAATAACTGTATTGGAAACAAAGTTGAAAACAAAGACATCAACTGCTATCTTAATATAATCATATTACCTCAATCTTAAGGAGAACCGAAGGCAAAATGCTTTCCACATAATGTATTTACCAAACTTGTTCCAATTATAAAAGCAATACCTACTTACTGCTGAAAACTTTTATGTAACTAAAATAGACATTTCAGTGTTATTTCTATCCATTCATGTTTCTTGCACTTGAGTTCTTACTGAATAGTCATAATTGTATAATGTTCTACTACGCAGACATATCAAAATTTATGAAACAATTCCACCAGTGTATGAGTTTAACCATAATGCTTTTCAACCTTAACATTTTAAACAGTTAAGCACAGACTATATTCTTATGGTCCTCAGACATATACTGTTGGACTTGAAGAGAAATGGTTCATATCGTGTTTATAAGTTTTTTTTATTTTTTTGGTTTAGAGACAGGGTCTCATGCTGTTGTCCAGGCTGCAGTGCGCTGGCACAACCTTGGTTCACTGCATCCTCAACATTCTGGGCTCAAGCTATCATCCTGCCTCAGCATCCTGAGTAGCTGGGACTATAGGTGCACGCCAGCATGCCTGGCTAATTTTTGTATTTTTTGTAGAGACGGGTCTCACTATGTTGCCCAGGCTAATCTCAAACGTGGGTTCAAGCGATCCTCCCACTTTGACCTTTGAAAGTGCTGGGATTACAAGTATGAGTCACTGTGCCCAGCTGAGTGTTTACAAGTTCTTTAATCACCTGCAAGAGATCTGGATTAAGAATTGGGACAAAAATTAAAATAAGCATTTTTTGGCAAATGAAGTTTTTTAAAAAAATCCCATCCCCCCACCATCAACCATAAAGCTACGTAGGTAAGAAGGCTGCTACTCAAATAAGTACTAAAAACACTGGTATGAAAATTAAAGATTAGCATTTTATAAGATTTGTTATTTTAAAAAAACCTTATCAAAAAGCTATTAGAAATTTGAAAAAAGCAGCATAATTTATGCTAATCTTTGATTAAAGCATGTACAATACCACTGAAAACATTATAACCTATACCTGAATTTTTAGGTTTACCTAACTATAAAATTAATGACCTACTATTGTTTCTTATTGTAACATTATACTCACTTCAACTCACTAAAATCACCTAGAAATGTAAAAACCTAGGTGTACACTATGTGTATTCATATAACATGTTACAGTCACAATGCATATATATGATTTGCATTTAGACATAGTTGTTCCCCACTTCACTGATAACTTTATTTGCAAGTCTGCCTGCTCACTAAAACTTATTTGTAATCCCAAAATTAAAAAATTACAGCTTGTGGTGCTTTCATGGTAATTTGCAGATACACACAGAGTGGCAAATAAGTGTGCTGGCAAGGACGTGGAAAAATAAAAACTCCTGTACATTGCTAATTGGAATGTAGAATGGTGCAACCACTATGGAAAACAGTATGGAAGTTTCTCAAAAAGCTAAAAGGAGTATGACCATATAACCCACCAATTCACTCCTAGGTATATATTCAAAAGAACTAAAAAAAGAAACTCAAATGCCAATGCTCACTGCAGCAGTATTCACAATAGTCAAAATATGAAAACAAGTCAAATGTCCACTAACAGATGAATCAAGAAATATGGTATATACATATAGCGGAGTATTACTCAGCCATAAAAAAAAAAAAGAGTTCAGGCCAGGCGCGGTGGCTCACACCTGTAATCCCAGCACTTTCGGAGGCCACGGCAGGCGGATCATGAGGTCAGGAGATCAAGACCATCCTGGCTAACAAGGTGAAATCCCGTCTCTACTAAAAATACAAAAATTAGCGAGGCATGGTGGTGGGCCCCTGTAGTCCCAGTTACTCGGAAGGCTGAGGCAGAAGAATGGCGTGAACCCGGGAGGTGGAGCTTGCAGTGAGCCAAGATTGCACTCTAGGCTGGGCAACAGAGCAAGATTTCATCTCAAAAAAAAAAAAATGGAGTTCTGATACATGCTACAATATAAATAAACCTTGGAAACATTAAGTGAAACAAGTCAGATACAAAAGGATAAAAATTGTGGGATTCCACTTAAATAAAATATTCAAACAGGCAAATTCATAGAAGTTACCAGGGATGGGGGGAAAGGGGAAATGGTACAGAGTCTCTGCAACAATGAAACAATTCTGGAAATAGTGGTGATGGTTGTACAACACTGTGAATACACATGACTTGCCCAGTGGCTCACACCTATAATCCTAGCACTTTGGGAGGCTGAGGCAGTGGGATGACTTGAGCCTAGGAGTTTGAGGCTGCAGTGAGCTATGACTGTGCCACTGCACTCTAGCTTGGGCAACAGAGCAAGACTTTGTCTCAAAAAAATAAATAACTATAAACAAGACTGAACTGTACACTTACAAATGGTTAAAATGGCAAATCTTCTATATGTTATAGCACAAAAAAAATTTTTTTAAGACTGAAGCTCTCTAAAAATTGAAGTTATTTCCTTTAGAAAACAGAACACAGAAGAAGGGTTACCTATGAAATAGGACGATATGAGGAGAAACCAACATTTAGAGGGAAGATTCTGAGAATATATATGAAGGATTATATGAACTTAACACAGGAGTTTTGGTTAGCACAGGAAAGATTTTATTCAAAAGAGGAAAATAAATTATAATACTCTGTTGAGAATGTGGTGAAATTAGCATTTACATACTACTGGTGCTACAGTAAACTATCCTTTCCTTTTGAAAATCAACATAACAAGGCTGGGCACAGTGGCTCACGCCTGTAATCCCAGCACTTTGGGAGGTCGAGGCAGGTAGATCACCTGAGGTTGGGAGTTCAAGACCAGCCTGACCAACATGGAGAAACCCCGTCTCTACTAAAAATACAAAATTAGCCAGGCATGGTGGTGCATGCCTGTAATCCCAGCTACTCGAGAGACTGAGGCAGGAGAATCACTTGAACCTGGGAGGCGGAGGTTGCGGTGAGCCGAGATGGTGCCATTACACTCCAGCCTGGGCAAAAAGAGCGAAACTCTGTCTCAAAAAAAAAAAAAGTCAACATAACAATATACATGGAAAGCCTTAAAAAATGTGTAAATAGTTCATTAAACTTCTTAAATATTAAAACTGCATCAAATGATAGGCACAACAATGTTCACTGAAGCAGTTTAAAAAACAGGAAACAAATCGAATGTCCCAAAATAAGATTAATAATGCATAGTACATTCAAGCAAGAGATTAACATGTAGCCATTAAAAAGCTAATATTTAGTGATGTACAGAGATTTACATTATAGACAAAAGTTGATCATAGAGCAACACTCTATAAATATTTTTAATGCATAGAAAGATGCTCTGGGGATGGGATTTTTGTGTGTGTGGCTTATCTGTGTTTTGTTTTCTTTCTTTCTTTATTTTTTTTTACAATGAAGAGGTAATTATAAGTTGTTTTGTTTGTTTCTGAGACGGAGTCTTGCTCTGTAGCCCAGGCTGGAGTGTAGTGGCACAACCCTGCCTCATTGCAACCTCTACCTTCCTGCCCCAGCCTCCCGAGTGGCTGGGATTACAGGTGCCCGCAACCACACCCAGCTAATTTTTGTATTTTACTAGAGACGGGGTTTCACCATGTTGGCCAGGCTGGTCTCGAACACCTGACCTCAAGTGATCCACCCACCTCGGCTTCCCAAAGTGCTGGGATTATAGGAGTGAGCCACTGCACCCAGCCATAAATTGTTTTGTTTAAAAAGAAAATCAGAGAGATCCACATTATGTGCAATTGGTTGAATAAACTATGGTATACACAAACAATAGAGTACTATGCAGCTGCAAAAAAGAATAAAAATGATCTCTATAAACTGTTATGGAGTGTTTTAAGGATATACTGTTAAGTGAAGAGTGAAACAGTATACACGGTATGCCATCTACGGTATAAGAAAGGGAAAGTGAGAAAATGTATACATGTATTTGCTTATGTTTACAAACGGACATACAGGAAGATAAACTGGAAATTAGGTTGGTTATTAACATGGATAGATGGAACTAGGGTGAAAAAAAACAAGGAAATGGGAATGAAGTGGAAGGGTTGGGTGAGAGAGACACTTCACAGTATTCTTTTTGTTTTGACTTCGGAAATGTTACTATTTCATAAACTTAAAAAATGCAAAAAAAAAGTCAAAACAAGGTAGGAAGGAGAACAAAATGAAATACAATCAGAAAGGAATAAACCTAACACATTTTGAGTGAATCACAAAACCAAAACAAGAAAGAACTAATTTAAGTCACTTTAAAACTTGGTGTTTAACTACCTACACTCAGTCTCAAAACAAAAAAAAGCATAAATAAATAGTGACCTCTAGTTAGCAGGTCCTTATTTACAGCAATATGGGACGGCAGTTGTTCATTCTAGGATTCAATAAGGGTCAGAAATGTTGAAGATAATCAGGGGCCAGATTTCTCACTGTTGAAGAGGTAACAAGTATGGAATAGGGAAACAATAGAATAATCCACATGGTGCTGACAGATTAAATTCCTCAGAGACCAAGAGAGTTCAAGGCTACTGAAGACAGCAAACCTGTACCCATAAGACAGGATTAAAAAAATAGGCATTACTGACAACAGGCCTAGTAACAATTTTTTTTTGTAGTCGGAATTGGAACTCCTTAGCATTTGGAGGTTACAAATAAATTTTAGCGAGAAGGTGAATTCTCAAATACAGAATCTATGAATAGTGAGAACTGACTGCATTTTATTCTTTGTAATTAAGTAATGTATGGAGAAATGCTCCATGTAAACATCTAGTTCCTCACTGAAATCACCCCTTTAAATTTAGCATCAATAGAAGATTCTTGCCTGAATCAGTCATTACTGTGATGATTACAAAATGGTGACTTTTCTAACTCCACCATTCCTTCTAAATTTATTAGCTGACATTCTAATAAGAGAACAGCTTCCCTTCTCTCTCATTATTTAATCATTTATTTATATCAATGTAGACTCCTGGTTCCTATTTGATCATAAACTGATATTACTGTTATTGATTTTAATGCTCAAATTATCCTAATTTGGCTAGTGGGAAACCTTTAACCTGGCTCCTGTGTTCTCTTGACAAGTCTCCATTATTTCAAAACATTAGCAGAACAATTTAACTTCCCCTCTATAACAATTTTCCCTCTTCAACAATTCTGTCCAGGTGCCATAGCTCACGTGTGTAATCCCAGCCTGGAGTCTCCAGCCTGGGCAACACATGGAGACCCCGTCTCTACAAAAAAAAAAAAAAAAAACTAGCTAGGTGTGGTGGCACACACCTGTAGTCCCATCTACTCGGAAGCCTGAAGTGGGGAGGATTCCTTGAGCCAGGGAGGTCAAGGCTGTGGTGAGCCGTGATTGCGCCACTGCACTCGCCTGGGTGACAGAGCAAGACCTTGTCTCAAAAACAACATAAAAACACAACAAAAAAATCAATTATTTGTTCCCTCTCCTTCAACAATTCCCTCCCTCGTAGATTCCTCTCCTATTTATTAGTAATCAACGGCAGGCACACAGAGAAATGGCAGACCAAAATGGGAT
>NW_016816196.1:1118989-1127787 GCF_001698545.2 Rhinopithecus bieti
AAGTTCCTATTCTAGTATTAAAATTCTAAGAATTAAGTACAGATCATTGAAACCCTTTCAAATCATATGTTGTAAAATGTCCTAAGAAGAAAAAAACCCCATCTCTACAAAAGCAATTTTTTACCAGAAAATTAACTTTCAGATTAGTTGAAGGCAGCTAGACATTAGTATACACTTTAATGAATGTTACTGATTCCATAGAGAATAAAACAGAATAAAAGAGAAAACATTTAAAACATAATATAAATGTAAACATTTTTACCTTCAAAAAATCCTCCATAGATAGATTCCCCTCCTCGTCCATTTCCTAAAAATGAAAAACATACTCTTTTAACTCTCAAGATAACAAGCGCCTCAAAGGTGATACCTAAACAAAATACTTCTTAAAAGTAGATTTTAAATAATTTTGAATTAACAATATTTGAAGATTGCAGAAAATCATAAAAGATATTACTGTCAATAATGACAAGATCCCAAATTTCTTTCTTTCCCCTACGCTATGATAATAAGAATATGACAAAGACTATTAAAATATATTTAAAAAAAGAACTTTCAGATTCTAATTATGATTATGCAGGTCTTGCAACAGGTTAACATTTTTTTCAAAGTGTTTTCAAAGTAGTTTTGATATTTTTACAATAAAAAAGTAAAAATGTCATTGTAGTAAGGATTACCACTTGTGACAAAATCAAACACATACACTTGACAGATTACTGAGATGAATGCAGTGTTTTGTTTTGTATCCAGAAGCCTATTTCTGAAATTAATTCATGTGTCAAAGGCAAAATTATTTTTTATAAGCTTTCGGTTTTTTTTTTTTTTTTGAGACAGAGTCTTGCTCTGTCGCTCAGGCTGGAGTGCAATGGCACGATCTCGGCTCACCGCAATCTCTGCCTTTCGGGTTCAAGCAATCCTCCTGCCTCAGCCTCCCGAGTAGATGGGACTACAGGCACACGCCATCACGCAAATTTTTGTATTTTTAGTAGAGGTAGGGTTTCACCATGTTGTCCAGGCTGGTCTTGAACTACTGACCTCGTGATTCGCCTGCCTTGGCCTCCTAAAGTGCTGGGATTATAGGCATAAGCCACCATGCCCAGCCTATTAGCTTCCTTCTTTCACATATTTCTATGAGTACTTCTAATTGACCAAAGATTAAATGGAGTGAGAGTGACAAGAACATTGGACTATAACTTCTAGGGACTTGTCTAACTTTGAGATCTGTGATATTTAACAGAAAATAATACATGATTTTTCCAAGTCTCACCTTCACTGAAGTCACCACCTTGAACCATAAAATCCTTGACAACTCTGTGAAAGAGACAACTCTTATAATGTAATGGTTTCTGAGTTGATTTCCCGGTCCCCTTTTCACCTATAGAGATAAAAAATTAGGACATTTAATAGAAAGGAAATCAAAGGAGTATGAAAGCAAAATAAATGTAAATATGCCTCTCTTGAACCTTACAGACTAAAAAAAATCATATTTTCATTCCTTTCAGGAATTTTTTAAAAAATATTCATTTAAAAAATCACCCATGTATTTCTGGATAATGTAGAAATCAATCTCAAATAATATACCATTAAAACTAATATTTGTTTTTGGTTTTTTTTTGAGACAGAGTCTAGCTCTGTCACCTAGGCTACAGTGCGGTGGCACTATCTTGGCTCACTACAACCTCCGCCTCCTGGGTTCAAGTGATTCTCCTGCCTCAGCCTCCTGAGTGGCTGGGATTACAGGCGCTTGCCACCACACCCGACTCATTTTTTTTAGTAGAGACGGAATTTCACCACGTTGGCCAGGCTGGTCTCCAAGTCCTGACCTCAAGTGATCTGCCCACCTTGGCCTCTCAAACTGCTGGGATTATAGGCATGAGCCACCGCGCCCGGCCTCTATTTTTTTAATTGAGACAGGGTCTCACTCTTGTTGCTCAGGCTGGAGTGCAGTGGAGTGATCTTGGCTCACTGCCACCTCCGCCTCCTGGGCAATTCTCCCACCTCAGCCTTGAGAGTAGCTGGGACTACAGGCGCACACCACCATGCTCGGCTGATTTTTTGTATTTATTTTATTTTTTTGAGACGGAGTTTCATTCTTGTTGCCCAGGTTGGAGAGCAATGGCACGATCTCGACTCACTGCAACCTTCACCTAGTGATCAAGTGATTCTCCTGCCTCAGCCTCCCGAGTGGCTGGGATTACAGACACTCACTATCACACCTGGCTAATTTTTGTATTTTTAGTAGAGATGGGGTTTCACTATGTTTGCCGGGCTGGTCTCAAGCTCCTGACATCAGGTGATCTGCCCGCCTTGGCCTTCCAAAGTGCTGGGATTATAGGCGTGAGTCACCACGCCTGGCCAATTTTTTGTATTTTTAGTAGAGATGGGGTTTCACCATGTTAGCCAGGATTGTCTTGAACTCCTGACCTCAAGTGATCCACCCACCTCGGCCTCCCAAAGTGCTGGGATTACAGATGTGAGCCACCATGCCCAGTCACACCACGCCCAGTCATAATATTTCTAAGAATTACTTTCATGCCCTAGTCACTGCTGTGTAATCTTCATGTTAAAAGAAGTAAATATGCACGGAGAAATCTAAAATAGAGTAAATAAAAAATTAAAGCAAGCTATGCCAGGTATGGCAGCTCACACCTGTATCCCAGCTGAGGAAGCTTATGTGTAAGGATTGATGAGCCCAGGAGTTCTAGTCCAGCTGGACAACGTTGCAAGATCCTGTCTCTTAAAAAAAAGAAAAAAAAAAGCAAACCACAGTCAACTGAGAGTACTATTAGGGCAGTTGAAAATGTGAACAAACCTGTACAAAGACAACGAAAGTTCTCGCATGTTTTGGGGCACACATCAGAAAATAATTCAAAGACAACTCTTCCAGCTGAAAAAGAAGGTAGTTGGTTTAAACTTCTTTACTAATTTAAAATATTAAACACCCACTTATAAATGTTATCTAATATTCTTACCAGGTTGATTGTTAATGGCAATGTCAAAAAAACATCGAGGACGCTGAACCTTTATTCCCATGGCTCCAATACTTAATCTGTGAGTAAAATACAGTTTCAGACAAGCAGACTAAAATAGCAAAGATCTTTCACAAATTTCTGGAAAAAAAATTCTGTGAAACAAAATTAGAAATATAGTTTGAATTTATTTTGATATTTATTTCTACGAGGTAAATCACATGGATTATTAGTGCTTTCTTTTTAGAGATTAGATTGCATTTTGTGAAGCAACTAGAAAAGACTTTAAAGTTAAGCCTTAACCATTATTATGTAATCAACTTTCTATTTATCAACCAGAATATAGATTAATAGCCCAAACAGAAAATTGTATTCACTCTGTATGATTAGTGAACTCAATAAGCAGATTACCTTCAAATGAAGAAAAGACCAAAAAAAAAACCAAGGACAACTGATCCCTGTGCTCCTAGAAAACAAAATGAGAGTTCTGATTAAAATGTGAGATTTTAAGAAGCAAAATCATACAAGAAGAAAAAGTGGGGTATTTTAACGACAGTATGGTATTTTTAAATAGTATATGTGGTAGATTTACATTTTGAGTAAAAGCACAACATTCAATTTTACATGAGCGTACTTTCTGATTATGAGCAACAGCCTTTACTGATATGCTAGTATAGACACAAAAAATACCAAAGAGATATTCTGTGTAACAGCTTTATTTCCATAACAGAAAGCTATTATTTAACAGATATTATTTTGATAAGGCATTTATTTTAAGGATTTAAAAAGCTGAATTGTAATACTTGGTGGAAGATGATAGGGTAAGGTAAAGTATACAAGAAACAAAGGCAGTAAGTGTAAATAGTATCCAAAATTATGGACTCTAAAAATGACAGTTTCATATGCTATGTATGCCATGTTACACTTCAATAAAATTTACTTTATTAAAATAATATATCTAAGACAGAACTCTTTATTCTTCTACCACCATTCCCTTGAATACTCAGTAAACATTATCATTGCCCAAGCCAACTGCTGAGGCTGAAAACCTGGGGGTCATCTTTGGTTCTACTTTCCCTCATACCTCATTATCCAAACCATTAGGAAGGTAATTTGGCTCTAGCTTCAAAACTTATCCCAAAAGTTCTCATTACCTTTACCATTATCATTTGTTATCTAGGCTACTCCAATAGCCTCCTAACTGGTTTCTCTTATTTTACTCCTAATTCTACACCGCCTCTTCTCCACAAAATAGCCAGAGTGGAATGATTCTTTTAAAACACAAATCTTATCATATCATTCCCCTGCCTAAAACTGTCTTACCATTCATCTGAAAAGTTTTAGCATGGATTTTAAGGCTCCAGACCCGCACTGCTCAATAAAAACATGAGCCACCCAGGTAAAGTAAAATTTTTCAGTAGCCACATTCTGACAAATAAAAACAGGCTAATTGCAATATATTCTATTTAACTCAGTATGTACAGACTGAATATCCTTTAGAGGAAATGCTTGGAACCAGAAGTGTTTTAGATTTTTTTTTGAATTTTGGAATATTTGCATACACATGAGATATCCTGGGGATGGGACACAGTTTAAACACAAAATTCATTTATATTTCAAACATACCATACCTTATGCACATAGCCTGAATTGTATGTGTAATTTTATACAATTTAAATAATAATTTTGTGCTTGAAACAAAGTTTGTATTAAGTACTTATATGTGAAATTTTCAATTCGATGCTCAAAAAGTTTCTTTTTTTTTTGTTTTGAGACGGAGTCTCGCTCTGTCGCCCAGGCTGGAGTGCAGTGGCCGGATCTCAGTTCACTGCAAGCTCTGCCTCCGGGTTTACGCCATTGTCCTGCCTCAGCCTCCCCAGTAGCTGGGACTACAGGCGCCCGCCACTTCGCCCGGCTAGTTTTTTGTATTTTTTAGTAGAGATGGGGTTTCATCGGGTTAGCCAGGGTGGTTTCGATCTCCTGACCTCGTGATCTGCCCGTCTTGGCCTCCCAAAGTGCTGGGATTACAGGCTTGAGCCACCGCGCCCGGCCCCAAAGTTTCCATTTTTGGACCTCAGATTTTCAGACTAGTGATGTCCAAACTATTACCTGTATGTCGAAACTATTACCACTTCAGAATATAATAAACAAAAATGTTACTGAGATTTTTTTTTTTGGTACAAGTCTTTGGAAATCCATTGTATATTTTATCCTTGAAGCGTATCTCAATTCAGACTAGCCACATTTCAAGTGCTCAAAAAGCACATGTGGCTTGTGACTACTGTAATTTCAATTATATGGCTGTAAATATTTTAGCTCCTGTTCACCTCTAGGCATTTTCCTCAACTTCATTTCCTAACATCTTCTAATATTTTCCTCAACTTTATTTCAGCTACATTGGTATCCTGCTGGGTTACCTCCCACTCCCCACCCCCAACATGCCACAGCCTACTCTTTCATCAGGTCCTTTACATTTGCTGTTCCCTCCACCTGGAATGCTCTCAAACCATCTTCACATCATTCATCCCCTTGTTGCTCAGGAATCACCTTCTCATAGAGGCCCATTCCTAGTCTACTGTATTCAAGAAAGGAGCCCTCATCCTCCTAACACTTTACATCCTCTTATTCTGCTTTTTCTTCCAAGCATTTCTTGCTAATTGGTATTCAATTTTTATATCCATCTTCTCTCACTAGAATACAAGTTCCATGATGTGATAAATCTGAATTTTCAGTCTTACTCCCTTCTCAATTCTTAGTGCTCAAACAGTGCTTGGCATATAACAAGAAATCAGTATTTATTAAATGAATGAACAAATGTGAGAGGACAGGCATAAGTGAGAATGCAAAATTGTAGTAACAACAAAAACATGGAAACACTCAAAATATCTTACAATAGGAGAGAAACTGAACAAATTATGGTATAAAATGCTATTTAATACTATATGGCAGTTTCATTGTAACACAGGCCAAGAAAGCTACTGTTTAGTTCAAAAGAAACAAAAAAGTAAATTGTACATAAGTATTTCCCTTAACACCATAAAATAATACCCTATTTCTACAGAGAGAGATCTTGAGAATACTATATATACCAAACTCCTCACAGAATCTCTGCAAAAGGGACTGAGTCTAGGAATGGAAGTCACTGGGGGCCTTCAGCTTTATGTATAAGGTTTGAATTTTTGCAATAAGAATATGTCCATGTATTAGTTTTTCAACTTAAAATTGATAACCTAAATCTGAAAACCCCAAATCTGAAATTTTTTGAGTGCCAAAAAGACACCCAAAGGAAATGCTCATTGGAGCATTTTGGATTTTCAGAATTGGAAGGTTCAACTGGTAAGTATATTGCAAACATTCCAAAATCTGAAAAAATCAGAAATCAGCAATAATATGGTCCAAAGCATTTTGGACAAGAGGTACTCAACTAGTGCTGCTGTTTAACATTTAAAGAGCTCAGGAGGCTGGGAGCAGTGGCTCACACCTGTTAATCCCAGCACTTTGGGAGGCTAACGCAGGCAGATTGCTTAAAGTCCAGCAGTTCGAGACCAGCCTGGGCAACATGGCGAAACCCTGTCTCCACAAAAATCAGCCAGGCATGGTGGCACACGTCCGTAGTCCCAGCTACTGGAGACGCTCAGGTGGGAGGATCACTTGAGCCAGGGAGGCGGAGGTTGCAGTCAGCCAAGATTAAGCCACTGTAGTCCAGCCTGGGTGACAGAGTGAGATCCCGTTTCAAAAAAAAAAAAAAGATTTTTTTTCCCCTCACAAAATGTGTACCTCCCCCACAAAATAGAAACTAAGAAAAGTACTTGCGAATATTTACTTGAACCCTGGATATTAAATAGCTTTTTAGATTACTAACGAAGTAAATAATGGAGGTAAACAGATCTGAACTTATGAAAAAAAATTATTTCTATTTGCCTATGTAAAATTAAAAAGAAAAAATTGGGGAAAATACATTGTCATAGTTGCTGAGAATATTAATTTCCTTACTGTATAACAGTGCTTAGCAATGGGGGCACTAGGGCGATTCATTGAATAGGGCTATCCAACTCACTGCAGAACCTTAGGCAACCCTTGCCCTATTAAATATCAGTCACTATGACAACCAAAACCTTTCACTGTCCATCTATCAAATTAAAATTCAAAGGACGCCTAAGAGTATATGAGCAGAGAATTCACAAAAAGTGAAATAACAACAACAACAAAAAAGGCACCAGCAGTTTTGTTAAGCAACTTGGCATTACAGACCAAGAATCTTGAATATATTCATATTCATTGTACCTTTTAACATTTTACTAATTCTATGTACTGGAATATCTGTAAATGCAACCATTTAAAATAAAATAGTACTTGGGTTTTTTTTTTTTTAAATAACAGTAAGCACAAACAACTTAAATGTCTAACACAATAGTTAAGTATGGACTGTCTAAGAAAATAAGCTTTTTAAAACATAAAAAAATTGCTAAATGCCACATGAAAAAAGGTAATTGTACAGTAGTAAGAATTACTTAAAAAATACCCCATGAAATGAAATACTATCTATGAGAAATCATAATCTTACATATTAAAACTACAAAGGTAACATTTTTTCACCAATTGGATTGACAAAAATAAAAAGTGTTGACCTTATTCATTGTTACTGCTGGTGAAGGGATAAACTGAATTACTTGATTGCCAATTTGACAACAGACATCCATATTACAAACGCATTTAATACTCTCTGACTCAGTAATTCCACTTCTAGGAATTTACTTTATGTACATCCTTACACATTTGCAAAATAAGATATGCGCAAGGTTATTCAATGTACCATCATTTGTAGTAGTAAAAGGCTGTAAACCCAAATGTCCATCAAGGATAGGTTATATAAATATAAGCCTATATTTATATAAATACAAATATTTATAATTTAATGTATATATAATTTATGATATATAACACAAACTAATTTAATAAATATAAATCAGGTATACCATTGTATACCTGTAGAATGTACAAAGCTATTAAAAAGAAAGAGCAATCTGTTTATGTACTGCTGTCTCCAAGATAGGGAGAACTATTTCCTAAAATCTGTAAATGTTAACTTATTTTGTTAAATGAAAAATAAAAGGCCAGATGCAGTGGCTCACACTTTAGAAGGCTGAGACAGGTGGATTGCTTGAGTCCAGGAGTTCGAGACCAGCCTGGGCAACATGGCAAAACCCTGCCTCTACAAAAAATACAAAAATTAGCCGAGCATGGTGCCTGTAGTCCCAGCTACCTGGGCGGCTGAGGCAGGAGGATCATTTGGGCCCAGGATGCAGAGGTTGCAGTGAGATGAGATTATGCCATGGCACTCCAGGTTGGGCAACAGAGTGGGATCCTGTATCCAAAAAAAAAAAAAGTTGCCCAGGCATGGTGGCTCAGGCTTATAATCACAGCACTTAGGAAACCTGAGGCAGGAAGATTGAAACATAAGCCTGGGAAACGTAGGGAGAACTTTGTTTCTATTTAAAACAAACAAACAAGCAAGGTACAGAAGTGTGTATGATATTACTGTCTTTGTGTGTGTGTGTGTGTGTGTATATATATATATATACATACATATACATATACATATATATATATATATATTTTGAGACGGAGTCTTGCTCTGTCGCCCAGGCTGGAGTGCAGTGGCCAGATCTCAGCTCACTGCAAGCTCCGCCTCCTGGGTTCACGCCATTCTCCTGCCTCAGCCTCCCGAGTAGCTGGGACCACAGGCGCCCGCCACCTCGCCCGGCTAATTTTTTGTATTTTTAGTAGAGACGGGGTTTCACCGTGTTAGCCAGGATGGTCTCGATCTCCTGA
>NW_016816196.1:1129621-1131603 GCF_001698545.2 Rhinopithecus bieti
TCTCGGCCTCCCAAAGTGCTGGGATTACAGGCTTGAGCCACCGCGCCCGGCCCTGTCTTTGTATCTTTTTAAAAGAAGAGATGGTTGGGCGCGATGCATGCCTGTAATCCCAGCACTTTGGGAGGTCAAGGCAGGTGGATCACTTGAGATCAGGAGTTTGAGAGCAGCCTGGCCAACATGGCGAAACCCCGTCTTTACTAAAAATATAAATAATTAGCCAGGTGTGGTGGTGGCACACGCATGCCTGTAGTCCCAGCTACTCGGGAGGTTCAGGCACAAGAATTGCTTAAACTCAGGATGCGGAGGTTGTGTGAGCCAAAATTGCACGGCTGCACTCCAGCCTGGGCGACAGAGTGAGACTCTGCCTCAAAAAAAAAAAAAAAAAAAAAAAAAAGAAGACAGAAAAACGAAAGTGGGGCCAAGGCATGCTGGCGTGCACCTGCAGTCCTAGCTACTCAGGAGGATCAGGTGCAAGGACTCTTTGAGCCCAGGACTCTGAGGCTGCAGTGAGCTATAGTAGTATCACTGCACTCTAGCCTGAGAACCTGTCTCCAAAAACAAAATTAAATTAAATTTTACAAGTATGTATTTGCTTGTTAAACAAAAAGGCATCTAGGGAGAGAGAAAATGGGTAACTGGAAAAGAGGGCTAAGATTTTTCACTTTATAACCTCGTGTTTTCCATTTTATACCACATGAATATGTTATCTATTAAAAATTATTACAATATATCCCACTGCTAGGTATATACTCAAAAGAAAGGAAATCGTATATCGAGGAGATATCTTCACTCCTATGTTTACTGCAGCACTATTCACAATATCCAAGATTTGGAAGTAACTTAAGTATCTATCAACAGATTACCAAAAAAAGAATATGTGGGCGGGGTGTGGTGGTTCAAGCCTGTAATCTCAGCACTTTGGGAGGCGGAGGTGGGCAGATTACCTGAGGTCAGGAGTTCAAGACCAGCCTGGCCAATATGGTGAAATCCTGTCTCTACTAAAAATACAAAAATGAGCTGAGCATAATGGCGCGTGCCTGTAGTCCGGGCTACTCTTAGGAGGCTGAGGCAGGAGAACCTCTTAAACCCGGGAAGCAAAGGTTTCAGTGAGCTGAGATTGTGCCACAGCACTCCAGCCTGGGCCTGGGTGAAAAAGTAAGACTCCGTCTAAGAAAAAAAATGGACCAGAAGAGATATTCGTGCTGGTTGGGTGGTTCCAAAGGCAGACACTGTTGGGGGATTGCCGCATTAGGTGACTCCTGGAGCCTTCAAGTCTTCAATTTACCTGAGGTTTCATGGGGAGTGAGGCCCTTCAGGCTGCTGAGTATTACAAGAAAGTTCTCCACTTTCCTGCCTCACTGAGCACCCTGAAGGAGGTGAGGTGAGATTTCTGCTGGCATTACCTCTGGCACCATCTGCTTTTCCCCAAGGCGAAGGTTTCCCTGGGATCTGGGGGTTCAGGCCACTCAAAACAGAATTTTCGGCCAGGTGCGAAGGCTCAGGCCTGTAATCCCAGCAGTTTGGGAGGCCAAGGCGGGCGGATCATCTGAGGTCGGGAGTTTGAGACCAGCCTGGCCAACGTGGTGAAACTCCGTCTCTACTAAAAATACAAAATTTAGCAGGGTGTGGTGGCAGATGCCTGTAATCCCAGCTACCTGGGAGGCTGAGGCAGGAAAATTTCTGGAACCCAGGGGGCAGAGAGAAGTCGCAGTGAGCCAAGATCGCGCCACTGCACTCCAGCCTGGGCAAGAGTGAGACTTCGTCTAAAAAACAAACAAACAGCCGGGCGCGGTGGCTCAAGCCTGTAATCCCAGCACTTTGGGAGGCCGAGGCGGGTGGATCACGAGGTCAGGAGATCGAGACCCTCCTGGCTAACACGGTGAAACCCCCGTCTCTACTAAAAATACAAAAAACTAGCCGGGCGCGGTGGCGGGCGCCTGTAGTCCCAGCTACTCGGAGGCTGAGGCGGGAGAATGGCGGGA
>NW_016816196.1:1133153-1137886 GCF_001698545.2 Rhinopithecus bieti
TTTTTTTTTGCCTATCAATGAGCAAAGATCTTTTAAAAGAATAACTCTCAACACATGTACAAATGCAGAGAAACAGGAATTTATACTACTACTAGTGACCATATACAACTCCTTTGAAATTTAAGAATATGAGAAATTCATAAGTGTTTATACTTTGAACCAGTAAAATTCAACTGTTGGAAATCTATTATGAGGAACTACTCTAAATTCAGAAAGCCTTCAGGTATAAAGTTGGCTATCCTGGTGCTCTTTTAGCAACATATAATCAAAACAACCTATCATAATATCACAAAAAAGTGAAATTGTCTCTGGTTCAACAGTAATTAAAGCAATGCTTACGAAGATTAATAATTTGAAAAAATAATCAAGATATAAAACGGCATATGCAACATCATTATGATTGTGTAAACTACTCCCAATCCTCAAGCTCAGGCAAAGATTTACAAGAAGAAAAAAAAAAGAGTGAAAGGAAATAATCATTATTGTGTCTGTTTGTGAGACTGGAGAGGGCTTTTGCCTCACTACTTCTTTCTAGTTTTCTTTAACAAATGTGCTGCTACTTTGGGAGGCCAAGGCGGGCGGATCATTTGAGGTCAGTAGTTCATGACCAGCCTGACCAATGTGGTGAAATCCCACCTCTACTAAAAATACAAAAAAATAGCCAGGCATGGTGGTGGGTGCCTGTAATCTGTTACTTGGGAGGCTGAGGCAGGAAAATCACTTGAGCTTGGGAGGCAGAGGTTGCAGTGAGCCGAGATTGTGCCATTGCACTCCATCCTGGATGACAAGAGCAAGACTCTGTCTCAAAAAAATAAATAAATAAATAAATAAAATAATAAATGTACTGCTACTATAAAGAAAAAATTTCTAAGATATATATTTATACACACACACTCTTCTAACATTATAATGTACAGGTGTGGAAATGGCTATAAGATGTATTTGGATTCTATCACTCAAGGATACACTTTTCATAGAAATTGATTAAAATTAGTTTTCCTAGCCAAGTGCGGTGGCTCATGCCCGCAATCCCAGCACTCTGGGAGGCCGAGGCGGGTGGATCACAAGGTCAGGAGATTGAGACCATCCTGGCTAACACGGTGAAACCCTGTCTCTACTAAAAAATACAAAAAATTAGCTGGGCGTGGTGGTGAGCGCCTGTAGTCCCAGCTACTCGGGATGCTGAGGCAGGAGAATGGCGTGAACCTGGGAGGCGGAGCTTGCAGTGAGCCCCGAGACTGCACCACTGCACTCCAGCCTGTGCGAGAGCGAGACTCCATCTCAAAAAAAAAAAAAAAAAAAAAAATTAAGTTTTCCTGAAATGAGAAATCACATATGCCTCAAATCCAAGAAAGATGAAAGACAGCAAATTACTATTAAAATTACTACACAAATTCCTTGAATATGTAAATATTTTATTAGTAGTTAATGAAGCACAATGGTGACAACAAAAGATGGCTCACATGCCGTGATGCTAACATTACTGAAATGCTACTAATTACTAATCATTATAAAAAGTTACTAATCACTAATCAGAAACAGGATATTCTCTTTCCTCTACGATTTCCTGGATTATTAAATAATATCTGAAATCATGGTGGGCATGGTGGTTCACGCCTGTAACCCCAGCACTTTGGGGGGCCAAGGCAGGAGGATCACTTGAGCCCAGGAGTTCAAGACATAGTGAGAACCCATCTCTATCAGAAAAAAAGAAATCTGGCCAGGTGCAGTGGCTCACGCCTGTAATCCCAGCACTCTGGGAGGCTGAGGCGGGCAGATCACCTGAGGTCAGGAGTTCCAGACCAGCCTCAACGTGGAGAAACCCCCTCTCTACTAAAAATACAAAATTAGCTGGAGGCGGAGCTTGCAGTGAGTCGAGACTGCACCACTGAGCTCCAGCCTGGGCGACAGAGCAATACTCCCATCTCAAAAAAAAAAAGAAAAAAGAAATTTGAAACCAGATGCAGTAAGACAAGCATCTGGTCAATTTTTTCGTTTTTTTCAAGTAAAAGTAAAGAGAAAAAATAATGCTGGGAGATACCAAAAATACGATCCAGGGGAAAATTAAGCCCTTACAATTTTAAATAAAATATCCATGACCAGCCTGGACAACAGCAAGACCCCATCTCTATAAAAAAAATATGACAATTAGCTGGGTGTGATGACATAGGACTGTGGTCCCAGCTATTTGGGAGGCTGAAGTGGGAGGATCGTTTGAGCCCAGGAGGTTGAGGTTGCAGTGAGCAGTCATCACGCCATGACACTCCAGCCTGGCCAATAGAGTGAGACTCTTGTCAAAAAAAATAAAAAAACTCATGAATTGTCTAAAAATACTAGAATATAATCAAAATTTTCAGTGTAGTAGTCTGTGGGTGATTTGTTTGCTGCAAATTTGTTTATTATGAACTATAGCTAAAATCCAGACTTAAATTTTTCATTTTTTTTTTTTTTTGAGATGGAGTCTCGCTCTGTCGCCCAGGATAGAGTGCAGAGGCGCGATCTTGGCTCACTGCAACCTCCGCCTCCTGGATTCAAGGGATTCTCCTGCCTCAGTCTCCCAAGTAGCTGGGACTACAGGCGCGTGCCACCACGCCTGGCTAATTTTTTATATTTAGTAGAGATGGTGTTTCACCATCTCAGCCAGGCTGGTCTCGATCTCCTGACCTCGTGATCCGCCCGCCTCGGCCTCCCAAAGTGCTGGGATTACAGGCGTGAGCCACCGCGCCCAGCCAAATTTTTCTTGGAAAAAAAAAAAAAACACCATATCTGGCACTGTGCCCCATTTCTATACAGCAATCAGCATAGCCTGCTCCCAACAGATGACATATATATGTTCTAGTTTGACCTAGTTCTAGCTATTGCTTATTAGCTGTTAGAATTTATTGTCTACTTGACCTCATGTACTTACCTCACCTGCCTGACTCCTTCAGAAATTTAAGTATAATATACTGAATCTATTTTTTTATAATGAAACTACATCATTAATAAGATAAGCAATAAAGCTAATAAGCTCACTGAAAAAATAATACAAAATGCACAAAATTCTAAAACTTAGCTATAGCTTTTAATACTTTTATTATATTGTTTTTTCTATGCAGGTGATTAAATGTTATTTTAATATTTATCAACAATATAGTCACTTGTATTTCAATAATAAGGTGATACAATTTTAAAAATATCAGGAAGTGCTATCATTTATAAATTTCTGCAATAAATACATTTCACAAAAAAATCAGTAAGAGGTAATCAATTTATGTGTAAAAAAAGCGTATTCTTGTAGTTTCACACATAAAATATTTTCCATATTAATCCTAAAATAGCATGACTAATGAGAGGACAAAAATATAGGCACTAACTATTAAAATATATAGTAGTGGACATGGCATTTATAAGTAGGCATACAGTAACTTTATTATATTTACAAGTTATTTGGAAGTTTCACACATTATGAGGAAGTCAGCATAGCACCGAGTTTCTAATCTAGAAAGAACAGAAAGTAAATTCTTTCTATTTTTAGAGACAGGGTCTCGCTATGCCGCTCAGGCTGGAGTACAGTGGTATGATCACAGCTCACCTCAGCCTGGAGTGCAGTGGCTTAAGCAATCCTCCTACCTCAACCTCCCATGTAGCTGGGACTACAGGCGTGAGCCACCACCTCCAGCTAATTTTTATAAATTTTTTGTAGATATATTGCCTAGTCTGAGTAAATTATTTTTAACTTTAAGATGCCAAGCAAGTCTCTGGCCCCTCCGATTCTCCTCACTGATTCCCACCATGTGTCCTTTAAGATGCAAATTAGCCAGATAATTAGTTAGCCAGAGTTCACTGTCTGGGAGCTTCACTCTGACTCTCTAAGGTTTTTTTTTGTCCTGAGATGGAGTCTCGCTCTGTCACCCAGGCTAGAGTGCAGTGGATCGATCTCGGCTCACTGCAAGCTCCACCTCCCGGGTTCGCACCACTCTCCTGCCTCAGCCTCCCAAGTAGCTAGGACTACAGGCACCTGCCACTATGCCCAGCTAATTTTTTTTTGTATTTTTAGTAGAGATGGGGTTTCACCGTGTTAGCCAGGTGGTCTCCATCTCCTGACCTCGTGATCCGCCTGCCTTGGCCTCCCAGAGTGCTGGGATTACAGGCATGAACCACCACGCCTGGCCCTGACTCTCTAAGGTTTAAATGATCCTCCCTTGTTAAATGTTACTCTCTTATGAACTCCAACAATTCCAAACCTTTGTATCTTCTACACCAAGCACAGTGATGTTATCAACTAGAAAGAATGTTAATTGAGACATGAACAGAACTAGACTCTATTATAATGCTGTGCCTATCCTCTTAAATGTACTGCTTGCTTCTTTTTTCTTTTCTTTTCTTTTTTTTTTTGTTGTTGTTGACACAGAGTTTCACTCTTGTTGCCCAGGCTGGAGTGCAATGGTGCAATCCATTCAGTGTAATGAAAATGCACTGCATCAAAAACATTTGAGTATATTTACAAATGCCAAGTTGCTAATGAATAAAGTAAAAACACGCTAACATTCTGAGGTGAGTGTTAGGAAAGACAATTATGCTATTTCATATAGTGTTCCTTCCATTGATGTTTCTGATGGATACAAATCACCCTGATGCAAACCACTGCACTGGTAACAACATGATTAACAGTGTACAGACACTTCTGAAATTTTTTTTTTTTTTTTTTTTTTTTTTTTTTTTTTTTTTTTTTTTTTTTTTTTTTTTTTTTT
>NW_016816196.1:1140111-1148355 GCF_001698545.2 Rhinopithecus bieti
AAAAAAAAAAAAAAAAAAAAAAAAAAAAAGCAAAAAGCAGGCTGGGCACAGTGGCTCACGCCTGTAATCCCAGCACTTTGGGAGGCCAAGGAGGACGGATCACTTGAGGTCAGGAATTTGAGACCAGTGTAGCCAACATGGTGAAACTCTGTCTCTACTAAAAATATAAAAATTACCCAGTGGTGGTGGGCACCTGTAATCTCAGCTACTAGGGAGGCTGAGGCACCAGAACACTTGAACTCAGGAGGTGGAGGTTGCAGTGAGCTGAGATCGTGCCACTGCACTCCAGCCTGGGCGACAGAGCAAGACTCTGTCTGAAAAATAAACAAATAAAAGCAAAAAACATGCAATGCCATAGTGCAACAGAAAGACTTGCAACAAACTCTTCAGGTCACCTGCATTAATTATCTATGTGTTCCTTCATGACATCTTAGTACACTGGGATTCTAAAAATAGTATGCTATATTTATGTTTAAACACTCTACTTATAAACTAATAAGGAAAAAAGCCAAACTAAAAGGGGCAACTACTAAAGAATTAACCCCAGATAGTGTCCTAATAGAAGTACTTTATTATGAATGGCTTCCACTCTCCCTTTGTATAAAGAAGAGGATGCTGCCTCACAGAAAATCTAATTTAAGGCAAAATATCAAAAATATGCAGGCCGGGTGCGGTGGCTCAAGCCTGTAATCCCAGCACTTTGGGAGGCCGAGACGGGCGGATCATGAGGTCAGGAGATCGAGACCATCCTGGCTAACACGGTGAAACCCCGTCTCTACTAAAAAAATACAAAAAACTAGCCGGGCGAGGTGGCGGCGCCTGTAGTCCCAGCTACTCGGGAGGCTGAGGCAGGAGAATGGCGTGAACCCGGGAGGCGGAGCTTCCAGTGAGCTGAGATCCGGCCACTCACTCCAGCCCGGGGACAGAGCGAGACTCCGTCTCAAAAAAAAAAAAAAATATATATATATGCAGAAGCCACCAATACTGCAAGACCACAATAAGCACCACAGTACATCGACTACATGGTTAAAAATAAATGCAATGAACACTCTTCACTCATAAAGGAACCACTGAGTTAATGAAAGTCAATTTCACACACAATTTTAACGAACCTAAGTATTTAATTTTCAAGTCCATAGTTGCTGGAATGTGGAGATCAAAATGTCATTTGGCAGGTAAGTGAAGAAACTGAAGCTCAGAAAGATGATTGGGCCAGAAAGTCCATATTTTTCTAACCTAGTAAGTTTACATACTTATACACTCCTGACAGCAGGGGAAGGCAACCCTGACAACTGCCAGGAGAGAAGACAAAAGCCTTAAGAAGGAAACACAACAATTCAAATGTGCAGAATCCTACAAGACCCTATAGGATCTCGGAGCATCAATAATTCTGAATCATAAAGAAACAGTGAAACAACGTACAATGAACTCTTGTTTAAGACACAGAACCATGTAATTTGTTATAGAAATAATTCCGTCCCAATTGGGTAAGGTAAAAAAAAAAAAAGGAGTGCTAAAACGGGTAAATTTTCAGGATATATTAAAAACATGAGAGAAGCAGCCATTCTAAATGTATCTTTTCCGGATTTTATAGCTCGATTTCAAAATTTATAAAATGTTCACTCCTCCACCCGTCATTGTTACGAAGTAGCAATTATTGGTCATCCTGTTACCAAATGGGAACACACAAGACAAAAACATGTGTGTAACCGACACACACACACACACACACACACTCACTCTTTTTTCCTGGTTTTAGCTACTGAAAGTTAGTATCAGGCCCCCCTAATTTCTAAAACATCTAATTGTTCTTTGGACAACTATGTTAGTACTAAACTACAAAAGCAAATACTTTTGTATTTGTGTTCACTACCGCAAAATTTTGGTTACACACAGAAAGTGCTATCGTGGGAAGAAATTAAAATCAATGCACACAATGGTGCTTTTATAGCATTTCCAAAACGACTGTGCATATTCCCTGCCAGCACATCTAGACTTTGCTCCTTAAGACTAAACATGAGCCGGCCGGGCGCGGTGGCTCACGCCTGTAATCCCAGCACTTTGGGAGGCTGAGGTGGGCGGATCACGAGGTCAGAAGATCGAGACCATCCTGGCTAACACGGTGAAAACCCGTCTCTACTAAAAACACAAAAAAATAGCCGGGCATGGTGGCACGTGCCTGTAGTCCCAGCTACTTGGGAGGCTGAGGCAGAAGAATCACTTGAACCCGGGAGGCGGAGGTTGCAGTGAGCCGAGATCGCTCCACTGCACTCCAGCCTAGGCTACAGAGCGAGACTATCTCCAAAAAAAAAAAAAAAAAAAACTAAACAAGAGCCAAATTAGCATACTTCCCCTTCAGGCATACTGAGCTCCGAAATCATCACCTTCCTCCGAAAGAGTAATTATCTCCTTCTAAAAGGCCTGAGCGGCTCACAGCTCCTCCCAAACACGGAAGAACTTCGCGAGAGCTCAAGACCCTGGACTTGAGTTTTACAAAAATGCTTAACAAAGTGGCCTCTGCCACTTAACTGCACGACAGCCACTGTGCTGTAAGAGGAAAAGGTCGAAAGAGGAGGAAAGCTAGTCTTCAATTTTAATCCCCGTGATTCAAGGCTCTTCACCCATCACTCTCCAACCCTAGCCTGACAGGACATCAGGTTCTGTCTCCCCCTTCCCCACCAGTCCCGCCACCTACCCCGCAACAGTGCTCAGTCTTAGGATTTTGAAGCTTTAAAAATCAACCCGGCTCCCTAGAGTTCAGGCCGCAGTCGCTGCCGCCATGTTACAGCTTGTGCGGCAAAATGCGTCAGTGAGGGAGGTGTGCGCCTGAGTGGGGAGGGCGGGGGCTGGCAGAGAAAGGACCGTCCCCAGGCCCCAGGGCTCCACTGCAAGCCTTCTCCTACTGCAACAGCGGCAAAGGCACTGCTGCGGTCCTCAGGGACTTCCACTGGGCCCAAGCAGCCCCGATACCTCGAGGGAAAGACGGTTAACTCGGCCCGGTCAGCCGCGCCGGCTCCGCCCCTCTTCCCAGGCCCTTCCCGCTTTCGTACCCAGGGACTGCTGAAATGACGCCACCAGAACAACATGAGCCTCACACCACTTACCTGCACCGGTAGAGTTTTCCTCTTCTCTGGGTACGGTCCTTTGAAGCGCTTCAAATCTACCGCCGCCAGAAAAGGCGCTAAAGCCCGCTAACCGCCTCCCTCCCCCCCAAATCAGACCTGGCGTGGAGAGACAGCGTCGCACCGGAAGCACGTCAGGAGTGGGTTGTCGGCATCTGCCAGCGTTCACCTGCTTGCGTCACCACGCCCTCCTAGGACTTCTAGGATTTTGGTGCCTTTTAGATACCTAGTTGATAGGTAGCGTAATGCTTTGTGGATTCGTTGACTGGGAACGTTTGTAACCAATGCCATATCCTTCGTGAAATAAAGTGCCTCGTTTAATAAACATTTATTGATCTTACGCTAGGTTATCAGGAAGGAAGGCCTACCTTCATGGAGCTTCGGGTTAAGCTTCCACTTAACGCTAGGATACAAGTTCTAAAAACGCAGTAATAAGCAAAGTGTTGTTTGAGGAAAGAGGAATAAATTACAAAGAGCTTTGGTGTTCTTTGTAGTTTTACAGATAAAGAAATTGAGGCTCAGGGAAGATAAATGCCTCCTCCTCAAACACTGTTCTTGAATACCAAAGCAAGTCTTTTCATGCCAAATCTAGTGCCTTCTAGAGAAAATATGGCATATATTATTTAATTCTTTCAAGGGGCAAGGGTCCCCGGATTATGTTAGAAATAAATAACCATTGCTGTTTGGGCGGGAGGGATTGGCAGCGATTCTGGTAGGGATGTGGGATGTGTTTTAAAGGAACTAGCTAACTAGAGAACTTAAATTGTTCTGTCGTTTAAAGGCAACGTAAATGATAATCATTTAAATTTTTCACTTATTTGCATCAGGTAAATTAATTATCAACATCAGGCATGTGGCGTATCTAAGGGGCTTGACCAGTTTTACACAGCAGTAAAACAGAGGACATTTCTGCCTCTCCACCCCCGCCCCTTTTACGTCATTGCCCTTTATTGCAGGAGAGCAGCAGCATATTCATCTTTAGACAGTTCAGAGATTAGGCTGGGCATGGTGGCTCATGCCTGTAATCCCAGCACTTTGGGAGGCTGAGGCGGGTGGATCACCTGAGGTCAGGAGTTCAAGACAGTTCAGAGATTAAATGGATTTACACTTTGCTGGGGTTGGGAAGGAACAATTCTGCAATACCTTAAAAAAGGGGTCCCCAACCCCTGGGTCACAGACTAGCCCGGCTAATTTTTTGTATTTTTAGTAGAGACGGGATTTTTCCATGATGGTCAGGCTGGTCTCAAACTCCTGACCTCAGGTGATCTGCCCTCCTTGGCCTCCAAGGAGGAAAACGACTGAACATAATCAGTCTATTCTTTCTTCTTTGTGTTAGTTATTCTTTGCTGTGTGACAAAATCATCCCAAATCTTAGCCTACTTCGTTGCAACCAGTCAATAAACCCAACTTTGTTTAACTATATGTGTTTCTGGTGTTTTTTGACTGGAAGGCAATGACTCGGATCATGCTGTTTCATCTCTATGTTTTTCTCACATTTGTTTGAAAACTCCTATGCTGTGCATTCAGATTACCTTCATCTCAGATCTATTATCAGTTGATCTAGTTCCAAGCAACCCAAATCACTGCTGTACAAAATTATTGTCTGGGATTGGTGGTTGTCTAGAGTATTGGAGGACAGGAGGGGGTGAGGGAGACATGGGGAGTGACTGCTAATGGTTACAGCGTTTCTTTTTGGAGTTACGAAAATGTTCTAGGGGCCGGGCGTGGTGGCTCAAGCCTGTAATCCCAGCATTTTGGGAGGCCGAGACGGGCGGATGGATCACGAGGTCAGGAGATCGAGACCATCCTGGCTAACACGGTGAAATCCCGTCTCTACTAAAAATACAAAAAAAAAATGAGCCGGGCGAGGTGGCGGGCGCCTGTAGTCCCAGCTACTCGGGAGGCTGAGGCAGGAGAATGGCCTAAACCCGGGAGGCGGAGCTTACAGTGAGCTGAGATCCGGCCACTGCACTCCAGCCTGGGCGACAGAGCGAGACTCTGTCTCAAAAAAAAAAAAAGAAAGAAAGAAAATGTTCTAAATGTTAGCAATAGTTTCTCAACTCTGTGACTATACTAAAAAGCCATTGAATTGTACACTTTAAATGGGTGAATTTTATGGGATGTAAATTAAATCTCAGTAAAGCTGTTTAAAAAAAAAAAAAGCAGTGCCAGCTGTCAGGAAGTGAGCATCCAGAAGCTAGACGTGTCTCAGCGCCCAATTGCATTTGCTGCATTGGCATCATTTGCTACAGGCATGAGGTTCGGTACAGGCTCGGTGTGAGCTCTGAGGCATGGACCACTGGACATACTGACAGATGATGGTGGACTCCCACAGGCTCTGCCAATCATGGAGTCGCTGCCATGGAGCCCAACTCTGTCGGTGTTCTGGCCATGACTTTCAAGATTTTTTTCCTTTTTGCAGGGTTTATTGTTAATGTTCCTGTGGGGTTAAATTTTTCCTATAGATTACTTCTCCGAAGTCTGATGTTAATGTCCCCTGAAGACAGTGCCTTTTAGCGACCATTATTGCAGTGGTCAGGCTTCACCTGGTGTTGGTAATTTATGTCTTCATAGTGTGGAAGGAGGGCTTGCCTCAGTGATGGGAAAACAAAACTGAATAGAGCAGGTTTTCCTTTGGAGCAGCAAACGTGGGGGGTAGGCAAGTACCTAAAGGGTTTTTACTTTTGTTTCTTGTTCACATTAAACGTGATTTACCTCCCACCCCCTGAAAGGTGGATGGGGAGGACAATTCAGTATTTACTGCAGCTAAGATTTTAGAAAAAATGAGGGTGGGGAGGGTGACATTTTTCAATCATCTGTTAAGTGCCAAGTGTTTTTTGTTAATGATATATTTTTGACTGATGATCATGTTTGACTGATGTAATTTTTTTTTTTTTTTGAGACAGAGTCTCACTCTGCTCCCCAGGCTGGAGTGCAGTGGTGCGATCTCAGCTCACTGCAACCTCCACCTCCCGGGTTCAAGCGATTCTCCTGCCTCAGCCTCCCGAGTAGCTGGGACTACAGGTGCGTGCTACCATGCCCGGCTAATTTTTTTTTTTTTTTGTATTTTTTAGTAGAGACAGGGTTTTGTCACGTTGGCCAGGGTGGTCTACAACTCCCGACCTCAGGTGATCTGACTGCCTCAGCCTTCGAAAGTGCTGGGATTACAGGCGTGAGCCACAGTTCCTGGCCTGGCTGATATAAATATTAATGCCAAAATTGGAAGCTAAGATGAAAGTGACACTAATTAGTAGGAATATAATTTATTTCATTTTAAAATGTATTGTGGTGTGATTTTGTTGTTGTTGTTGTTGAGACAGAATCTTGCTCTGTTGCCCAGGCTGGAGTGCAGTGGTGTGATCTTGGCTTACTGCAACCTCTGCCTCCTGGATTCAAGTGATTCTTCTGCCTCAGCCTCCCGAGTAGCTGGGACTACAAGCATGCGCTGCCATGACCGGATAATTTTTTTTTTTTTTTTTTTTTTTTAGTAGAGACGGGGTTTCACCATATTGGCCAGGCTGGTCTCGAACTCCTGACCTCGTGATTCCCCCACCTTGGCTTCCCAAAGTACTGGGATTACAGATGTGAGCCACCACACCCACCCTGTGTTGTAATTTTTACGGCTTGGCTAGAGCAACAGTTTTCAGGGTGCATCTCCTTGGTTTTACTCACAGAGATGTGATGTGCTGTTGCTGCTTTCTAACTCTGCCTACTTTGTGGTCTCTTAAGACGCTGAAGTTGATAAAGCAAACCAATATCAGTGACTGAGTCTAGAAGACCTAGAAAACATAGTAATAGGTCCTGAACCTATTGCTCTTGCGATTGCACTACAGACATAAAGAAGCAAGTGGCTATTTCCACACACTGAGAGCTATAATTTGCAGTCCAGTAGATGATGAAAAAAATACCCCTTGGTGCATTGCAGAGATGCTACAAATCACCAAGCAAGCCGTGGGATTGGTTGTACCTGTAATTGAGAAAAAAACTTGAAAGAGCAATAAAACTCACAAGGACATCATTGGTATCAGATCTCAAAACCACGGCTCTTTGGTTGAGTGAAACAATGTTTTAATGAGTAAATGTTCATCTCCAAACCAAAAAGTGAAGTGGACCATATTCCACAATGTAAATATTGGCAACCTATGAAAGCTAGGAAATTTTACAAGACTTCACATGAAAGTTAACTTTTCTTTTTTTCTTTTCTTTGTCTTTTTTTTTTTTTTTTTAAGATGCAGCTATCAGAGACTATGTCTATGTCTTAGCAGGCTAGCCAGAAAGGAAGTCAAATGACCAATCAAGTTTTTAATGAAGAAATCCAATCAGGCCAGGTGCAGTGGCTCACGCTTGTCATCCTAGCAATTTGAGAGGCTAAGGCTGGGGGATCACCTGAGGTCAGGAGTTTGAGACCAGCCTGATCAACATGGTGAAACCCCTTCCCTACTAAAAATACAAAAATTAGCTGGGCATGGTGGCACATGCCTGTAGTCCCAGCTACTTGGGAGGCTGAGGCAGAGGAATTGCTTGAACCCAGGAGGTGGAGGTTGCAGTGTGCCGAGATTGGGCCACTGCCCTCCAGCCTGGGTAACAGACCGGGACTCCATCTCAAAAAACAAACAAACAAACAAACAAACAAACAAACAATTTTAATTTTGACGGCTTAACGATTCCCTATGTCTTCATGGTTAATTGAAGGTTACTGACAGTAGACAAAAAAATGTATTCTCATTTGACTCTAATTTTTCCCATATTCTACTTGAACAAATTTAAAATATTCTGCTGCCTCTACACACCCAAATCTAGGAGTATTAAGACTAGTCAGTCACAAAGTAAACCTGATACGTCAGATGAATGCCAGCACCTATTCAATTTCTTTTCGCTCTGTTTTCAGAAATGTCAGAATAAATATGTATCGGTTACTGGAAATTCTAGAAGGAAGTCTTCAAGTTTTAAATTTTTTCCATGGGGGGCATGCCTCAACATCTTGCATAGACTGTCAGAACTATTGAAAATTTAGGCGGGGCAAGGTGGCTCAAGCCTGTAATCCCAGCACTTTGGGAGGCCGAGACGGGCGGATCACGAGGTCAGGAGATCGAGACCATCCTGGCTAACACAGTGAAACCCT
>NW_016816196.1:1151591-1169936 GCF_001698545.2 Rhinopithecus bieti
AAAAAAAAAGTCTCTGAATTAATGCATACACTTTTAAGACACTTTAAAGGTGATTATTTATTTTAAACAATTTTCCTCTTTTTCGAAAAGACAGCTCTGAGTTTGTGGGCTTTTTTTTTTTCTTTTTTTTCTTTTATGGTAAATTTGAAAACTATGTAAATGTCAGATTTAAAACACTTTTAAAATGGAGTGCAGAAAGAAACCCCTTTTTCTGGACATTTATTTTTGGATCAAATTCTGCTATCTGGTTTAGACTAAGAAAAAGTCTTTAGTTAATGCAGAAAAAATGTATTACTTTATTTTGAATTTTGAAATCATTTTGATGTTAATGATGTAAGCATAACCATGTTAAACCAATTCTTTTATAGAAGCTGTATATTGGAATGGGTTTACAGTCATCTTAATGGAAGCAAAATACATGAAGGAAAAACAGTTCTTTGTATCCCTGCTTATTGCACCTGACGACTAGTTGCAGATGGTTTTGTTTACCTAAGAAAACTTGTGATGTAAATGAAAAAAACACCTGTTTTCCTAGACTCATTGGTTACAGATATGCTTCATCTAAGAGCTATTTGTCCATTCTCCTGGAGAGTGTTTCAATTTCGACCCATCAGTTGTGAACCACTAATTATTCAGATGAATAAGTGTACAGATGAGGAGCAAATATTTGATTTTATTGAAAGAAACAAAGCCATACTTTCAGAAAAGCAAGTGGGATGTGCATTTGATATGCTTTGGAAGCTTCAAAAGCAGAAGACCAGCCTGTTAAAAAATGTTGAGTATGTCAGAGACCATCCTCAATTTCTTACTCTTCATAATTTAGCTACAAATAAATTCAAATTAATGAATGACGATACCCTGGTGAATGTGTTACACATCACACAACGGTAAGTAATTTACTTTTATATTTTATGGAAATGATTATTTAGTTTATATTTTAATTTTCTAAAATCTCTTTATTTTATTTTTTTTTTTATTTTATTTTGAGGAGTCTGTGTCGCCCAGGCTGGAGTGCAGTGGCAAGATCTCAGCTCACTGCAAGCTCCACCTCCCAGGTTCAGGTCATTCTCCTGCCTCAGCTTTCCGAGTCGCTGGGACTACAGGCGCCTGCCACCACGCCCGGCTAATTTTTTGTATTTTTAGTAGAGATGGGGTTTCACCATGTGTTAGCCAGGATGGTCTCGATCTCCCGACCTCGCGATCCGCACGCTTCGGCCTCCCAACGTGCTGGGATTACAGGCGTGAGCCACCGCGCCCAGCCTAAAAATCTCTTTAAAATGAAAGATAATTTTTCCCCCAGTAGTTTTCCTGATAATCTAATTTTTTTTTTTTTTTTTTTGAGACGGGGTCTCTCTCTGTCGCCAGACTGGAGTGCAGTGGCGCTATCTTGGCTCACTGCAAGCTCTGCCTCCCGGGTTCAAGGGATTCTCCTTTAACAACTGTAATACTATTGTTAACTTTGGGCATTTGAAATTGGATTATTGTGGAATTTTGTAAAAATGTGGTTGGCTGCAGAAGAGAATATAGTAGGTAAGCAGTTGGATTTAAGATTAATGCCGGTTGCGTGTGATGGCTTATGCTTGTAACCCCAGCACTTTGGGAGGCTGAGGTGGGTGGATCACCTGAGGTTAGGAGTTCAAGACCAGCCTGGCCAACATGGTGAAACCCCGTCTCTACTAAAAATACAAAAATTAGCTGGGCATGATGGCGGGGAACTGTTATCCCAGCTACTCGGGAGGCTGAGGCAGGGGAATCTCTTGAATCCAGGCGGTAGAGGTTGCAGTGAGCCGAGATCACCCTACTACACTCCAGTATGGGCAACAGATCAAGACTCTGTCTCCAAAATAATAATAATAATAATAATAATAATAATAATAAATGCCTAATAACAATCAGTAATTAGTAAATTGTGTCTGTGATAACTTGTTTGCCATCTGGTTCTTGTAATTAAATGGATGGCAGATATGTTTTCTAGGGGGTATTGTTACAATAGGTTGTTTCTCAATAATAGCTCTTAAGAAAAGGAAAAAAATTAAATGATTTTGTAGGCCGGGCGCCATGGCTCAAGCCTGTAATCCCAGCACTTTGGGAGGCCGAGACCATCCTGGCTAACAAGGTGAAACCCCGTCTCTACTAAAAAATACAAAAAACTAGCCGGGCGAGGTGGCGGGCACCTATAGTCCCAGCTACTCGGGAGGCTGAGGCAGGAGAATGGCGTGAACCCGGGAGGCGGAGCTTGCAGTGAGCTGAGATCCGGCCACTGCACTCCAGCCTGGGAGACAGAGTGAGACTCCATCTCAAAAAAAAAAAGATTTTGTAGAGTCATTTATATTTGATAACAAAGTTGTACAAATTATGTGGATGACTAATAGGTGTTACGTAAAAAGGGGCTTCCTTGGTGTGGAAGGAAAAACTCAGAGATAAATGTTAAGAAATATTATATTACAGCCGAGCGCGGTGGTTCAAGCCTGTAATCCCAGCACTTTGGGAGGCCGAGACAGGCGGATCACGAGGTCAGGAAATCGAGACCATCCTGGCTAACAAGGTGAAACCCCGTCTCTACTAGAAAATACAAAAAACTAGCCGGGCGAGGTGGCGGGCGCCTGTAGTCCCAGCTACTGGGGAGGCTGAGGCGGGAGAATGGCATAAACCCGGGAGGCGGAGCTTGCAGTGAGCTGAGATCCGGCCACTGCACTCCAGCCTGGGCGACAGAGCGAGACTCCGTCTCAAAAAAAAAAAAAAAAAAAAAAAAAAAAAAAAAAATTAATCTCTGTTTTAGAAATTTAAAAAAAAAAAAAAAGAAAGAGCAAAGAAAAAAGGAAAACAAAATAAGAAATGTGTTCTTTGCAAGGAAATGCAGCCTTCAAACGAACTGGGTTCCCTGAATGAAGGCTTCAGCAGTTGTACAAGGGGGAAAAACACAAAAAAGTTACACCTAATCTGTTTATTAGTCTCACTGGTGAAAAAGAGCAGTTTTCTCACGTGATGACCCAACCTTCAAGGGTTATTTAAATGGCTGTAAATATCAGCATTACGTAAGTTAGAGATGTGTAAGTTGGTTTTGTAAGAGAATTAGCATTTATAGGAAAGGGGCTTAAGGCTTATATTGGGGATTGATGTTAAACTAAAAAGGATGATTCCATATTTTTTGGTGGTCTTTCTCAGGTTACAAAGTTGTTTTCTCTGAGGTACTTGAAGGGGATGCTTGAAGTTTTATGAATAAGGTGATTGGTGACTATTAGCTTTTTTTTTTTTTTAAACATTTTCTTTTTGTTGAGACGGAGTCTCGCTCTGTCGCCCAGGCTGGAGTGCAGTGGCCGGATCTCAGCTCACTGCAAGCTCCACCTCCCGGGTTTACCCCATTCTCATGCCTCAGCCTCCCAAGTAGCTGGGACTACAAGTTCCCACCACTGCGCCCGGCTAGTTTTTTGTATTTTTTAGTAGAGACAGGGTTTCACCTTGTTAGCCAGGATGGTCTCGATCTCCTGACCTCGTGATCTGCCCGTCTCGGCCTCCCACAAACATTTTCTTATAAAAATATTTTATTTATTTATGTATGAGATGGAGTCTCACTCTGTCACCGAGACTGGAGTGCAGTGGTGCAGTCTCAGCTCACTGCAACCTCTACCTCCAGGGTTCAAGCAATTCTCTTGCCTTAGCCTCCTGAGTAGCTGGGATTCCAGGCACATGTCACCACGCCCAGCTAATTTTTGTATTTTTAGTAGAGATAGGGTTTCACCATGTTGCCCAGGCTGGTCTCGAACTCCTGACCTTAAGTGATCCACCCGCCTCGGCCTCCTAAAGTGCTGGGATTACAGGTGTGAATCACCATGCCTGGCCAAAAATATTTAAATCAGAACAAAGACATATGTACTTTTAACATAAACATATTGTTGAACATTATCATTGGTCAGTGGCATGGGTATTTAAATGAGCAGATAAAAGGGTGAGAGGGCATGGGATAAAGTATAGATGTTTACTAGGCTGTACCAAAAAATCAGAATACTGAAATAAGAGTGGACCAGAAATAAGGACTGCCTATATAAAAGGAAAATAACTTGAGTTTCACTTTTGCATTATAATTCTTATTGCATATGTTTTTAATGATTTTAAAATGATTATATATGGACGATTCTTTCTTTCTTTCTTTTTTATTAAGGTTTGCTGGTGAGTCCCACGACCCACTAGTTGAAGCACTAGTTACAGAAGCATGGAGAAGGTTAGAAAGGCAAGTACCCTGGGTTCATCTTGAGGGTCAGGGTTATCCTTTTTTTAATGGTTAACAGAGTGAAATCTTGAAGGAAAAGAGCAGGGAGCTGATGCCTGTCAAGCTTCATTGAAAAAAATGTGTTTAAACTCAGTTTCTTTTTAAAGTTTTTGATTGCGTATTTTTTTGGCAGAGGGCGGTGCGGGGGGGAACAGAGTCTCACTCTATTGCCTAGGCTGGAGTGCTGCGGCATGGTCTCGGCTCACTGCAACCTCTGCCCCCTGGGTTCAAGCAATTCTCTGCCTCAGCCTCCTGAGTAGCTGGGATTATAGGCACCCACCAGCACGCCGGGCTAGGTTTTTGTATTTTCAGTAGAGATGGGGTTTCACCATCTTGGCCAGGCTGATCTTGAACTCCTGACCTTGTGATCCATCTGCCTCAGCCTCCCAAAGTGCTGGGATTACAGGCATGAACCACCGCTCCTGGCCATGTCTTTTCTTTTTTCTTTCTTTTTTTTTCCTCTCTTTTTCTCTCTCTCTCCTTTTTTTTTTTTTTTTTAAGAGACAGGGTCTTGGCATGTTGCCCAGGCTGGTCTTGAACTCTTCGGCTCAAGCAATCCTTCCTTCTTGGCCTCACAAAGTGCTGGGGTTGTATGCATGAGCCACCATGCCTGGCTGTGTATTCTTTCAGAGAGAAAAGAAAGTATTTCATATTTTCCCTCTTTAAGAGTGGGGAATTGTATACTTTTCCACGCATGTAATTAGTTGAAATATAAATAAGATAGAGTCACAGCTATTCATGAACTAGCCTTTTTGAATCTTCTTTTCTAAAAGAATACTTCGGAAAGGAAAGATTCTTGATTAATTGGCTATCAATAAAAACTTAGAAGTGCAGGAGCCAGGAAAGGAGAAAAAAGGATACCCTAGTTTAGTAGAGAGGAAGGCCATTTAACACGGTTTAGGAGCATCTGTCGCTACTTGCCTGTTACTCCATTTTTATGGAGAGGCAATGACCAGAGCTTATAGGTGACTTAGAAGCTTTTTAAAGAAAGTGAGTTTCAGGTCCACTGCTGTGGACAATAGTAATTCAGATATATTTCCTATACTATACACAGCTCTATTATTAGCATGTTGCCATACTTGATAATCCTTTAGAAAAATGGGAAATCTTGTGAGTATAGAGAAATTTATTATCTAATTCTATATCAGAAGTTCTTTATTTATAAAAGGGCTGAGACAATAGCAGACACATTTTGGGAAATCTTCATCTATTTCTGAAAACTTTGAATTTTTTAATCTCGGAATTCCGGATAATTGTAGTCTATTGTTACTGGAATAAGGGACATGTTAGGGAGGAAAGAAAAAAAATCAGGGTGAGGAAGAGATAGGAAGATATTAAAAACTACAGAGCAACTCTCCCTCTAAAAACCAGACAGGGAAGACTTGACTAAGATGAAGTAGAAACAACAGGCTATTTGTAGATAGAGAGGCGTGACCATTCTGATTTTTAAAATATTTTAAACATATTGCCTCTTAAAGTTTAAACTATAATAAATACTTATAGACATATACTGGTAAACTCTGTACGCCTTTATTACGTGGGCTGGATTAAATTAAGGGACAGAACAGTTCTCTAGATTTAGAAATTCTGTATTAATCTACTAAGTTGTGATTTTAAGTTAATAGTATTAGCTAAACCCATCTGTCTTTTATACTCTCTACCTATAACTATATTGAGGGTAAGCAGAGTAATCTTATTCCTTTTGCTAACAGTATGAATTATCTATCTATTGGATCTTTGGGGTTAAATTTGGTCATTGTTGATAATAGGTCACAACGTTTTATTTCTCTTCAAAGCAACAATATATTATGTGTATTATGCAGCTTGAACAAATCACTTGTAAAATAGGTGGTCTTTTGTGTTTTACAATTACTGTATTAATTAAATTACATGTATGATTGTATTTTATAGTGAATCAAGCATTTCTTTCTTTTTTTTTTTGAGACGGAGTCTCGCTCTGCCGCCCAGGCTGGAGTGCAGTGGCCGGATCTCAGCTCACTGCAGGCTCCGCCTCCCAGGTTTACGCCATTCTCCTGCTTCAGCCTCCCAAGTAGCTGAGACTACAGGCACCCGCCACCTCGCCCCGCTAGTTTTTTGTATTTTTTTAGTAGAGACGGGGTTTCACCGTGTTAGCCAGGATGGTCTCGATCTCCTGACCTTGTGATCCACCCGCCTCAGCCTCCCAAAGTGCTGGGATTACAGGCTTGAGCCACCGCGCCCGGGCAAGCATTTCTTTTAAATTTTTCTTCATTTCAAAATAACTCAGAAGTACAATGATCTTGCTAAAATATCTATGAACTTATGTTTTATAAATATAATTTTTTTTTTTTTAAACAGAGCCTTGCTCTGTCGCCCAGGCTGGGGTGCAGTGGCATGATCTTGGCCCACTGCAAGCTCTGCCTCCTGGGTTCAAACGATTCTCCTGCCTCAGCCTCCTGAGTAGCTGGGACTACAGGCGCCTGCCACCACACCCAGCTAATTTTTGTATTTTTAGTAGAGACAGGGTTTCACCATATTGGCCAGACTAGTCTCAAACTCCTGACCTTGTGATCTGCCCGCCTCAGCCTCCCAAAGTGCTGGGAGTATAGGCGTGAGCCACTGCGCCAGGCCCATTTTATAAATATAATTTTTAATGATTTAAATGGGGTAGATTATTCTGGGTTAGTACTATATGATCAAGTTGGCAAGGATAATTAACATGTGTTTGAAATCCATATATATTTTTTTCTTTTGAGATAGGGTCTGGCTCTGTTACCCAGGCTGGAGTACAGTGGTATAACCAGGGCTCACTGCAGCCTCAAACTTCCCAGCTCAAGCCATCCTCCTATCTCAGCCTCTCAAGTTTCTGGGACCACAGGTGCATGCCATCACGCCCAGCTAATTTTTATATTTTTAGTAGAGATGCGGTTTCGCCATGTTGCCAGGTTGGTCTTGAACTCCTGGGCTCAAGCAATCCTCCCACTTTGGCCTCCCAAGAAATCCAAATTTTTTAAAAAAACTTTTTATTATAGAATATTTTTAATATTTACAAAAGGAGAAAGAGTAGTACAATGAATTCCCATGTACCCATCCTCCAGCTTCAACAATTGTCAACATATAGCCAGTCTTGTTTTATGTGTATCACCTCCCACTCTCAGTATACTTCAGTATATTTTAAATAATGATATCATTTCATCTTTTTTTTTTTTTTTTTTTTGAGACGGAGTCTTGCTCTGCCACCCAGGCTGGAGTGCAGTGGCCCGATCTCAGCTCACTACAAGCTCCGCCTCCCGGGTTTACGCCATTCTCCTGCCTCAGCCTCCCGAGTAGCTGGGAGTACAGGCGCCCGCATCGTCGCCCGGCTAGTTTTTTGTATTTTTTAGTAGAGACAGGGTTTCACCGTATTAGCCAGGATGGTCTTGATCTCCTGACCTCGTGATCCGCCCGTCTCGGCCTCCCAAAGTGCTGGGATTACAGGCTTGAGCCACTGCGCCCGGCCCATCATTTCATCTTTAAATACCTCAGTGTGTTTCTCTAAGGACTTTTAAAAAATATAGAACCATGTGCTCACTTCGGCAGTGATTTGTTTTTTCTAAGACCAACAGAGCACGCACAAAAGAACCAGCGGGTAGGCAAGGCTAGGAGCAAAACTGCAAATTTATTTTTGGTCACCTAGCTTCAGGGGAAGAAGGTGGGTAGGGAGAGGTCTGTCGGCCTCTGGCAAAGGAGGCCGACAGAGTCCCCCCGTGGGGCTCTCGGGCGGGGTTCCTGATACAGTCCCGATATCCAGACAGGAGTGGGACTGGGAAGTCCGCGGGTGGCGTCCGTCCCCAGCGGCTTTTCTAGGAGTGGGAGGGCAATAGGCGGGGCACGGGCGTGTAGGGGGTCCTTCCGCAGGTGCGACCAGGTAAATCTTAGTCTCTTCCTATTGACGTCACCTGGCGCATGCCCCACTGGTCTGCACCTTCCCGGGTGCCGGCTGCATTTTCGCCTGCGCGGGAAAAGTTGGTGATGAAGAACCCGGAAGTGCACCATCTTGCCTCTGTTCGTCCAAACAGGCAGCACATATACTAAAATAAAAAGTATAGAACCAGCTGGGCATGGTGGCACATGCTTGTAGTTTCAGCTATTCAGAAGGCTGAGGTGGCACAGCAAAGGATATAATCAACAAAGTGAAGTGAGAGTACACAGAAGGGTAGAAAATATTGGCAAACTACCCATCTGACAAGGGATTAATAACCAGAATATATAAGGAGCTCAAACAACTCTATAGGAAAAAGTCTAATAATCTGATCAAAAAATGGGCAAAATATTTGAGTAGAGATTTCTCAAAAGAAGATGTTCAAATGGCAAATAGGCATATGAAAACGTGCTCAACATCAGAAAAATGCAATCAAAACTACAGTGAGACATCATCTCACCACAGTTAAAATGGCTTATATCCAAAAGAAATGCCATAACAAATGCTGGCGAGGATGTGGTGAAAAGGGAACCCTGTACACTGTTTTTGGAAATGTAAATTAGTATAAGCGCTATGGAGAACAGTTTGGAGGTTCCCCCAAAACTAAAAATTGAGCTAGCATATGATCTAGTAATCCCACTGCTGGGTATATACCCAAAAGAAAGGAAATCAGTATATTGAAGAGATATTTGCACTCTTATGTTAATTGCAGCACTGTATACAATAACTAAGATTTGGAAGCAACGTAAGTGTCCATCAATAGATAAATGGACAAAGAAAATGTGGTGGCTGGTGGCTCACGCCTGTAATCCCAGCACTTTGGGAGGCTGAGGCGGGTGGATCACAAGGTCAGGAGATCAAGGCCATCCTGGCTAACAAGGTGAAACCCCGTATCTACTAAAAATACAAAAAATTAGCTGGGCATGGTGGTGGGCACCTGTAGTCCCATCTACTTGGGAGGCTGAGGCAGGAGAATGGCGTGAAGCCCGGAGGGGGAGCTTGCAGTGAGCCGAGATCGCGCCACTGCACTGCAGCCTGGGCGACAGAGCGAGACTGTCTCAAAAAAAAAAAAAAAGAAAATGTGGTACATATACACAATGGAGTAATATTCAGCCGTAAAAAAAATGAGATCCTGTCATTTGCAACAACGTGGGTGGCACTGTAGATTATTATGTTAAGTGAAATAAGCCAGGTGCAGAAAGGTAAACATTGCATGCTTTCACTCATTTGTGGGAGCTAAAATTCAAAACAATTGAAGTTATGGATGTAGAGAGCAGAAGGATGGTTACCAGAGGCTGGGAAGGGTAACGGGTGATTGTGGGGGAGGGTTAATGGGTAAAAAAAATGGAATGAATAAGACCTACTATTTGACAGCACAACAGGGTGAGTATAGTCAATAACTTAATTGTACTTTTTTTTTTTTTTTTTAAGATGGAGTCTCGCTCTGTTGCCCAGGCTGGAGTGCAGTGGCGTGATCTCGGCCCACTGCAACCTCTGCCTCCCGGGTTCAAGCAATTCTCCTGCCTCAGCCTCCTGAGTAGCTGGGATTATAGGCGCTTGCCACCACACCCACCTAAGTTTTGTATTTTTAGTAGAGACGGGGTTTCACCATGCTGGTCAGGCTGGTCTCGAACCCCTGATCTCGTGATCCACCCACCTTGGTCTCTCAAAGTGATGGGATTACAGTCGTGAGCCACTGTGCCCAGCCCCTTAATTGTACATTTTAAAGTAGTTTAGAATGTAATTGGATTGTTTGTAATTCAAAGGATAAATACCTGAGGGAATGGGTACTCCATTCTTCATGATGTGTTTATTTTGTATTGCATGCTTGTATCAAAATAGCTCATGTACCCCATAAATATTATATACCTACTATGTACCCACAAAAAAATTTTTTTTTAAATTTTAATAAAAATGCTGAGGTTGGAGGATCACTTGAGCCTACATATTCAAGTACAGCCTGGGCAACACAGTGAGACACTGTGTCTTAAAAACATAATAAAATTGATAAATTTAAATTTTCAGTATTACCTAGTACCTTGTCTTGAAGGGGTGGCCTATCCCTCCACACCTGTGGGCATTTCTTGTTAGGTGGAAGGAGACACTTAAGAAAAGAAATGAGACACAGAGACAAAGTATAGAGAAAGAAAAAGTGGGCCCAGGGGACCAGCGCTCAGCATACAGAGGACCCATGCCGGCACCGGTCTCTGAGTTCCCTTAGTATTTATTGATAATTATCTTTATCATCTTAAAGATAAGGGAGTGGCAAGACAATAGGATCATTGTAGGGAGAAAATTAGCAGTAAGACATATGGATAAAGATCTCTGTGACATGAATAAGTTCAAAGGAAAATGCTGTGCCTTGATATGTGCGTATGCAAACATCTCCATAAACCTTTTAGCAGCATTGTTCCAGCAAGTCCTACCTTTTGCCCTAAGGCGGTTTTCTCCTATCTCCGTAAACAAAGCATACACCGAGATGCTCCATTGCCCAGGGATGGGCAGGATACAGATACTTTTCTTTATCTTAACTGCCAGCATCCACCAAAAGGCCTTCTTTCCTCTTGTAGTAGTCCTCCTCAGCACAGACCCTTCATGGGTGTTGGACTGGGGGACGATCAGGTCTTTCTCTTCCCAGGAGGCCATATTTCAGACTATCACATGGGGAGAAACCTTGGACAATACCTAGCTTTCCTAGGCAGAGGTCCCTGCGATCTTTGGCCTTGTACGTGTCCCTGGGTACTTGAGATTAAGAGAATGGTGATGACTTTTAACCAGCAAGCTGCCCTCAGGCACTTGTTTAACAAAGCACATCTTGCACAGCCCAAAATCCATTAAGCCTTGAGTCACCACAGCACATGTCTCTTCCAAGGACAAGGTTGGGGTAGGGTCACAGATTAACAGCATCTCAAATATGGAACAAAATGGAGTCTCTTATGTCTACTTCTTTCTATATAGACACAGTAACAGTCTGATCTTTCTTTTCCCCACATTGTCTGTGTTCAAATTTTCTTGATTGTCTTATAAAGGTCTTTTTATAGGCAGTTTGTTTAAATCAGTTTCTGAGTAAGGTTCACAATTACCGTGTCTCAAGTTTTTTTCTGTTTCTTTTTAAGTAAACTTTACAGAAAAATAATGTATAAAAATTACACTAATCATAAGCATGTAGCACAATGAATTTTAATATACTGATCACTTCCATGTAACAGCACCAAGATCAGGAAACAACGTTGTTAGTTCTTTTCACGTCCTCTTCTATTCCTCTCACCCAAAGAGGATCTTGACATCTAACACCGTAAATTAAGGTTTCTATAGAAATGAAATCCTATAATATGTGTTTTGTTTAATTTAAATTAATTTAGGAGAGCTAAATAATTAAACATGAGGCCAAAGTACATAAGAAAGTGGCAGTCTTTTATTGCAAATATGTGCACACTCTCGGGTGAGTTTCTCTGGTCCTCAGGTTTGGGAGGCCAGGGAAGTCGTGCCGGCACTCTCTAGTGAGGTTCTCCAGTCCACGAATGCGGGGGCCAAAGTCACACCGGCGCTTACTGGCGGCGGACTTTTATGCCTCGGAGCTGGAAGGGGAGGAGTTTGGGGCATGTGTGTAGGAGTGGCTTCTTGAATTTTGGTGTCCCCGGCTTGACGTCACTCTGCGCATGCTCAGTTGATTTGGTTCTTTTCCCGGGCACGGGAAAATCTGTGATGAGGAACCCAGAAACAACAGGGACTGCTCCATCTTGTTCACCTTCCTCCATCTTGTCCCTTATCCCTCACCCAAACAATATGTACCCTTATAGTTTAGTTTGCTCTATGTTTTAAAGATTTATCCATTATGTTGTATGATTCCATAATTTTATTCTATTGTATGAGTATGTGCAGTTTGTCCATTGTACTCTTGATGGACATTTGGTTTTTTTGCAGGTTTTTGCTGTTACATATGTGTTGCTGTAAACTTTCTTGTGCTTGTTTTTTAGTGAATTCAAAGTCGTAAAATCTATTACAGTTCCTTTTTCCTCTCTTTTGTCTTGTCATTTTCTTGTGTAAGAAATTTCTCCTATTAAAAAAAAAAATTCTGGAGTTTTTCATAGCACTGTTGTAATAGCAGCTATTATATTTCTTAATATGTAATCTTGAGTCAGAATTGTTCTGTCATCTAAAAAATTTAAGTAAATAATTCAGATAATTTGTAGTGATTTTCCCCGTTTTAAAATATTTCCACAGTATCTGACTTTTTAACTGTTTCCATTTGTTACTTTTATAATAATCAACATTTTAGAAAAAAATAATTTTATGTAATATGTTACTATTTTGATTGCTTTTAATTTTATAACTATGTATTATGTGTTTTAAGTGAAAGTAAATACTAATGTTCTCCTTTGTATGTTTCCTTTAATAGGTTTGATATTAAACTGCTCTCAGAATTTTCCTCTTGCCTAGCAGATCAGCATTTGTATTTTAGTCCATTAATGGGAAAAATAGCTGATATTGTTCATAGGAACTTGGAAACCACACAGGACTTAAGGTAAATTTATTTGGGGAATCTTGTGTTGTGGTGGAAAAATCCTGGGCTTTGGATGTAGATGCAGTCAGATTTGCTACTCTTAGTTTATGTGACTTAAGGGTAATTTACTTAAGCTCTTGGAAGTTCGTTATCCTCATCTGCAAAAGAGGGATGGTAATAGCTACTTTGCAATGTTGCTATGGGGATTAGACATAAGGTGCATAAAGTGTAATACAATATTGTTGAGGTTTGTGGAGGATCTGAGATTTTACCTTATTTGCAAGCTAAGTTTGTCTGCCACATTTTCCTAGGTGCTGTAGGAAGGCCTGAGACTCCGAGGTCAGAGACAGGGGCCTTTGTTTTTTATAGCAATAGCAGTAGCAGAGTACTAGCATTTTCTTGTGTTGATTCCCTGTGCTCTCGTTCCCACAATGGATTGTGTTCCAGGAGAGGAGCTCTGAGCTTAGAAAACCTGAATCTTTTATAATAAAGCATGCCTACTCTGCTCCAACAGAATACATTGTCTCTATTCTCCTAGGCTGTTTGCTACACAAACATCCTTGAAAAGATAGTTCTGAATAAAGGCAGTCAGAAACCCACTGAAAATGGTCTCTGAATAAGTATCTAGAACATAGAAGTTTCTCAGTATTGGATAGTAGATATTATTATTATATCATAAAGTAAACCCAATAAGTACTTAAATTATGTATGAATTCACTGGCCAGGCGTGGTGGCTCACACCTGTAATCCCAGCACTTTGGGAGGCCCAGGTGGGTGGATCACTTGATGTCAGGAGTTTGAGACCAGTGATGTCAGGAGTTTGAGACCAGCCTGGCCAACATGGCGAAAACCCCATCTCTACAAAAAATAAAAAAATTAGCTGGGCATGGTGGCAGGCACCTATAATCCCAGCTACTCGGGAGACTGAGGCACAAGAATTGCTTGAACCTGGGAGGGGTGGTGGAGGTTGCAATGAGCTGAGATTGTGCCACTGCGCTCCAGCCTGGGCAACAGAGCAAGATGATCTCAAAACAACACCACCACCACCAAAAAAAAAAAGCAAAAAAACCCAGCAATTAAAAAAATAATAATTTATAATAAATTAATAAATGCACAAATTTTACATATAATTATGTCTTTCTTATTCTTTCCATCTGGGAATACTTTCTTTTCAGTTTCATAAAGGAGAGTTAATAATTGCATTTCCTGAATATCAAGGAATTAATTTGAAAGTAACATTTGAGGAGTTTCTCTGGTTTTCATACCAGTGGTTTGTGGGTTTGTTTTGTTTTTAACGTAAGATTACTTACTGTCAATGCTCACCTTCATAATCCAGTACTGATTGTCTTTGGCATTTCAGATACAGCTTTTTCTACCATATTTACAAAGTTATTAGCACTTTGGTAAAATTAAATTATAGTGATTTCCTGCTTTCTTTGCCCCACTCCACCCTACCTCCCTGCATTTTTTTTTTTTTTTCTATTGAGATGCAGTCTCCCTCTGTTGCCCTGACTGGAATGCAATGATGCAACCTCTGCCTTCTGGGTTCAAGCGATTTTCCTGCCTCAGCCTCCCGAGTAGCTGGGATTACAGGCACCCGCCACCACGCCTAGCTAATTTTTGTGTTTTTAGTGGAGATGGGGTTTCACCATGTTGGCCAGGCTGGTCTCAAACTCCTGACCACAAGTGATCCACTCACCTTGGCCTCCCAAAGTTCTGGGATTATAGGCATGAGCCATCATGCCCAGCCCCCTGCCTTTTTTTTTTTTTTTTTTTTAAATACACTTATGTGGCTGGATGTGGTGGCTCAAGCCTGTAACTCCCAGCACTTCTCGCGGAGCGGCAACGAGGCGAGTCGGCTTCGACGTCGCGCAGTTACAGACAGCCTGCAACATCGCGTGAACCATCTCTACTAAAAATACAAAATCCCTGCTAGGCCTCACGCTCGCTCGAGTGCCTGTAACTCCTACACAGCTACTCGGTGACGGGCTCGCACGCGCACGCGCACGACATGCGCTTTAAGAGCGCCACGGAGGCAGAAGTTTCAGTAAGAGCCAAAATTTGTGGCCATTGCACTGCTAGCCTCGGGTGCACACACGACGCACGCGACTTGCTCTACAAAAAACACAAACACAACACATCATATACTATATACTACTCACAGTATATCGCTCGGCGCTCACGCTCCGCGCTCACTCACGCTTTCTCAACTCGGGGTGGTTTTTTTAATCACAAACATTTTTTGATTTAAGCTACTTCTGGATAAACACACTAATTATTCAGGAAGATTACTATTTTTTTAAATTGAGGCTTAATTTATTAATATGTGAAATTACAAATCTTAAAGGTACAGTTCCATCAGTTGTGTCAAATATATACCTACATTAAGATAGGGAAATAGTTCCATCACCTAAGAAAGTTTCCTCATGTTCCTTCTCAGTCAATCCTATCCCCCTACCATGTCAGCAGCTAGTGTTCTAATTTCTTTTTTTTTTTTTTTAATCTTTTTTTGAGATGGAATCTTGTTCTGGTGTCCAGGTTGGAATGCAGTAGAACAATCCTGACTCACTGCAACCTCCGCCTCCTGGGTTCAAGCGATTCTCCTGCCTCAGCCTCTCAGGTAGCTGGGACTTCAGGTGTGTGCCACCATGCCTGGCTAATTTTTTATTTTTTTGAGACGGAGTTTTGTTCTTGTCATCCAGGCTGGAGTGCAGTGGCATGATCTCGGCTCACTGCAGTCTCCACCTAGCGGATTCAAGCGATTCCCTAGCCTCAGCCTCCCGAGTAGCTGGGATTATAGGCGTGTGCCACCACACCCGGCTAATTTTTGTGTTATTGGTAGAAAACAGGTTTCACCATGTTGGCCAGGCTGTTCTTGAACTCCTGACCTCAGGTGATCTGCCTGCCTCAGTCTCCCAAAGTGCTGGGATTACAGGCGTGAGCCACCGTGCCCGGCCCAATGTTCTAATTTCTATCACCCTACCCAAGTTCTGCCCATTCCAGAACTTCATTTAATAGGACATACAGTTTACACTATTTTCTGTCTAGCTTCTTTTACTTAGCATTATGTTTTAAGATTTATCCATGTTGTTGCATGTATCAGTAGTTCATTTACTTTTATTACTGAGTAGTGTCCCATTGCATAAGTATACCACAGTTTATTTATCTGTTGGTGGACTTGTGGGCTGTTTCTCATTTTTTATTATTGTGAATAAAACTGCAATGAATATCCTAATATAAATCTTTTTGTAGAGATACATATTTATTTCTTTTGCGTAGCTACCTAGGAATGGAATTGCTGGGTCCTAGGATATATGTATGATTTTAAGAACTTGCCACATAATTTTTCCCAGTAGTCATAATATTTTGCATTCCTACCATCAATATATGAGTTTTAGTTGCTACATAGTCTGGCCAACATTTACGTTGTCAGTCTTAGCCATTATACTGAGTGTGTAGTGGTATTTCACTGTGGTTTTAGTGTGCGATTTCCTGTTAATGATGTTGAACATTTTTTCATGTGCTTATGGCCATTTGTATATCTTTCTTTCATGAAGCATTTGTTTAAGTCTTTTGCTCTTTTTTTTTGAGACAGAGTCGCCCTCTGTTGCCCAGGCTGGAGTGCCGTGGTGCAATCTCGGCTCATTGCAACCTCTGCCTCCTGGATTCAAGAGATTCTCCTGCCTCAGCCTCCCCAGTAGCTGGGATTACAGACACCCACCACCATGCCCAGCTAATTTTATGTATTTTTTAGTAGAGACAGTGTTTCACTATGTTGGCCAGACTGGTCTTGATCTCCTGACCTCAGGTGATCCACCTGCCTTGGCTTCCCAAAATGCTGGGATTACAGGTGTGAGCCACCACGCCCAGCCGTCTTTTGCTCCTTTTAAACAATTGTGGGGCTGGGTGATGTGGCTCATGCCTATAATCCCAGCACTTTAGGAGGCCGAGACAGGAGCATTACCGGCAGCCAGGAGTTCAAAACCAAGCTGGGCAACGTAGTGAAGACTCTGTCTCTACATAAAACAAAAAATTAGGAGGGCATGGTGGTGCATGCCTGTAGTCCTAGCTACTTGGGAGCTGAGGCAGGAGGATTGCTTGAGCCTGGGAGATCGAGGCTGCAGTGAGCTGTGATCATACCACTGTACTTCAGCCTAGGCGAGACGATGATATGCTGTCTCAAAAAAAAAAAAAATCATGGTATAGTGATTATTTTAGCTTGTTGTTTAAAAACTCTTATAGACTACTTTGAGAAGCTACACGTTAAAAAAAAATCATTTTGGGCTGGGTGTGGTGGCTTATGCCTGTAATTGCAGCACTTTGGGAGGCCGAGGCGGGCAGATCACGAGGTCAGGAGTTCGAGACCATCCTGGCCAACATGGTGAAACCCCATCTCTACTGAAAATAGTAGAGAAAATTAGCTGTGTGTGGTACAAAAATTAGCTGTGTGTGGTGGCACATGCCTGTAATCCCAGCTACTCAGGAGGCTGAGGCAGAAGTATTGATTGAACCAGGGATTCGGAGTTTGCAGTTAGCCAAGATTGCGCCACTGCACTCCAGTGTGGTGACAGTGTGAGACTTCGTATATAAAAAAAAAAATCATTTTGGGGGATTGATGGTTAAATTAAATAGCAATGTTAGGTTAATAATTAATGCTAATTAATCTTGATATTAAACATTGTAACTGGAGAAGCCAAAATATTGTACAACTGGAGATTTTTAAAAGTATTAATTAACTTTATTAAAAAGATTAGAGAAATTTGGAAACAAAAAATAGCAAGTCTCACTATCCTAATGGGTAAGATTATTTTCTATTATATTTTTGTCTTTTTTGTAAATTGTTTTCTAATTATCATCCCTAAATGTTTGTCTTATGTCTTTTCTGTTTTGCATACTTTTCATTAAAGGTGTATTCTTATAGTTTTCTGATTTTTATATTATGTAAGAACAGTCTTTTGTTTTTTTTGTTTGTTTGTTTTTTGGTTTTTTTGTTTTTTTTTGAGACGGAGTCTTGCTCTGTCGCCTGGTCTGGAGTGCAGTGGCCGGATCTCAGCTCACTGCAAGCTCCACCTCCTGGGTTTACGCCATTCTCCTGCCTCAGCCTCCGGAGTAGCTGGGACTACAGGCGCCTGCCACCTCGCCCGGCTAGTTTTTTGTATTTTAGTAGAGACGGGGTTTCACCGTGTTAGCCAGGATGGTCTCGATCTCCTGACCTCGTGATCCGCCCGTCTCGGCCTCCCAAAGTGCTGGGATTACAGGCTTGAGCCACCGCGCCCAGCCAAGAACAGTCTTTTGAAAACAGGGACCACAACTTAGTAATTTTGATGTCTTCCACAGTGTCTAGAAAGGTGATTTATGCTCAAGTGCTTATTGAGTGAAGAAATGTTGAATGCCATCCCATGTTCAGTACTGTCTTGCTGTTGTATATTAGTATCAATTAAGCATAAAGTATTTAAAAATATGACATTATTCACTAGTGAGAAAATTTTCCAAGTTTTATTAGCAAATTATAGACACACAGAGAAAGGAATAATAAAATGTCTACTTCTAAAAAAATGAAATGAAACTTTTAAGGTTGCATTCATGCGTTGTTGGTCTAAAGTGATTTCTTTTTCTTTTTTTTTTTTTTTTTTT
>NW_016816196.1:1172308-1182003 GCF_001698545.2 Rhinopithecus bieti
TCTCCTGGCCTCATGATCCGCTCACCTCAGCCTCCCAAAGTGCTAGGATTACAGGCGTTAGCCACCGTGCCTGGCCTGGTCCAAAGTGATTTCTGAGTAAGTTTCACTAAAATATTTTCCACCGAAGTAGTTTTTGCTATAAAACAAGACATTTGATGCTCTCAATGAAAAATATTACTCCCATGCCTTTTGTCTGAAAGGATTTGATTACTAAGAAATCTGAATTCAAGTCCCACTAGCATTTAAAAGAAAAATTTTACGGCATAAAACTCATAATATTCTTACCACTTCCTTTCCATATCTAATTGTTTAGTTTTAGAGTTGGTTATTCTTGGCTGGGTGCAGTGGCTCATGCCTGTAATCCCAGCACTTTGGGAGGCTGAGGTGGGAGGATTGCTTAAGCCCAGGAGTTTGAGACCAACGCTGGCAACATAGCAAGACTCTGTTTCTACTAAAAAAAAAAAGATCATTTTAATTGATGTAAAATCTTTGCATCTGTTTTCTTTTTCAGTTCCTTGTCTGTCTTGATGGTCAACATATCTTCTTTAATATCACGACATTTTCAACAACAACTGGTGAATAAAACAGAACTTCTTTTTGACACCATAGATTCTTCTGAGGTCAACGTTGCAACAAGAATAGCACAGTTTCTTCGAAATATTAAATATTGTTATCAACCACTATTAGAAAAGTGTAATAACGTATTTTTAAGTAATGTGGACCAACTTGATTTGGATTCCATCAGTAAAATATTTAGGCTATACAAGATTCTACAGTTTAATAGTTTTGAATTTATTATGATGGCTAAAAAGAAGCTAACTGAAATGATTCCTCTGTGTAATCATCCTGGTAGCTTTGTAAAATTGTTTGTAACATTGGGACCCATTGCAGGACCTGAAGAAAAGAAACAGTAAGTTCAGTTTAAAATGCATTACTTTTTTTCTTGTGAATATGTGGAGCCTTCAAGCTTACGTCTCCTTGCAACTCTGGGAGGTACAAATATCACCCCATTAGGTTGTGGAAGGGAAAATAATCTCTTATGCTCTGCTCCTTAATTCTTTTTCTGATTATTCTAATTTACATCTCAAACTCTTAGTCTATTGCTGTGTTCTAAAAGGTAAACCTCTGATACTGGGTCAACATGAAAAAAAATGAGGGGAAACGCCATGTGTTTTTATTCTCCTTTTCTATGCTATGTGACTTGGATTTACACACATGACTCCCCCACCCAGTGTAAGTCTGTGGAATATTTAGAATTATAGTAGTCATAGCAGAGTACCATTTTATGCTTTCTTGTCTTCATCACAATAGTCATCAAAGCATTTATTATGCACTCGGCATATGTCTCCATGTCAGGTTTGAGCAAATTTTATGTGGCGCCTCTCATTTAGGAATTTCCAGTTTTGCTAGATATTGATGTAGGTAGTAATATTTGAAATATAATGATGAGCAAATATTAAATTAACATACAAGTATGGTTAATAGATAAGATTCTCTCTTCGTAGGCCATGTGACTGGATTTATACTAGACATAAACTTCCCCCACCCAGCATAATTGTATGAATTATGTAGAATTACAAGCTGGGCACAGTGTTGCATACCTTTAATCCCATCACTTTGGGAGGCTGAGGCAGGTGGATCCCTGGATCCCAGGAATTTGAGACCAGCCTAGGCAAGATGGTGAAACTTTGACTGTACAAAAAAATACAAAATTAGCCGGATGTGGCGGTGCACGCCTAGAGTCACAGCTACTCGTGAGGATCACCTGAGCCCAAGGAGGCTGAGGCTGCAGTGAACTGAGATCACTCCATTGAATTCCAGCCTGGGCACAGAATGAAACCTTGTCTCAAAAAAAAAAAAGAATTTTATGTAATAATCCTAACACATAAGTATGATTAGTAGATTTACTTAAGCAGGGGTTCCAAGAGTTGCATAATAGGGGAGTCATTACTCTGTTAGGAAAAACTTTACGGAGAAAGTTTTATTTTTTAAGAGTACTTTGTGACTGAGTGCAGTGGATCACGCCTGTAATCCCAGCACTTCTGGGAGGCCGAGGCAGGTGAATCACCTGAGGTGGGGAGTTCGAGATCACCCTGACCAACATGGAGGAACCCCGTCTCTACTAAAAATACAAGATTAGCTGGGCATGATGGTGGGCACCTGTAGTCCCAGCTGCTCGGGAGGCTGAGGCAGGAGAATCGCTTGAACCCGGGAGGCGGAGGTTGCAGTGAGCCAAGATCGCGCCATTACACTCCAGCCTGGGCAACAAGAGTGAAACTCTGACTCAAAAAAAAAAAAAAAAAAGAGTACTTTGAATTATATGAAAAAATTTAAGAGCATATCTTAAGACTATATCAAGATGGAAACAAGGTGATTATTAAAAACTATTGGGGCCCAGTGTGGTAGCTCACACCTGTAATCCCAGCACTTTGGGAGGCCAGTGACGGCAGATCACTTGAGGTCAGGAGTTTGTGACCAGCCTGGCCAACATGGTGAAACTCCGACTCTACTAAAAATACGAAAAAAAAAGGGCTAGGCATGGTGGCTCACGCCTGTTATCCCAGCCCCTTGGGAGGCTGAGGCAGTTGGATCACTTGAGTCCAGGAGTTTGAGACCAGCCTGGCCAACATGGTGAAAACCTGTTTCTACTAAAAATACAAAAAATTAGCTGGGCGTGGTGGTGGGCACCTGTAATCTTAGCTACTTGGGAGGCTGAGGCAGGAGAATCGCTTGAACCTGGGAGGCTGAGGTTGCAGTGAGCCAAGATTGCACTATTGCACTCCAGCCTGAGCAACAAGAGCGAAACTCCATCTCAAAAAACAAACAAAAAAATACAAAAAATAATTAGCCGGGAGTGATGGCAGGTGCAATGGCGGGCATCTGGAATCCCAACTTCTTGGGAGGCTGAGGCAGGAGAGTCACTTGGACCTGGGAGACAGAGGTTGCAGAGAGCTGAGATCATGCCCCTGCACTCCAGCCTGGGCAACAGAGTGAGACTCCATCTCAAAACAAACAAAGAAACACACATACAAACAAACTTTATTGAAACCATTTTTTGTCACCAAGTACTATTAAAATCTCAGTGCTAAAGCAGTACAAAAGTTGGATTTAACTGAGTCTCTGTCTTCAAGGAATTTACATTGCAATTGAGAGGATAGATATAATTGAAATATGTAAATACCGTAACAACATAGTTTATGAAAAAACAATAAAATTAGTGATATGGATAGTGCTGTGAGCAGACAGAAGTGAGAGAAAAATATAGACTGAAGTGGTTGGGAAAAATTTGTGGAGAAACTGTTTTTGAAATGTTTGAAAACGTTGGTGGAAAGGATGGCATGGAGTTATCCAGTGTGAATAGGCAATTAGTTTATCCTATCCTCAGATGCCACGTTTTGAGCTTGCTTTCTAAAAGATACATGTATCATGATACTTTACTGCACTACTTTGGATAGTTCAACTGACAACTAATCATAGTCAAAATGGACTGGCTTTGTTAATTTTCAGTTTATACTGTTATATCAAGTGCTTAGTATATGAGATTTCTGATAATATGCAGGTTTATTGACTCCTAGATAATTCCTATTCAGTTTTAAAACATTTGGGAAATTGTCAGAATATCAGTTGTTCATTTCTTAGCTCTCTAGTATTGAATAATTTCACTGAATCATAGTATTTTATAACCATTATAACCTTGTATTATTTGAAAATCTTAAAAGATGTTTACCTTTATTTTTCAAACAGTTTAAGATTGGATTATACTGAGGCCTGAATTTCATTGAAGAAGACAATATATTTTTCTTTATTCAGTACTATTTAATATTCGAGTAATGTGGGGAGAACACTGGGGTTATATGTTGGATTCAGTTTTTGTTTATATTCTTTTTTTTCCTATTTGTTACTCAAGAACTGTTATTTAAAAAAAAAATTGCAAGCTAATTTTCAGTTTTTCAACCAAAACGTTTTTTTTTTTGCTTCTAGACTTAAATCAACTTTGTTATTGATGTCAGAGGACCTAACTGGTGAGCAAGCCCTGGCAGTGTTGAGAGCAATGGAAGATATGGAAAGCAGAAATTCACATCTGATTAAAAAGTATCTTTTCTGAAATTTATGATGTTAAGTTTGTTATTCATAAGCACCTATTTTTTTCTGAGGAAAAATAGTTTTCTTTAATCTACCTGTTGTTTTGAAGAAATAAGGAATTAACACTTAAGGTACTGTTTATGTTCTACTTTGTTTTTCTTTTTCTTTTCCTTTTTTTTCTGAGACAGAGTCTCACTGTGTTCCCTAGGCTGGAGTGCTGTGGCACAATCTCTGCTCACTGCAACCTCCACCTCCCTGGTTCAAGAGATTCTCCTGCCTCAGCCTGCTGAGTAGCTGGGACTACAGGTACCCACCACCATGCCCAGCTAATTTTATTTATTTATTTTTGAGACAGAGTCTTGCTCTGTCCCCCAGGCTTACGTGCAGTGGTGCCATATCGGCTCACTGCAACCTCTGCCCCAGGTTCAAGCAGTTCACCTATCTCAGCCTCCCGAGTAGCCAGGATTATAGGCGTCTGCCACCACGCCTGGCTAAGTTTTGTATTTTTAGTAAAAGCGGGGTTTCACCGTGTTGGCCAGGTTGGTCTCGAGCTCCTGACTTCAAGTAATCCACCCACCTCAACCTCCCAAAGTGCTGGGATTACGGGGGTGAGAGCCACCGCACCCAGCCCTCCATGCTGGTATGGAGCTCCTGACCTCAAGTGATCCACTTACTTCGGCATCCCAAAGTGCTGAGCCACAGTGCCTGGCCTTTTTTTTTTTTTGAGACAGGGTATGACTCTGTTGCCGAGGCTAGAGTGCAGTGGTGCCATCACAACTCACTGCACCCTTTACTTCCCAGGCTCAATTGATCCTCCCATCTCAGCCTCCTGAGTAGCTGGGACTACAGGCACGCGTCGCCATGCCCTGCTAATTTTTGTATTTTTTGTAGAGATGGTGTTTTGCCATGTTACCCAGGCTGGTCTCCAGCTCCTGGGCTCAAGGAATTCATCTGCCTCAGCCTCCCAAGGTGCTGGTTTGTTTTTCAAAGTAGAAATGACAATTGTTTATAGCATTTTTCATTTTATTTATGCTATTACACTCAAGCAGAGCATCATAACCTTGTAAAATAGAGACCATAAAGACCCTCCTTTAATTTTTTTCTTTTCTTACTTTTCTTTCTTTCTTATTTTAAAAATTTTTTGTAGAGATAGGGTCTTAACTATTTTGCCCAGTCTGGTCTTGAACTCCTGGGCTCAAGCAGTTCTCCCAAAATCACCACCAAGTCTGTAATTTTCAAAAGGAAAGTTTCTGCAGCACAGTCAATTCTATATGAACTTGGATTGTCTCATACCACAATGTTACCTTGAAGTCATACTGCCATTTGTTGGCTTTTTGGTAACTTGAGATTTCAGAAGAAAAAATATATACTTATATTTTTATATGTGCTTAATTGTATATGCTTAATTTTTTGTGACCTATTATATGTTCCTTTATTTTAATATTTCTTATGTCCCATTTTTTCCCAACTTACTGCCTTTTAGGATTTCCCTTTGCTTTTAAGCATCTTCATTTGAGGGCCAGTGGATTTAAGGAAGAAAATTAAATTAGTCTTGCTAATTATTGGTAACTCTTGGTAAAGATTTTGTTATGGGGAGGATGTGGAATTTGATCCTCTGTGAAATTGAGGAAGAAAAACTATGCTTTTCTCTTCTTGTACTATTGATAATTGAATATTATTTCATTCACACTTAATTCATCGCTTTTACTTCATTCTGTTTTAGTTTGTTTACATTTCTAGAGCCATCTTGAGACATTTCTTCAAGAATAGAAGATCTCGTCTCATTCATTGCTGTTTCTCCAGCACACAGCAAAGTGTCTGGCGTAAAAGCGCCACAGTAAATGTGTAATGAATGAATGAAATGGTTATAATATATGCTCTATCAATCCTTTTTAGAGTTACTTCAGTTCTGCATAAACATTTGGATAGCTATAAACCATTAGAGTTGTTGAAGATAACTCAAGCACTGACTTTTCTGCATTTCCAAAGGAAGGAGTTTTCTGCAAAACTTAGAGAATTACTGCTTAGGTAAGATTAAAATAGAAATTTTGTTTAGTGTTTCATTTTCTAGCCACAATATTTGTTTTGTTTAACTATGTACAGCAGTGCTAGAAGTTATGGAGGCAAAATAGTGAAGCTTATTAGTAAAAATGTTAAGACACTTTATCTTCCTCGCGGCCATTCTGCCAATGCTCATGCTGGGTATATTTTGAAATGGAAATGAGGCCAGCAGGGTGATGAGTTCCCTAGGAGAGGAATGGCAGTAGACTGATGAATAGCAAAGCCGTTCTCCTTTCCTGCAAAATGGAGCCACCATGAAGAGATTGGGACTGCTGACAAAAGTTCAACTCCATTTGGGAGCATTCGTATTTAGGGCCTTTCAGTCTTGCATGCATGCCTATTTTAAGGCTTATTAAATTTTTGAGAATAAGATATAATAGTGATGTTGGTGAAAAAGTGTTTTCTTTTCTTTTTTTTGAGACAGAGTCTCGCTCTGTTGCCCAGGCTGGAGTACTGTGGAGCGATCTCAGCTCACTGCAACCTCTGCCTCCCCGGTTCAAGCGATTCTCCTGCCTCAGCCTCCCGAGTAGCTGGGAATACAGGCACATGCCACCACACCTGGCTAATTTTTGTAATTTTAGTAGAGACAGGATTTCACTGTATTGGTCAGGCTGGTCTCGCTTCTGACCTCAGGTGATCCACCTGCCTCAGCCTCCCAAAGTGTTGGGATTACAGATGTGAGCCACCGTGCCTGGCGAAAAAGTGTTTTCATATAGAATTTTCCCTTTATAATTTAAAATCACCTTATTTTCTACAGATACAGCTTTTTTTTTTTTTTTTTTTTGGTTTGAGACAGGGTCTCACTCTGTCCCCTGGGCTGGAGTGCAGTGGTGCAATCATAGCTCACTGCAGCCAATCATAACTTGCTGTAGCCTCGAAGTCCTAGGCTGAAGTGATCTTCCCACCTCAGCCTCCCAAGTAGTAGTGCTACCACACTTGGCAAATTTTTTTTTTTTTTCTGTAGAGATAGGGGTCTCACTTTGTTGCCCAAGCTGGAGTGCAGTGGCATGATCATAGCTTACTACATCCTCAAACTCATGGGCTCAAGCAATCCTACCACCTCAGCCTCCTGAAAGATGGTTTTACAGGCTTGAACCAGCGTGCCCAACTAGTCTGATTTCTTACTGTGATTTCTTTTTTTTTTGAGATGGAGTCTTGCTTTGTTGCCCAGGCTGGAGTGCAGTGGCGCGATCGCAGCTCACTGCAAGCTCTGCCTCCCGGGTTCACACCATTCTCCTGCCTCAGCTTCCTGAAGTAACTGGGACTACAGGCGCCTGCCAACATGCCCAGCTGATTTTTTGTATTTTTTTTAGTAGAGACAGGGTTTCACCGTGTTAGCCAGGATGGTCTCGATCTTCTGACCTCATGATCCACCCGCCTCGGCCTCCCAAAGTGCTGGGATTACAGGTGTGAGCCACTGCGCCTGGCCTGATTTTTTACTGTGATTTCTGAAAGACCAAGCATATAGGTGAACACGATTTTTATTATAATAAAGTGATATGCCATTATGGTTAAAAAGGTTTTAAATTGAGTAATATGAAATGACATATTATCAGATGAGAATTTAGTATATTAGGATGTTATAACGAAGTTTATCTTTTTCTTGAAAAATAACTTTCTTCTTATTAAGATGGTAAGATGATAAGATGCTTATTGTTTCTTCACCCCTTCCATATTTAGTATAGAATTTCACATAGACTGCCTCTCAATTATGAATTTTATGTTCTAAAATAGATATTATACACTAGCCCAGGCATGATTTATGTCTACACAGTGGGGTTTTTTTTTTTTTTGCATGCTTTTAAAATTTTCTATATTTTATTTTATGTTTTTTATTTATTTTATTTTATTTTTTATTTTTTTGATATGTAGTCTCACCCTGTCACCCAGGGTGCAGTACAGTGGCACGATCTCGGCTCACTTCAACCTCCGCCTCCCAGGTTCAAGCAATTTTCCTGTCAGCCTCCCAAGTAGCTGGGATTACAGGCATGAGGCACCACACCTGGCTTATTTTTGTATTTTTAGTAGAGATGGGGTTTCATCATGTTGGCCAGGCTTGTCTTGAACTCCTGACCTCAAGTGATCCACCTGCCTCAGTCTCCCAAAGTGCTGGGATTACAAGCATGAGCCATTGCACCTGGCCTATGTTTTTATTTTTTTAAAAAATATTTCAGTAGCTTTTGGGGTACAAGTGGTTTTTTGTTACATGGATTAATTGTATAGCAGTGAATTCTGAGGTTTTAAGTGCACCCATCACCTGAGTATTACCTAATGTGTTGTTTTTTTTTTATCCCTAGCTCACCTACCAACCTCCCTTTCCTGGTCTCTAACGTCCATTATATCACTCTGTATGCCTTTGCATACTCATAGCCTAGCTCCCACTTCTAAGTGAAAGTATACAATTTTTTATTTTCCCCTCCTGTGTTATTTCACTTAGAATAATGACTTTCAGCTCCACCCAAGTTGCTGATAAGACATTATTTTGTTCTTTTCAATGGCTGATTAAAGGTGTATTAAATATACACCATGATATCCATGGTATATATTTACCACATTTTCTTTATCCACCTATTAGTCAATGGGCATTTAGGTTGGTTAACATCTTTGCAATTGTGAATTGTGCTTCTGTAAACGTACATTGCACAGTGTTTTTTTTTTTTTTTTTTTTTTTGAGACGGAGTCTTGCTCTGTCGCCCGGGCTGGAGTGCAGTGGCCGGATCTCAGCTCACTGCAAGCTCCGCCTCCCGGGTTTATGCCATTCTCCTGCCTCAGCCTCCGGAGTAGCTGGGACTACAGGCGCCCGCCACCTCGCCCGGCTATTTTTTTTTGTATTTTAGTAGAGACGGGGTTTCACCGTGTTAGCCAGGATGGTCTCGATCTCCTGACCTCGTGATCCGCCCGTCTCGGCCTCCCAAAGTGCTGGGATTACAGGCTTGAGCCACCGCGCCCGGCCGCACAGTGTTTTTTAAAAAATTAAATTATTCAATACCGATGAATACTTCTAGGTATGTTAACAGAAAAATAAGAGTAGGAGTGGGAGCATCAAAGAAAATTTCATTTTCCTTGAATGTTTTGTTGCTTTTATGAACAGACTTGAAGCACATATGATAATGTTAAAGTTTATTAAATTCTGAGTAAGGAGAGCCTTTATGTATCACTGTGGTTTAAAATTATTTCAAAAGTGTTTGAGTTATTGACTAACATTTAAAAGTTGGGAGTTGTTATATAAAAATCATAGATACTTCCTGTTTCAGAATTACCTTCTTCCACTTCAGTGCAGATAATCTCAAGTAGATATTAGAAGGAATGTACTCTATTTGAACTAATAATGTACATAAATGCTTATGTAAATAGGTCCTGAAACAGCTCAAGGAACCCAGAGTTTTCATGTACTGGAATAATGTCTGTTGTTTTTTTTTAACTTATTGAAATATAATCTACATATGCCTTCCTCATTACCCTGTACTCACCTCCAAGATTAACTATTTCTATTTGTAACTACATAGATTGTTTTTGCCTTTATACTTTATATAAATTGAATCATTCAGTAC
>NW_016816196.1:1186027-1210483 GCF_001698545.2 Rhinopithecus bieti
TTCCTATTCGGCCATCTTGCTCCGCCCCCCTCTTTTTTTTTTGAGACAGGGTCTCATTCGTTTTCCCAGACTAGAGTTGGAGTACAGTGGCGTGGTCTTGGCGCACTGCAACCTCCACCTGCTGGACTCAAGTGACCCTCTTGCCTCAGCCTCGTGAGTAGCTGGGACTACAGTCACGTGCTACCACACCCAGCTACTTTTTGTATTTTTAGTAGAGATGGGGTTTTGCTATGTTGCCCAGGCAGTACCTGAACTCCTGTGCTCAAGTAATCTGCCTGCCTTGCCCTCCCGAAGTGCTGGGGTTACAGACGTGAGCCACTGTGCCTAGTCAGTGTGATTTCTTTTGTGTCAGGCTTCTTTTGCTCAATACTAAGTTTATGAGATTTGTGTATACTTTTGTCATATAGTATTCTCTTGTAAGAATATAACAAAATTTATTTATTCTATTGTTGATGGATATTTGATTTCTTTCCAGTTTTTCGTTATTATCAACAGTACTGTTTATGAACAAATTCATTTATATTTTTTAGTGAACACACATATTCATTTCTGTGTGCCAGCGAGTATAATCATTGGTTCATGGGGTATGCATGTCCTCATCTTCAGTAGATGCTACTGAACATTTTCTAAAGGGGTTATACCAGTCCCTGCTCCCACTAACAGAATGTACACATTCCTCGTGCTCCAAATCCTTGCCAACACTTGATTTTTTTTTTTTTTTTTACTTTTTTCCCCCTATAACCCAGGACAGTGCTCATACTTTTTAATTTTAGCTGTTCTGGTGGGTATGTTGTGGTATTATGAATATACACAAGTATCTAAGCTTTGGAAATTGAGGAAGTATCACAAGAAAAACAAGTGGAGGTTGGAGAAATTTATCTGTTGGGGGCTTATTTGTAGAAAAGTATCTCAAGATTGGTAGCTCCACAATGATGCAGCTTTTTGAAGGCTTTCATTTCTTAATATAAACTAGTGTATTAATTTTTTGTGGTTATAAGAATGAAATATGCAGTACTAAGTGCCTGCTTGTGTCAGGCACTGGACCAAATATTATATAAAAATCATTTTGAAAATTTTGGAAAACAGAAAAAAGTATATTTGAGAGACTGAGGCAGAAGGATCATTTGAGGCCAGGAATTCAAGACCGGCATGTTCAACATAGCAAGCCCCCGTCTCTACAAAAAACTAAAATATTAGCAGGGTATAATAGTTCATGCCTGTAGTCCTAGCTACTTAGCAGGCTGAGGCAGGAGGCTCGCTTGAGCCCAGGACCTCAAGGTTACAGTGAACTATGGTCATGCCACAGCACTCCAGCCTGGGCTATAGAGTGAGACCTTATCTATAAAAAAGAAAAGAAAAGAAAAAAAATAAAGAAGAAAATAAAAATTATTCATAAACTCATTCATCCACTGTCAACAATTTGGTTTATTTCCTTGTTGTATACTACATATATGTCTTTTTTTCCTAGTTGACCATACAGTTTTGTTTGTTTGTTTTTGGCCATTTTACCTTATAAGCATCTACATCATTAAGAATGTTTTGTAAATCTTTTATAATGGCTGGTTAATACCCATCATTTGACTGTACCATAATTCACTTATTACTATTCCCCCTCATTATTTAGATTGTTTTCACATTTTAGCTATATAAAAACTATGATAAGGCATGGTGGTGTGCACCTGTATCTCAGTTACACCCAGCTATGTTTGGGAAACTGAGGCAGGAGGATCACTTGAGCCTAGGAGTTGGAGATCAGCCTGGGAAACATCGTAAGACTCCCTCTAAAAGAAAAAAAAGATGAATAACAACACATATATTTTACCTGGATTTTATATTAGTTTATTAGGTTAGTTTCCCAGACAGGGATTGACCATGTCAAATGATATAATTAAAATACTTTTAAAATTTTCAAAGCCATACTGCTAAATTGCTTTCCAGGAAGTTACACCAACTTTTTAAGTTTACTAATAGTGAACGAGAGTGCCTGTATCAGTACACCCTTGCTAACACTGAATATTAATATTACAATTATTTTAGTATGCTAATTTAAATATTTTAAATTGCCAGGCATAGTGGCTCATGCTTGTAATTCCAGCACTTTGGGAGGCTGAGCTGGGAGGATTGTTTGAGCCCAGGAGTTCAAGACCAGCCTGGGCAATAAAGCAAGACCCTGTCTCAACAACAAAGAATAAAAAATTAGCTGGGTATGGCGGCATGTGCCTATATTCCCAGTGTGTAGGGAGGCTGAGGCAGGAGGAGTACTTGAGTCCAAGAGGTCAAGGCTGCAATGAGCTATATTGTGTCACTAGCCCTCTAGCCTGGGCACCAGAGTGAGACCCTTTCTCAGAAAAAAATTAATTTAAAAAATATTTTAAAGGTAACTCAATTTATGTATTTATTTATTTATTTGAGACGGAGTCTCATTCTGTTGCCCAGGCTAGAGTGCAGTGGAGTGATCTCAGCTCACTGCAAGCTCCGCCTCCCGGTTCACGCCATTCTCCTGCCTCAGCCTCCTGAGGAGCTGGGACTACAGGTGCCCACCACTACGCCCAGCTAATTTTTTTTTGTATTTTTAGTAGAGATGGGGTTTCACCATATTAGCTAGGATGGTCTCGATCTCCTGACCTTGTGATCCGCCTGCCTCGGCCTCCCAAAGTGCTGCGATTACAGGCGTGAGCCACTGTGCCCAGCCTCAATTTTGTTTTAGATTGTATTATTCCTTCCACTACTTCTATACCTAAAGTTTTTTTTTTTTTTTTTTTTTTTTTTTCCCCTTTCTCTTTATCATTAAAGTTTTTTTTTTTTTTTTTTTTTTTTTTTTTTTTTTTTTTTTTTTAGACGGAGTCTTCCTCTGTCGCCGAGGCTGGAGTGCAGTGGCATGATTTTGGTTCACTGCAACCTCCTCCTCCTGGGTTCAAGTGATTCTCATGCCTTAGACTCCCCAGTAGCTAGGATTACAGGCATGTGCCACCACACCCGGCTAATTTTTTGTATTTTCACTAGAGATGGGGTTTCATTATGTTGGCCAGACTGATCTCGAACTTCTGAGCTCAAGCTATGCCTACCTTGGCCTCCCAAATTGCTGGAATTAAAGGTTTGAGCCACCATGCCTGGCCCCCAGTTTTTTAATTTGTTTTTTTAAACAATTATTGTCCCCATGGTGCAACTCTTGCCATGGGGATCTGGGAAAGAAGTAGAAAAAGGGGTCAACTATGTCCTATTTCTTTTGTTGTTGTTTGTTTATTTGTTTGTTTTAAATGTTGGACTATGTATTGGAAACAAAAAAGGAACCAGTTTTATTAGGTGATCACTGTATGCCGGGGCCTTACAGGTCATATCAGAAATTGAACCCAAGTTCTTTCTTCAGCAACACTGGAAACATTGTTCTGACATGGACCTTTTGTTTCCCTGGGACTGTGGTTTTATTTTTGAATAAAAAATTTTGGCCTGTGCTTCAGAACAGAACAGGTCTTCCTGTTTTATTCCTTTATTCCTTCCACTATTTCTATACGTAAAGATTTTTTTTTTCTTTCTTTTTTTTTTTTTGAGATGGAGGGCATCAGGAAGTCTTAGGCTTTCCTGAATAATCCTTTATGGACCTGTCATTGAATTTATCTGACTCTTTTTTTTTTTAAGATGGAGTCTTCTTCTGTCGCCCAGGCTGGAGTGCCGTGGCATGATCTCGGCTCACTGCAACCTCCACCTCCCTGGCTCAAGAGATTCCCCTGCCTCAATCTCCTGAGTAGCTGGGATTATAGGCGCACGTCACTATGCCTGGCTAATTTTTTTGTATTTTTAGTAGAGACGGCATTTCACCATGTTGGCCAGACTGGTCTCGAACTGCTGACCTCAGGCAATCCGCCCTCCTCGGCCTCTCAAAATGCTGGGATTACAGGCATGAGCCACCATGCCTGGCCTATCTAACTCTTCTTAAATTAACTTGTATTATGCCCACTTGTGATGTTACATATATTGGCTTTCATCCTAGTTACTAGTTCATAACTTCTATAGCTCTTGCTATAGTCTTTTGTTACCATGTTGGGTGTGTTAGGGCTCTGGAAACAGAATATCTCTCCTGCCCTAAAGCAGGACTCTAATCTCCCTCCACCTTTCTGATCGTGGGTCTTAAGACACTCCCCTGAGAGATCCCACCCGACACCCTATGTGAAGAAATGCTGACATCATGAAGCTCATAAAAACCCAAGAAGAGTGGGTTCGGACTGCTTCCGGATAGCTGAACACGTGGAGGTTCCTGGAGGGTGGCATGGTCAGGGAGGGCGTGGAAGCTCTGCACCCCTTCCCACATACCTCACTCTACTGTCCCTTCATCTGCATTCTTTATAATATCTTTTATAATAAACCTGTAAACATAAGCAACTGTTTCCCTGAGTTCTGTGAACCACTTCAGCAAATTAAACCCAAAGAGGAGGTCGTGAGAACCCCAACTTGAAGCCAGTTGCTCAGAAGTTCTGGAGGCTTACTTTTGCAACTGGAGTCTGGGGTTTTTGTGGGAGAGGTCAGTTTTAGAGACCAAGTTCCCAACCTGTGGGATCTGACACTGTCTCCAGGTAGATAGTGTCAGAACTGAATTGGACACCCAGCTGGTTGTCCGCTGCTTGGAAGAACCCCCACACATTTGGTCACAGAAGTCTTCTGTGTTGATGATTGTTGTGGCTTCAGATTAGAGGAAAAACAGTTTGAAAGAGGTTTTTTTGAATCATCATCTTACCTATTAATTGTAGTACTCGTTATATATATTCATATTTTAATACATATATATTTTGGTTTTGTGGCTGATGTATTAATTTTATTCTTTTCATTTTTTATTTTGCAGTTATTTGAAAATTAGTTTCATACCAACTGAGGTGTCCATTCTGGTCTATGCTATTTCCCTGCTCCCTTCTCCTCACTTGGACGAAGTGGGGATATCCCGAATTGAAGCCGTTTTACCACAGTGTAACCTACATAACCTGAGTAATTTTGCTACATCTGTTTTAAGATGGATTCAGTATGATCACATGTATTTGGATAGTATTACTGGGAAACAACTGAAACTACTTCAAAAATTAGATCACTATGGTCGTCAGAGACTACAACACAGCAACAGTTTGGATCTGTTATGGGAGGAACTTAAATCTGTCAGAGGAAACACATTTCCTGAGTCACTTCTTGAAGAAACGATTGCTACTTTACAGCATTTCGTGGATGAAATTAATTACATAAATGTTGTGGAGATTGCATCTTTTATTTCTAATACTGATTACCTCAGTACTTTGCTACTTGATAGGATAGCCTCAGTGGCTGTTCAGCAGATTGAAAAGGTGAAATTTAAATGTTACTCATTAATTTTATAGAGTTGTCAACTTCTGCAAGCATAATTTTTATCATAGGCATTTTGAGAACTTGGATTGGAATTTGAGGTTTAAAAATTAAATAAATTCTGGGTCAGATATGGTAGCTCAATCCTGTAATTCCAGTGGTTAGGAGGTTGAGATGGGAGGATTGGTTGAGCCCAGGAATTAAGGCTCAGTGAGCTGTGATTGCACCACTGCACTCCAGCCTGGGTGACAGAGTGAGACCCTGTCTCTTAAAAAAAAACAAAGAAAACTCTGGTTTCTGTTTCAGCGATTTGTTGTTCCTGTCCTTGAAGTCACTTTCTTCTTCCAGCATTGCAGATTTGGAAAGAATCAGCAGTCATTCTTTGGTTCATTACAGTATTAAGATTAGGAATCAATTATTTGAGGAAACTCATATTGGGACAGCGGAGTATGAATGATTTTGGTTTTACTTTTCTTATTTCTATAATCATGTGTTATCATTTTACCATTTAAAAGCAGTTATATTCAAAAGTGTGAGATAAGCTTAAAACTGAGAAAATTGTAAGGTATCCATTGGCAACAGTATTCTTAAATTGTCATTGCATCTTCTTGCAGATTTATTTCTGGGACTTACTTGTAAAATGCCACTTTATGGATTATATGAGAAGCAGCTCAGTTACAAAATCACTATCATAAATATATCAGAGCAAGGGCTTTATTTAAAAGACAGTGTTTCTCACAACCGAAAATAAAAAGTTTTTTTAAACTTGCTTAATATAATGTCTGGAAGTCATTAAGTATTGGATGAATGAGTGAAAATGAAATAAAAAAGCAAATGAAAGAAAATGAATGCTAATGATTGTAATTTAAGAAACTTCTCTATATTATGGTTATTCTATAAAATGTACTGATTATCATGGAAATTGCTGATACTGTTTCCTATTCAATTTAGTGACTAATGAATTCTGAAACCGAATTTATTTATTTACTTTAAATTTAAATAAAGACAGGGTCTCACTATATTGCTCTGACTAATCTCAAACTCCTGGCCTCAAGCAGTCCTCCCACCTCAGCCATCCAGAGTGTTGAGATGATAGGCATGAGCCACCACTCCCAGCCAGAACAGAATTTTACACCTAACAAAATAAATTTGTAGATTGTCTGATTTACTTCTTTTTTGTTACATTAACACTTTTGGAGTTATTAATAATTGTAGATGGGGTTAAATAAATTATAGCAGGATGGAAAAATTAATAAGCAGAGTGATACATTTATTATTTAACTGTAGTGATGATGGGAAAATTTCTCCTAAAAAATAATTAGGTTAAAATTTTGTCTTATTTTCCTGAAGTTTAAACTGTAAATTTTTTGTTCTTTTTATACAGATCCATCCTTTTACAATCCTTGCTATTATTCTTCCATTCAGCACTTTGAACTATGATCCACCTCAAAGGGATGAATTTTTTGGAACTTGCGTGCAACATCTTAATTCTTATTTAGGTAGGTATATTGTTTAGTAATACACTGAGTGAATAAGTCAGAGGTTACCTGTTGCTGCTGAGCTAGGAGATGTCCCTCATTTAAAGGGTAACCATAATAGCCATGAATTCTCTACTTAAAAAAAGGTTTTTTGTTTGTTTGTTTGTTTTTGAGACAGAGTCTTGCTCTGTCACCCAGGCTGGAGTGCAGTGGCACGATCTCGGCTCATTGCAACCTGTCTCCTGGGTTCAAGTGATTCTCCTGCCTCAGTCACCCCAGTAGCTTGGACTATAAGCATGCGCCACCACACCCGGCTAATTTTTTGCATTTTTAGTACAGATAGGGTTTCACCATGTTGGCCAGGGTGGCCTGGAACTCCTGACCTCAGGTGATCCACCTGCCAAGGCCTCCCAAAATGTTGGGATTACAGGTGTGAGCCACTGCTCCCGGCCCTAAAAAAACTTTGTATCCATTTTAATTATGAAAAATGTCAAACTTGTATAAAGAATTAAACAAAGAACACGTACATACTCACTGTATAGATTCAATAATGTTAACATTTTACAGTATTTGCTTATCTGTTTGTTTCTCTGACTCTCTTATTTTTTTCTGAGCTATTTCAAAGTTGTAGGCATTGTGACCCTCCACCCCTAATTACTTTAGCATACATCTCCTAAGAATAATGACATTCTTCTATACCACCACAATACTGTTGACACAATAAGAAACTTAATCATAATTCCCTAATAACTAATACACAGTTCATGTTTCAGTCTCCCTAAGTGTTCCCAAAATACATTTTAGAGTAGTTGTTTTGGACCCAGTATTCAATCATTGTGTTTGGTTGTTATCTCTTCAGTCTCTTATAGTCTAGAATTTTGTTTCCCTTTTTTCTTTTCTTGGCATTGACTTGGTTTTTTGTTTTTTTCTTAACTTTTTGCTATCCAGGTTTTCAAATGTACAGCAAAATTGAACAATATAACAAACATCTGTATAATAAACTGTAGACTCACAATTGTGATTGAATATTGATTAACATTTGCCACATTTGCTCTGTGTATATGCACAAGTGTGTATGCATATGATGAACCTTCCAGTTGTCAGCTCTATGTACTTCAGGTTATAAGGACATTCTCCTATGTAACTACAATACTGTTATCATTACTATTACTAAAGAAAATGAACAAGTACCATCTACTACCTAGTCTGTAATCAAATTTTCCCAATAGTCACCAAATTATCTTGTATAACTTTTTTCTTTTTTTGAGACAGAGTTTTGCTTTTGTTACCCAGGCTGGAGTGCAATGGCGTGATCTCGGCTCACTGCAACTTCCGCCTCCTGGGTTCAAGCGATTCTCCTGCCACAGCCTCCTGAGTAGCTGGGATTACAGGCATGCTCCACCACATGTGGCGAATTTTGTATTTTTAGTAGAGACGGGGTTTCTCCATGTTGGTCAGGCTGGTCTGGAACTCCCGACTTCAGGTGATCCACCCACCTCAGCCTCCCAAAGTGCTGGGATTACAGACGTGAGCCACGGTGCCTGACTATATATTTTTTTAAACAACCAACATTGAGTAGTTATGTATTTTCCTCCATCTTTTTTGCTTGATATTTATTTTTATAAAATGCCTGGCCATTTATTATAAATTGTGCCACATTCTGGATTTGTCTGATTGTTTTCGTTTAACTTGCTTCTCCATCTCCTGCATTTGTAGTAAACTAGAAGTTAGGTATAGATGCTTGGTTAGATTCAGATTAAACATTTACAGCAAAAATAACATATGTGGTGCTGTGTACCTTATATTTAGATCACATCTGGAGGCACATAATGTCTGATTGTTTCTGTCTATTTAGATTTTTTTTTTTTTGAGACGGAGTCTTGCCAGATTATTTTTTAAAAGTAAAAAAAATGTTTCTTAAGAATCTTAATAGATGTTTGTCAATTGTTTGAAGGGTTGCTGCTCTTATGCTGATTATTTTGCATCTCTTAAAAAGGTCTTTAAAAAAATTATCTTTTAAATTTAGAGATGGGATCTTGCTACATTGCCCAGGCTGATATCAAACTCCTGGGCTCAAGTAGTCCTCCCAGTTTGGCCTCCCAAGTGCTGGGATTACAAGCATGAGCCACCACACCCGGCCAGAAAAGTCTTTTGATAATATTTCGGTACTAGAAAAAAGTAGAACAGAAATAGTCCTTCCTGCTGTTAGCCTTAGCAGAAGCAATATGTGAGGATAGCAGAGGCAGGAAATTACTTTTTCTTTTTCCTTTTCATTTTTATTTTGGGTCTGAGTTGTGTCTGGAACAGTTTGACCTTCAAGGAGTAGAGCTTTATGAGACTTTTCTTCTCAGACTCACACTGTGTACTTGTCAGTATGATATAGAAGCTTTGGAGGAGAAATGCTCAGTAGCCATTCCTTTTCACTCAACACTTTCCATGTACTTACTGTCAGGTATTCTTCTAGGCACTGGAGATACAGGAGAGAGTAAAAACAGATAAACTACCATCATGGTGTTTACTTTCTGGTAGGGGGAGATTGACACAAACAATAAACAAGCCTCTAAGGTCAGATGGTGATAAGTACCTTCAAGAACATTAGAGCAGGGTAAGTGTATAGGCTGGAGCATCATGCTAAGTGTGAGATGGAGTAAATTTTGGATACGGGATTCAGGGACTGCCTCTCTGAGATGTCATTTAACCATGGATTAAATGAAGTAAGGGAGTGGTCCATGTCAGTAGATAGGGAAGAGAGTCCCAGGACGAAAGAAAGGGAAGTGGAAAGGGCCCTCAGGTGAGAGCATGTTTGTTTTTTTTCCAGAAACAGTGAATTCAGTGTGGCAGGAGTGGATGAGAGAGACCAAGTTGGTAGGAGATAAGTTTGGAGAGACAGCCAGAGACTGGTTTCCTCAGATCTTTTTGTTCTGCCTGGAGAGTAAAAATTACCCAGTTATCTACCAAGCAACAGATACTGAGAGCTTCCATAACCAGCATAACATGTTAGGCTCTACATTAGGGATTTATATAGACCTTTAGACCTCTGGTGAAGCTGGTGTGAAACAAGTATGAATATATTAATTGTGTCTGCATCATGCTAATGGATTTTGCTACATTTTTGTGGGATCTGTGGGCCAGATAGCATCTAACCATGTCTGATACTACTGTGTCACATTCTACAACATGAGGCTGGGATATGTATATGTATATGTATATGTATATGTATATGTATATGTATATGTATATGTGTATATGAATGTGTTTCATGTGTGGCGTACATTTATACCCCTTTTTAGTAACACAACTATATGTAGAAAGATGAGCCTTTAAATTGAGAGAGTATATTCTCCTGGTTGTTCATTCATGTGTCAACAACCAGAAGGAAATAAAGGTACATCTCTTCCCATATTCTCCAAATAATCTTAGAAATTAGAAATTTTTGTTGCTAAAGAGTATAAGGGAAGAAAGATTGAGAAGTACAGCTTTGAGTTTTAAAACTTAATCAGAGAAAGTTTAAAAAATTCTTAGGGAACTTTATAAGTAAAATTTTAAATAGCTAATGGAGTAATAATTTTCATTGTTTTGAGTAAAGACAAATTTTGACAGATTAGTTTTGCTGGTGGAGATCATCACTGTTATGACCTGGTCTTGCTTTATTAAATAAACTCAGTAAAAAATTGAAAAGGAAAGATTTAATATTGTCTATTCTGTCCTTAGTAAGAATATTGATGCCAATCAGGCATTTTAGGTGGCCCTTTCCCTCACATTAGAAATGTCTCTTGGATGAGGCAAATTAGGTAAATAGTTGAAGCCTGATACTGTGGGACATCTGCCATGCTGCTGGGTGACAACTGAAGGAGGAGGTGCTAGGCAAGACCTAAGCCTCAAACATGTGTACACTCTGCTTGGAGAGCTGAGATCCCCAGAGAGCAGCATAGTATAATAATCCAGGCTCCAGAGCTGGACATTCTGGGTTAAATCCTACTCTCCGCTTGCCAGCTCTGTGATCTTGGGCAAGTCATTTAACCTCTCTGTGCTTCCTAACGCTTCTTTATAAAGCAGAGATAATTGTTTCTACTGATATAAGATATAAATGAGTTAGTATATCTAAAGTGTTTAGAATGGTATGTAACATATTCTGAACACTATTGTATTATTATCACCAATACCGGGATCACTTCTTTTTATATGCAGCACTGTCCTTTTGTTTTGGATTCTTTTTCCAAGGCTATTTTAAAAACTTCTTACTAAAGTGTGATAACAAATATTCATATAACTTTAGTATAATAGTATGAATTTATTCAAATTGAATCACCCAGGGAATCAGTACTGAGGTTAAGACACAGAGTATTATCATTGTACCCTTCTCCTCTTGTCCCCTTTTCCTACTTGGCCCCCACCCAAAGGTAGCCACTTAACCATTATCCTGTCTTGTAACAGTATAGATTAGTTTTGTCAAGGCTGTGTATCAGTTTTTTTTTTAAACCTAGCTTTGCCTGAATAAATTATAAATTTATATATAAGTGAGGCAGCTATACCTTTAAAAAAATCTTAATTTTCTTTTAGGTATATTGGATCCTCTTATGTTAGTGTGTCTTGGTTTCTCTTTGGCCACACTTCAATATTTTCCAGAAGATCTGCTAAAGTCAATTTTTAACATCGAATTCTTAGCTAGATTGGATTCTCAACTTGAAAGTATGTATCTACGTTTTAATTTATTTGTCTGTTGTACTTTATATCCAAGTCTCAGGTCTACCTATACTGAATAATTTTAATGTTAATAACTTTTTTCTGTTTCTAATAGTATTCATGCTTATTGTAGAAATTTGGAAAACACAGGAATAAAATAGAAAATAAAAAATTACCCATCTTACTAACAAGTAAAACTACCACTTTTAATGTTTTGGAGTATTTCTTTTCTGTCTTTCTCCTTTTCTTATGTGAATGTTTATGTATTTGTGTTTTTTTGTTTTGTTTTGAGACAGGGTCTCACTCTGTTGCCCAGGCTGGAGTGCAGTGGTGCAGTTATAGCTCACTGAAGCCTTGGACTCCAGGATCAAGTGATCCTCCCACCTCAGCCTTCCGAGTAGCTGGGACCACAGGCGTGTGTCACCATGCCCAGCTAATTTTTTTTTTTAAATAGCTGGGATCTCACTGTATTGCTCAGGCTGGTGTCAAACTCTTGAGCTCAAGTGATTCTCCCTCCTTGGCCTCCCAGATGTGTGAACCCCCACACCCAGCCTGTATTTAATTTTAATTTGTTAAATTTTTTATTTTTGTATTTTGAGAGTTTTGCTATGTTGCCCAGGTTGGTCTCTAACTCCTGGCCTCAAGCAATCCTCTTGCCTCGGCCTCCCAAAGTGTCGGGATTACAGGCATGAGCCACTGTACCCAGCCCCTGTATGAATTTTATTTTATTTTACATTTCTTACTTTCTTTTTCTTTCTTTCTTTCTTTTTTTTTGAGATGGAGTCTTGCTCTGTTTCTCAGGCTGGAGTGCAGTGGCTCAAACTTAGCTCACGGCAACCTCCGCCTTCCCATTTCAAGTGACTGATTCTCCTGCTTCAGCCTCTTGAGTAGCTGGGATTATAAGTAGGTGCCACCATGCCCAGCTAATTTTTCTATTTGCAGTAGAGACGAGGTTTCACCATGTTGGCCAGGTTGGTGTTGAACTCCTGACCTCAAGTGATCTGTCCACCTTGGCCTCACAAAGTGGTGGGATTACAGGTATGAGCCCCCATGCCTGGCCCCTATATGAATTTTAAAACAAAATTTGAATTACTTATATGTTCACTTTTGTATGCTGCCTTTTTCCATCTAACTATATTTTGAGCAATTTTCCATGTTATTAAATATTTTTTATGTCTTTTTTTATTGGCTACATAATGTCCCATTATATGGATATAATAAAATTTGTCATCTTATAGATTGTTACCAATTCCTCATCATTGTAAGTAATGAATTGTTATACATGAATCATTGTTTCCTTAGGATAAAATCCTAAGTATGGAATATTAGGTGAATGAAAATTCTTGGGAGTATTTTTTTTTTTTTGAGACGGAGTTTTGCGCTTGTTGCCTAGGCTGGAGTGCAATGGCATGATCTCGGCTACCCGAAACCTCCACCTTCTGGATTCAAGCAATTCTCCTGCCTTGGCCTCCCGAGTAGCTGGGATTACAGGCATGTGCCACCATGCCCGGCTAATTTTGTATTTTTAGTAGAGATGGGGTTTCTCCATGTTGATCAGGCTGGTCTTGAACTCCTGACCTCAGGTGATCCACCCACCTCAGCCTCTCAAAGTGTTGGGATTACAGGTGTGAGCCACCGCGCCCTGCCAGGAGTATTTTTCAAATGTACTTTTAACATTCATGATTAATGAGAACAGTGTGGGAGTTGGTCCTAATCATGTCACTGAATGTAATAATTTAAAGATATAAAGCATACATTTGTAAATTAGAAATGTAAACAGTTCTAAATACTGTTAGAATAAAAGCATCTAGTAATAGTGGGGATAAATGAATGTGAAAAAAATGGGTTGTCTTTCCTAGGTCTCAGCTCTCAAAATTCATTAGTGTTTTATTAATTTCAGTTTTATCTTCATCTCTAAGTGCAAGAGTCCAGTTTCATCTTATGGAGTTAAATAGATCAATCTGCTTGGAATGCCCTGAGTTTCAGATTCCATGGTTTCATGACCGCTTCTGTCAACAATATAATAAAGGTTTGAGTTTTCTTTTAGTCAGATAGCAAAGTTTAATTCTAAAGTAAATTATTGTGTAGTACATTGTTAATCTTGTTATACTTAAACATGACACGAGCCTTCCCAAGAGTGCCATGACCTGTTTAATATTTTATATGCGATATTGTAGATGAAACATTATAAGAATTTCTTAATATTTGGGACATAACCCTCTTTCAGTTGAGAGCAAAGAACTTGTATTGAATTTAGTGTCATTACATAAGATATTACATTGAAGCTCTTATTGGAAATATTAATCTTTATTTTTCAATTTGTAGAATTGGAATGATTTTCATTAAAAAACTGATTAAGGCTGGCTGCAGTAGCTCACGCCTGTAATCCCAGCACTTTGGGAGGCTGAAAGGCTGGCAGATCAACTGAGGTCAGGAGTTCGAGACCAGCCTGACCAACAACATGGAGAAACCCCATCTCTACTAAAAATACAAAATTAGCCGGGCGTGGGGGTAATCCCAGCTACTCGGGAGGCTGAGGCAGGAGAATTGCTTGAACTGGGGAGACGGAGGTTGCAGTGAGCCGAGATTGTGCCATTGCATTCCACCCTGGGCAACAAGAGCGAAAACTCCATCTCAAAAAAAAAAAAAAAAAAAGATTAAGTAGACTAATTATTTATATTTTATAAAGGTATTGGCGGCATGAGTGGAGCACAACAGCAGATTTATAAAATGTTAACAGAGGTACTAGGAGGAATCAATTGTGTAAAAGCCTCGGTTCTTACGCCTTATTACCACACAGTAGGTAAGTTATTGGTAGGTTATTAGTTACTTTCAGAAAATCAAACTAATATAAATAGAATCATCAGTTGGAATTTTAAAAAGTTTTTTGATTTTTTTTCAAGTTGTTGTTATTATTAAAATTTCCAAACAGAGGTAGAAAGAACAATAGAATAAATCCTCAAGTTTGCATGGCTCATTGTTGATAACCAGGAGCATTTTCTGTTCTTTAGAAAAAAAAAGAAAAAAAATTAAGGTCAGTCCTCCACCAATTCTAAGTAAAACCCAGATTCAGATTCACTGAACGTTTCTGTATCTTCAAAAGATTCTGTCCTCTCCATTCGTTGTGTGAAAACAAGGGAGATGACTCTTTAATCTCTATTTCATTGTTTTAAGTTCATCTGAAAAACTAAGTTGGATTATCAGCCTGGATGAAGATTTCCAAAGATACTGTGCATGATGTTAACTTGATTAATCTTGTTTCTCAACTGGTCTAGTTGTCGAATGCATTCTAATTGAATTGTGGATTACATAAAGCTTGTGGACTAGCTTATGTTGATGGCAATATAAAATTTTCAAAGATATTGCTATATTCAAATGGTGATCTTAAATGAAAAAGATAAAATTTTAAGATATAACATAAACTTTCTAAATTTAGGTTTAGAAAACCTCTGCATATATACAGGATATTTAAAAGGATTATAAACTGGTATAAACTAACAGCGTAAATGGTAGCCAAAAATCAAATACTATTTAAACTATATTGTTAATAATAACAAAGTTTGTAATCCCATTGTATTCTATTTTTCAGACATCTTAATATATATATATTTTTTTATGTTGTCCTTTTTAAGAGACAGTGACATGTAGGGTCTAGAAACAAAGGAGGACAGATAGTGAAGGATCTTGTCTAATCATATCTTAGAACTAGAGAAGACTAGGATTGCATGGATTTCAATCCTTGAGCAAGTTCTTCCGAACCTTGTTAGCTTCTTCATCAGTGAAATGGGGATAATAATGCCTACTTGATAGGATTAACTGAGATATTACATGTGAAGCATTTAACACTATCCTTGGAACATAGTAAGTGCTCAATACATTTATTTTTATTTTAATTTTTTTATAGAGACAGGGTCTCACTATGTTGCCCAGGCTGGTCTCAAACTCCTGGGCTCAAGCGATCCTCCTGCCTCAGCTCAGCCTCCCAGAGTGTTGGGATTACAGGTGTGAGCCACTGTGCCCAGCCCAGTAAATCTTACTTGGGGCGGGGGGGGGGGGGCGGAAGGATGTTTAGTCTGAAAAATAGAAGTCTTATGGGGACCATAATCTTTTAAAATGTTTGAAGGATTGTTAAGTAGAGAACTAGGTATCTCTATCTCAAAGATGAACAAAATGGTAAAAATGAAAGAAAGCAGATTTAACTTGGTATAAGGAGAATTATTGGCTGCTTTCTGAAGAAGTAATGTTGAGGCAGAGGCTGAATATTCAGATGATAGATGTGTGTGATTTTTATACTGGGCAGGAAGGTGAACTAGATAATCATTAATACTCTCATCTTGTATTACAAAACACAAGTTTCCTTTGATTTTATATTAATCAGGACTGAGTTGGGTATGAGTGACAAAAATCCATAAATTGGCTGGGCACAGTGGCTCATGCTCATACACATAGTCTTAGCACTTTGGGAGGCTGAGGTGGAAGGACGGCTTGAGCTCAGGAGTTTGAGACCAGCCTGGGCAATATATTGAAACCCTATCTCTAAATAAATAATACATACATAAATAAAATAAATAACAGGCATGGTGGTATGCCCCTCTAGTCCCATTGCTCAGGAGTTTGAGACCAGCCTGGGCAATACAGTGAGACCCTGTCTCTAAATAAATAAATAAATAATTAGCAGGCATGGTGGCATGCCCCTGTAGTCCCATTAGGAGGCTGAGGTGGGAGGATCTCTTGAACCCAGGAATTGGAGTCTACAGTGAGTTATAGTCATTCTACTGCACTCTAGCCTGAGTGACAGAGCAAGACTGTGTCTCTAAAACAAAAACAAAACAAAACAAGAAACAAACATTGAAGCTGGGCATGGTAGTGCAAGCCTGTAATCCTAGCTACTTTGAGAGACAGAGGTAGGAGGATCACTTGAGCCCAGAAGTTTGATACCAGCCTGGGCAATATAGTGAGACGCCATCTCTTTTTAAAATTGTTCTTTTTTTCTTCAGAACAATATGAACATAACCCCATCTCTTAAAAAAATTACACAAGACAAGCTTAGCATAGAAAAACTAGAAAAGGAAGATAACAAAAAAAAAAAAATTACCCATGATACAGCCACCGTTTGCTTTTAGTGTCTGTTTTCCTAACTTAAAGAAGAAAAAGACAAAAATGGTTTTCTTCTGTAGTGTTTGTGTTTTAGTCCTTTTCTGCTGTTACAACAAAATACCTGAGACTGGTTCATTTATAAACAACAAATTCTGGAGGCTAGGAATTCCAAGCTCGAGATACCAACAGGTTTGGTATCTAGTGAGGACCTGGCCTCTGCTTCCAAGATGGTTCTTTCAATGCTGTGTCCTCCCATGGCAGAAGGGACAGGAAGGCAAAGGATGCTCATTTATAGGGTCACTAATCTCATTAATGAAGGCTCTGCCCTCATGACTTAATCATCTCCTAAAGGTGCTGCCTCTTTTTTTTTTTTTTTTAAAAAGGGTCTTGTTCTGTCACCCAGGTTGGAGTGCAGTGCAGGAGTGCAGTGGCATGATCACAGTGCATTGTATCCTCTGCTTCCAGAGCTCAAGTGATTCTCCCACCTCAGCCTCCTGAGTAGCTGGGTCTACAGGCACACACCACGACACCAGGCTAATTTTTGTATTTTTTTGTAGAGATGGGGTTTCACCATGTTGCACAGGCTGGTCTTAAACTCCTGAGCTCAAGCAGTCCTCCTGCCTCTGCCTCCCAAAATGCTAGGATAACAGGTGTGAGATACCACGCCTGGCCTGAGGTCCCACTATTATTTTTAACACATTGATGATGATGTTTCAACATATGAATTTTGGGGGACACATTCAGTTCATAGAAGTTTATACCTTTATATGTTGTGAATATTTTTCTATGCCAACAGCTATGCTTTTACAACATCTTTTTTAGTTACTGCATATTTCGTTGAGTATGCTATGATTTGATCGATCTGTAAGATTTTTTTGCTGGTATGTCCATCTGTCAAACAATGCTGCAATTTCAAATAACAACAATTATAGATGTATCTTTATATATTGTTTATTATGTGTTAGACACTGTTTTAAGTACTTTATAAGTACTTGTGTGTGTGTATGCATATAGTAAAATTATATCCCTATGAAGTATGTAAATTATTTACAGATGAGGAGACTGAAGCCCACAAACATTATTGATTGCCCAAGGTTATATACCTGGCAAATGACAGAGCCAGGATTTGAGCTTGGCATTCTGGCTCTAGAATTCATTCTCTTAATGAGAAAGCTATATATTTCATGTTTCATAATTAACTTAAAGATGGCTCAGTGCCTTAGTTTTTCACCAGCGTTCCATCTGATTCTTTTCAAATCACAGACATCATTTCAGGATGTATATCTAAAAGATAAGAATGACTTTTAAAACATAACAATATCATCTTTATCATCCTATAACCATTAATAATAATTTGATATTTTTTAAGAAATGTAGAGTAGTATGTGAAATTTAACATAAGTAGAGAGATATGGGAAATTTTAGATAAAATTTAACATTTTATCAAAATGTTAGATTTGGTGTACTATAATGAACTCAGTGATGAAGGACTGAAGATAGTGGAATCTATTCCTCATACGTCTCATGCACTCCACCCCTATACCTTTGCTTTTCCTGTTTTAAGTGTCTTTTATGTTTATTTTACAGTTTATTTGTTCAAATTGGGATCTTAATATTCCACTTGGTTGTTTTGCAGTTTTTGGTTCAACCTTTCCTTTCCTACTTCTCCTTTTTTTAACTTAAAATTTAATTGAGAATAAGTTTTTTTTTTTTTCACATTTCAAACTTTTTTTTTTTTTTTTTTTTTTTTGAGATGGAGTCTTGCTCTGTCGCCCAGGCTGGAGTGCAGTGGCTGGATCTCAGCTCACTGCAAGCTCCGCCTCCCGGGTTTACGCCATTCTCCTGCCTCAGCCTCCGGAGTAGCTGGGACTACAGGCGCCCGCCACCTCGCCTGGCTAGTTTTTTGTATTTTAGTAGAGACGGGGTTTCACCATGTTAGCCAGGATGGTGTCGATCTCCTGACCTCGTGATCCGCCCTTCTCGGCCTCCCAAAGTGCTGGGATTACAGGCTTGAGCCACCGCGCCCAGCTTCAAACTTTTCTAATTGCAACTCTGTGATAACATTTAATATGTCATCTAACAGTTTTTAATGTTTTTACTGTAAACCTGGGTTTGCTGTAAACCATTAGTGATATCTAGAGACTTGATTAGATTTTAGGGTTTTTTTAGGTTTTCTTTTGGCCAAAACTTCGTAAGTGGTTTGTACTTCTTATTTCTTCCTATCAGGAGGCACACAAGGCTGGTTTCTTTTTCTTTTTCTTTCTTTTCTTTTTTTTGAGGGGAGACAGAGTCTGGCTCTGTTGCCCAGGCTGAGGTGCAGTGGCATAAGCACGGCTCACTGCAGCCTTGACATCCTAGGTTCAAGGGATCCTCCCACCTCAGCCTCCTCAGTCTGACTAGCTGCCACTACACCTGGCTTATTTTTTAAATTTTTTGTAGAGATTGGGTTTTGCCATGTTACCCAGGCTGGTCTGGAACTCCTGAGCTCAAGCACTCTGCCTGCCTCGGCCTCCCAAAATGCTGGGATTACAGGTGTGAGCCACTGTGCCTGGCCTGGTTGTCTTTTATATATTAAGACTCATTAGTGGGTTTGTATGTTATCAGCTGATTCATTCAACAGAAAGTTCCCCTGTCAGCTTTTCACCTGCTGATTTTAGCAGTTATTAATGATCACTCATTGCCTAAATCCATCATTCAGAGGGGTGGTAAAGTAGCGATATTCTACATCTATCATGCCTTCTACATTTATTAGCTGGAATTTGTCTAAAAAGGACTTTCCCATATCAACTCTTTAGTTACCCTTATGTACAATTCATGTAGGAAAGACAGGATAAATGCTTGAATCTTTTTCTTTATTAATTTTCAGATGAGTTGGTTTAGCTTCCTCCAAATGTAACCAAGAGCCTTAAAGAGATTAAAACTCTTTAATGTGATTTGGCCTAGCCCAGTGCTAAATGTATCCTGGTACTTAATATTGTTTTGTAATTCTTCTGGTTGATTTTTTATTGATTGATTTCCAAAGAGAGGTGCCATTGGACCAGATCTTATAAAAATTACTTGGATAATTTGAGAGGTTCATCATTCTTTTGTGAGTGTGTTTGTGTACAAATATATGCATATATATTTCAAATATGTCTTAAAACTTTTATCTGTAAGACTTTACCTAATTCATACTGCCAGTTTCTATGCTTCCTTAAGATTTTGAGTGTATCTTGGATAAAAGAAAAAAACCTCTTCCATATGGAAGCCATAATATAGCATGGGGACAGCTACCAGAAATGCCCTGGGAATCAAATACTGAAATAGTTGGATCAAGGCTGCCACCAGGGGCTGAAAGGTAATTTGTCTCTTAGTTTTAGATTGTATTAATATCTAAATGTTAAATTTGGAGTACTATACTGAAGTCAATGATCAAAGATTGAAGGTAGTGGAATCTGTTCCTTGTATGTCATGCATTCCACCTTTGTAACTTTGCTTTTTCTGTCCCTTCTGCTTTAATGTTCTGCTTTCTTCTGTCCAAAGCCTAGCAATCTCCCTAATTAAAGTACTAAAAGAATTGTCCTCAACTAGAAGTAAAATAGTATCTTCTTTTGTGCTCCCATACCTCTCTACTTTTCTCATAGCACTTAGCCACTTCCTACACTGCATTACAGTAACTTACTATACATCATACGTTCTCTGTTAGACTATAAGCTGTGTCACTTCATCTTTGTACCCCTCACAGTGGCTTATGTATAGTAGGCATGTGTAAATATATATTGGACAAAAAAAAAAATGGATGAAAGCAGACAGATATTTACAATTATTTTGTGTAACTAAATAGGTTTGTCATTAATTACTAATTTCTTAGTAGAAACATAACTGGATATACTCATTTATATTCATTGGCTTTTGTTAGTTTATAAAGATTCAGTCTTGTTTCTGAAAAGCTTGTAATTATTCAGTTTCTTATTTTGATTTTAGAAGTAAATATTTTTTATCTTATGTAGGATTGCTTTGGAATTTTTGGATTCAAAATCATTTTGTAGAAATATCCCTCACATGAAAGGAAAATCTGCTATGAAAAAACGACATTTGGAAATTCTGGGGTATCGTGTAATTCAGGTATGAAATACTCACGTAATTCAGCCTCTAAAAAGCCCAGAGACACTAGCTGTACATGTGCTTCCTTTTCATGTGAAAGTTCCAGAATTACCTTTTTAAATATGTTTTGTAAAATGTATCCCTCAAACAGGCCAGGTGCAATAGCTCATCCCTGTGGCTACTTGGGTGGCTGAGGTGGGAGGATTGCTTGATCTTAGGAGATTGAGGCTGCAGTGAGCCGTGATTGTCCCACTGGGTGACAGAGCAAGACCCTGTCTCATAAAAATAAATAAAAGTTGTCATTTATTTTATTGTCTTTAGAATATCTATATCTTATGATTTCTATATCTTATAAAAGAGAGAGGCACTGTAGAGATGGATAGAGTTATCAGAGGAAACAACTAGTGTATGAATATAGAAGACTATGTAGGAAAAAATGTCCATCATTGGCATTGTAGGAAAAGGAGGATGAAAGGAGCAGAAAAAAGTCTTCTATGCAATGTCAGAAGGACCCACTTGACTTCCAATAAGGGTTCACAGGCTATCCTTACATAAACTAATTTCGTAGGATTCCTACAGCTTTGATCAGTAGTGCTTATATGTCTTCCTCAGTGTTTTTTGTTGTTGCTTTAAAACTTTCATTCAAACTACATTACTTATTTTACAGATTTCTCAGTTCGAATGGAACTCTATGGCACTGTCAACAAAGGATGCTCGGATGGACTACCTGAGAGAACGTATATTTGGAGAAGTCAAGTCATGACTGTAGGTTTTATTTAAAATGAATGTTACCATTTGTCACATTTGGACTTATTTTAATTAAGTGGCCTGTCTCAATAAAAAAAATAATAGGTACAAATGTCCTAAGGTGGGAACATACCTGGTGTGTTTCTGAATAACAAAGGATCCAGTGTGGCTGGAGCAGAACAAGTGGGGAGTGGGATGGGAGTGTATAAGAGAAAAGGTAAGAGATAACAGAGTCAAATACAACCTCTTGGCTACTCTGAGTGAGATGAGAAGCCATTGGAGGGTTTCAAGCAAGGAATGATATGAACTCACATTTTAACTGCATTACTTTGGCTACCTTGTTGAGATAAGAAAAGACTACGATGAGGCAAATGTGTAAGAAAGAAAACTATGAGGTCATTGCAGTAATCCAGGCAAGAATGGATGGTGACTTGGAGAGCGTGGTAGCAGTGGAGGTAATGAGAAGTAGTCAGATTTTTTGGATATATTTTGAAGGTAAAGGCAACAGAATTTGCTCGCTGATTGGATATAAGGTATAAGAGAAATAGGAGTCAAGGATAAATCTAAGTTTTTGTCCTAAGCAACTCAGAGGATGTCATTAGCATTAACTAAGATGGGGGAGTCTACAGGAAGAGCAAGATGGGGGGCATGTGGTGAGGGTTGATCACAAGTTTGCTTTAGATATGTTGAGTTTGTGATGTCTTTTAAATGAGATTAGAGAAGAGTGTGAATGGAGGAGAGGTCTGAGGACTGAGTTTTCAGGTGCTCCAACATTAAAAGATTAAGAGGAAGAGGAGGAATTAGGAAAGGAGACTGAGCAGAGATGGCCAATGAGGTAGGAGAAAGGAAGGTAGTAATACTTCTAGAAGCCAAGTGGATAAAGCATTTCAAGGAGGAGGTGAGTAGTTGTATCAGATGCTGCTGAAAGGTCAGGAAAGATGAGAAATGGGAAATGGTTATTAAATTTAGCAATATGAAAATCATTCGTACTTTGAAAATAGTTGTTTTGAAGTGGCGCATGTGAAAGCCTGACTGGTTCAAGAGAAAATGAGAGGAGATAACGTTTTCTCCTAAATGGAAGCAAAGAAATGGGGTAGTAGCTGAGTGGACCAATCTTGACCTGGTGTAATCCTACACATGTTGAGGGAATAATGGCTTTTCCTTGTCTTACAACACATTGATTGGATAAAATGGTTACTAAGGGCCTACTATGTGATATAAATCCCCAACCCTTCTCTAAGAGTGATGTTTTGTGCTCAGCAGGCCACAGCCTAACTACCCTCACTTAGGCCACCTGGTGGTGGTGGAGGTAATTGACCATCTGAAACGTGGCTATCTTCTGACTCCATGACTCTCTCAAGTCACACTATCTCAAAATAAGTTGGTAGCTGGAGCGCCTTCTATCATAAGCATAGCTTTAAAATATGTGTCTTGCATGTAATTTGCTTCACTGATATTTGGCTTAGGCTTAGTTGAAGTACATGTTTAAAATATCCAATTACTGCATGATTTGAACTCTAATACTGAATGATTTTGTGGAATATTAACTTCACAAAACGTTTTATGAAGAACAAAATCAGAATAGTAAGTGAAAGATGTCTCATTATCTCTTCCTCTTTCTGAATTTCCTCATACTCATATTAGTGGAAATGCTAAATTCAGAGTGTTTAATTTCTATGAAATGTGTTCTATTTCTCAAGCAAGTGATAACAAGAACTAAACCCTTGAATAGGTTAAAATATTTGACTATGCAATTTTAGAATAAAATGATTAGGCTTATGAGGGTTATAAAGGGTTTCCTTTGGATATAAATAATTAAAAATTTAGTCATTATATACTTGAGGTACATGGAAATCTTGATTGAATAACCCTGGTATACTTTCACTAGTTGTTACACATGATCTAATTTTTTACCTGTCACATCTACTCTCTCTAGGCCAGCAGTCCCCAACCTTTTTGGCCTCAGGGACCATTTTTGCAGAAGACAGTTTTTCCACGGACAGCAGTTGGGGGATGGTATGGTTTCAGGATGAAACTGTTCCACCTCAGATCATCAGGCATTAGTTAGATTCTCATAAGGAGCATGCAACTTAGTTCCCTTGCATGTACAGTTCACAATACGGTTCGTCCCTCTTTGAGAATCTAACATAGCTGCTGATCTGACAGGAGGTGGAGCTCAAGTGGTAATGCTCACTTGCCTGCCCACCGCTCGCCTCTTGCTGTGTGGCCCATTTGGGGACCCTTGCTCTAGGCTATCTGATTCAAATGGTTTTCTTTATATAGATACTCTTATATTTTTGATTGATGATTTTTCTATCTATATAACTTAGATTGTTATAAACAAAAGCATTTTTTCATTGAGATATAATTCCCATACTATAAAATTCACCCTTTAAAAGTGTATAATCCAGTGGTTTTTAGTATATTTGTGCAACTATCACCCATATCTGATTCCAGAACATCATCATCCTCAAACCCTGCAAGAAGCATTATTTTAAAACTTAATTTTACATCTATAGATTGGCATTCTCTCTCCAAAAGTAACCTCAATCCTGATTTTATAGTAAGTACTTCTTACAGTTTTAACACCCAGATGTACATTTCTGGACACCATAATCCTTGTGGCCCCCTCTTCTTCCACCCTTTTGAGTCTGTATAAGTGCCCCTTTCTCTTCCTAACAGTTTGTTTGTTGAAGAACCTGTAGGATTTTCCACTTTGGGAATTTCTTGATTCTGTATTCATGCTATAATTAAGAAAAGTATTTTTCAATATAGAAAAGTAATCAGGATTTGGCCCGGCACGGTGGCTCAAGCCTGTAATCCCAGCACTTTGGGAGGCCCAGACGGGTGGATCACGAGGTCAGGAGATTGAGACCATCCTGGCTAACATGGTGAAACCCCGTCTCTACTAAAAAATACAAAAAACTAGCTGGGCGAGGTGGCGGGCGCCTGTAGTCCCAGCTACTGGGGAGGCTGAGGCAGGAGAATGGCGTAAACCCGGGAGGCGGAGCTTGCAGTGAGCTGTGATCCAGCCACTGCACTCCAGCCC
>NW_016816196.1:1210556-1274744 GCF_001698545.2 Rhinopithecus bieti
AAAAAAAAAAAAAAAAAGAAAAGTAATCAGGATTCTACTTTAAATACTCAAAGTAAAACTTGTTTCTGTTAAATATATTTCCATATTTAGGGTAGAGAAAAAAAAGGTGTATGGACACTTAGATCTGTTCTTTATGCAACTCTTTGACAAATAATCATGAACATTCCAAATTAGTCCCAAGTCAGGTTTTTCAGAAAATAATATGGGTAAGGATGGAAGTCAAATACATGTCTATGAAAGCTATGTGAGACTCATAAGTTGGTGTGTGGCTAAAAGTGATGATTAATTGATGGACTTGCATAGATTGAATGTGATGGTTATGAGCAGACTGAAGAGTCAACTTACTATATGCACTAAGAAGAAACAGTGAATGGAGAATATCACATCCCAGAAAATGAAATAATACAGTCACCTTCCTTGCTATCAGAAATTTAGCAAATAGGTAGTCCTTTCACAGAGTGTAGCCAAAATTTAAACCAGTGAATATACATCCTCCTCCACATCACCCACTGACCCCAAGTTCTGCCCCAGCAGTTTAAAGAAACAATCAATCCATTGTCTAAGGGTGCTCCCTCACCCTCTTGCCACAGATGCTGTAGTTAATGGCTTGAAGACTGTGATTTACTGGTTTTAAATTAAAAATTTTAAAATTTGATTTGGAAACCACAAATAATATGCCAGTGTCGCAAAAAGCATGGAGAAAAAAGACCATTTGAATTTGACTATTTTTACTTACAAGAGACTTTTCCCCATCAAATAATTCCCCATCCATTTATTAAACTTCTGAAGTACCATTTCTGAAGTCGTCTTATGGCATGTAATTCTTAGTATAATGCACAGGATTCCTATCATTTTGAAGCACGAGGAAAGGTTTTTGATATTTTAAACATTTTTTGAATGTAGATGCACATATTCTCCACTTCCAATTGTAGTAGAAAATCAGTGTAAGGACACCCTAACAATGCAAATGAAATGATTAACAACTCAAATTTAGGAGCCTCCTTTACAATCCATTGAGTGCAACAGATTCACAAAATAATTTGTTCAACTGAATATTTAATTTCTTATTAGAAAATGGTTTTAATCTCTGATCATTACACTGAAGAGTCAATGACTGAGGTTTTGTTACCTACTGCTCATCTCTTAGACAATAACTTCCTGAATAATTTCTACATGAGTGTCTGTACAAGCTTTTAAAAAACAGAATAAATTAAAGCCCCATTCACCAAACAAACCACCTCCCAATCTATGTTTTGTCACCTTGTTCATAGTTTAGACAGTTTGAAGAGATTTAAACGTGTTGCTAGGCAACTAGCTCCTGAAGCATAGCGTATTTCCTTCAACATCCCAGCCCATTCTTTTTTATCATCTTCATACCTGATGGAGGAAAAAAAAGTAATCAATAAGCAGCTTTAGTTCCATAGGTTTCTCTGTGTTCAGTATACAAATGAGGACCTTTGCAAAAACCCTAGTGGCTTTTACTCAGAGGAAGGAAGATGCCCCTGCCTGGTAGAATAGCACTTGAATATCTCTGAAATACGCATTGTCTGGATGAGCATGTGCCTGAACTACTGCCACAGTATTTAATCTGGATGCCTAGGCAGTTCGGCCTTCTCTGGGAATCAAAGACTGCAGAGAAGAGGAATAAATAGCTAAGCAGTTAAACATTCACCTTTGAACTGATGAAGATGGCTGGTCCCTTTGAGTCAAAGTAAGCAGATTCTTGCTTAAGAGAAAGAACTAGGGAAGAGCAGGGACTATCTGTAGCCTTAATTATGCCTTCAATTGTTCCTATACACAGTGCCTAGCATGGCACCTGATACACAGCAGTCACTTTATGAAAATTTGTTCCCCTTCCCCTTTATTGTTCTGTTTGAGGAGTACTCTTAGATTTTGCACTTGACTTAGGTAAGAACTGGTCTTCAGCTCTGACTATTCAAGGTTATAAAGATACAGACAACTTGAATTCCCTTGTACCATGTGTGCCGAACATGTCTGCTCTGCCGGGTGCCTGGCATGTTTTGTGTGGGAAGCTTCTAAATGCTGCCTTCTCTCTGCAACCTTTCTCACCTTCCTTCAGCACAATTTGTTGCTTTCTCTTTGTTTCTCATATCATCCTTTATATGGTATTATAGCAATTATCACTCCATTTTCATTCCACTATTTAAGATGGACCAAGCTGAAAGTAAATATAACTGCCAGGAAGCAAACATTTTAAAACCTCATTTAACCTTAACTTCACTCATATTGTTTAAATGTGGTTACTTTCTTCAGATCATTTAAAACTATTTGTCTCTTAATTTGTTGCCCTGAATTTTATATAATTAAGGTTATTCCCTTTATTAGTAGCAAAATATTTTTTTGTATGCTTTCCTCTACATAAAAATCACTCAGTGCATGGTACAATTGTTGAGAATTAATTTGGAACATTGATGAAATTAAGTCAGTGCATATCTTATGTAGGTACAAGCTACTTTTAATAATTATTTTAAATCTCCTTCATTCGTTTTCCCCCCATATCAATGTCCTCAAGCCCCAAAGGCATCTGAGGACAAATAATATATTTATCCACCTTAATATCTTTCCACAAGTTGTCAAGACTTGGCACAAGACTTAACCCCAAATCAGCCAGGTGTGGTGGCTCACGCTTGTGATCCCAGCAGTTTGGAAGGCTGAGGGGGGCGGATCACCTCAGGTCAGGAGTTTGAGACCAGCTGGCCAATATGGCAAAACCCCATCTCTACTAAAAATATAAAAATTAGCTGGGCATGGTGGTGTGCGCCTGTAATCCCAGCTACTCAGGAGAACTGCTTGAACCCAGGAGGCGGAGGTTGCAGTGAGCCAAGACTGCCCCTTTGCACTCCAGCCTGGGCGACAGAGCAAGACTCTGTCATCAATGTTCCAAATTAATTCTCAACAATTGTACTATGCACTGAGTGATTTTTATGTAGAGGAAAGAATACAAAAAGTATTTTGCTACTAATAAAGGGAATAACCTTAATTATATAAAATTCAGGGCAACAAATGAAGAGCTAGTTTTAAATGATCTGAAGAAAGTGATCACATTTAAACAATATGAGTGAAGTTAAGGTTAAATGAGGTTTAAAAATGTTTGCTTCCTGGCAGTTGTATTTACTTTCAGCTTGTTCAATCCTAAACAGTGGAATGATTTCAAGAAAAAAATACAAGAATGGATTTTTTTTTTTCTTTTTTTACATATCATAGTAAGAGGGTCTATGTTGAGAATGTGGTATACTGAGAGTTTTCACCTCTGCATGTGTGGTTAGAGAGGTTTGCTAGGAAATTGAGGGCAAATAGGCAGCCGCGTTTCTCTAGATCAGCGGCCTTCAACTTTAACACACATCTAAGTCACCTGGAGGGTTTGTAAAAACACAGATCGCTGGCCCTATCACCCCCAGAGTTTCTAATTTAACAGATTTGAGGTGAGACCTGAGAATCTGCTTTTCTGATAAGTACCCAGGTGATGCTGATGCTGTTTTGGGAACCACTGTAGTAGATCACTGGGTCTCAAACTTAATTGCACAATAGAACCCTCTGGAGATGTTAAAGCTACTGATGCCTAGGTCCTACTCCCAGAGATTGAGTTAATTGGTATGAAGGGTGGCCTGGGCATCAGGATTTTTTAAAGCTCCCCAAGTGATTCTAATATGCAGTGAAGTTTGAGAATCATGCTTCAGATCCTACCCCAAATTAGAAAATACCAGTCTTAAAATAGCCAAGCAGATAGTGATGAATGCTCTCCTCTTCTCTTTACCCAATCCAGTGGTTCCCAAACTTGTCTACACATATAGAAACATCCAGGGATCTTTTAAAATCTCCAAAGGCCAGGCTGCACTTCAGACCAATTAAATCAGTCAATATGAGTGGGACAGAGGTGTTGGTATTTTTTGAAGCACCCTGGTGATTCCACTGTGCAGGCAACTTTGGGAACCACTGCCCTAATCGCAAAATAAACCACAATCAGAGAGGATCCCTCTCTTAGGTTCCCCTGAACAATGTCAGGGCCACTTTTATAGCAGGAGATTCTGTACTTTCTTTTGTTGCCTATAACTGCCCTGCAGGGGCAGCATGGCTTTTGATAACCCTTAGGAACCAGGAGGACTTCAGGGAGGTTCCACTGATTGACAGCACAATTACTTAATATCAATGTTTCTCAACCCTGGCTGCTGATTAGAATAATCTGGGGCTGGGCTCAGTGGCTCACGCCTGTAATCCCAGCACTGTGGGAGGCTGAAGCGGGCAGATCACCTGAGGTCAGGAGTTAAAGACCAGCCTGGCCAATATGGCGAAACCCCATCTCTACTAAAAATACAAAAATTAGCCTGGTGTGGTGGTGCACACCTGTAGTCCCAGCTACTCCGGAGGCTGAGGTAGGAGAATCGCTTGAACCCGGGAGCCGGAGGTTGCAATGAGCCAAGATCGTACCACTGCACTACAGCCTGGGTGACAGAGTGAGACTCTGTTTCACCAATTAAAAAAAAAAAAAACCATCTGGGAACGTTTTAGGAACTAGGGATGCTCAACTCTAACTCCAGAAATGTTGATATAATTGGTCTGTGTTAAGGCCCAGACACATTTTAAAAGCATCCCAGATGATTGTAACATATAGCTAGGGTTGAGAATCACTGCCCATTTATATACTTGGTACCTGGCCCTGTTTTCCAAAAAACCCTAACCTTCCCAGCCTTCATTAGTTCATCTTTTTTTCCTGCTGCTTCCAGCTTTTCCCCATCTCACTGTCTTGCTAATTCTAGCCTCTTTGCTCTGTGGAAATCTTTTTTTTCCTCTTCCTCTTTTTTGGGGGGAGGAGAGATAATAGTAAATTTCCTTGTATAGTCACTTTTTTTCTTGCCCTCTACACAGCTAGTTAATATTACAACATGGGGAAATGATGTCTAATGCACAAATCATTGTTTGGTTAAGGTACCAGCTTTTCAGCCTTTTTAGTTCAGCATCTGGGAATAAAGCATCTGCTGGTTGAGGTATAGAACAAATACCCACTTTTCACTCTCAGGCTTAGTGGTATGCCTTCACTGATTAAGTATAAATGGCACTCTTCCAGAGCTGTACTTACAAACTTAAATGTGCAAACAATTCACCTGGGAATCTTGCTAAAAAATACAGATTCTCATTCAGTAGGGTCTGGGATTCTTTCTTTTTTTCTTTTCTTTTCTTTTTTTTTTTTTGAGACAAGAGGCTCACTCTGTTGCTGAGGCTGGATTGCAGTCGTGCGATCTCAGCTCAAAATAAAATAAAAACATACTTTTTTTCCATAGCCTCACTAAAATCATTCAATTGAGTAACAATTTCAAGTGTCATACTTAGGAGAACTGCCTGGCACCTCCAGGCAGGTAAAATGGATTGCTATTTTGACTTTTTTCATTTTAAAAAAGCAATTGTTAGCTGAATCCTCAAACAATTGGAAGGCTGTTTAAATTAGATTGAAAACAGAACTAATGAAGTCGTGGAAAACTCAACAGCTTAAATGTTTCTTCAGGCCGGGCACCGTGGCTTACACCTGTAATCCTACCACTTTGGAAGACTGAGGCGGGTGGATCACCTGAGGTCAGGAGTTCGAGACCAGCCTGGCCAACATGGCAAAACTCCATCTCTACTAAAAGTATAAAAATTAGCTGAGCGTGGTGGCATATGCCTGTAATCCCAGCTACTCGGGAGGCTGAGGCAGGAGAATCGCTTGAACCTGGGAGGCGAGGTTGCATGGAGCTGAGATCCCGCCATTGTACTCCAGCCTGGGCGACAGAAACTCTGTCTCAAAAATAAATAAATAAATAAAGTAAAAAAATAATTTTTTTTTAGAGCTCTGTTTTGTTAGGAAATAAACTACTCTGGAGCAAAGAGGCTTTTGTTGTCCTGAATGCCTACAGCATTACACTCTTAGAGCTGGAATGAAGCTGAGAGTATCAAAGGTCTAACTCTCATTTTACTGTAAGAAACAAGCCCAGATAATTTCTTTCCCAGGCTCACAGCTAACTAGAAGTAGTTACTTGTTCAAGTAAGTGGCATGTACAAAAGTTTAATTAGGTTTGAAGTGTTTAGTCTACCACCGAGAAGTAGCTTGCATGTTGGGAAAATCTGGCTTATTATTTACTACAAAATAGTTTATCAGTCATCTGATTTAATATGTGATTCTGAAAATTGAAATGATGAGAACTTACTTCCATATGTCATTGACTTCAGTAGGTGCAAATTCTTTAGACTCCAGTTGAATCATAGCAAAACCACCAATTGCATACAGAGATCCAGCCAGGCTGACCAAACTGATGGAGCTTCTTTCTTGGGGAAATTCGGTCATTACATCCCATCTAGGTATCATTAAAAATATAGTCAATGTAAAACTTAAAGAAATGCCAGATGTACTTACTGAACAATTATAGGAAATCATAATTTAAAAATTCAAGTAATGGCCAGGCAAGCCAGGCACGGTAGCTCATGCCTGTAATCCCAGCACTTTGGGAGGCTGAGATGGGTAGATGACCTGAGGTCAGGAGTTTGAGACCAGCCTGACCAACATGGTGAAACCCCATCTCTACCAAAAATACAAAAAATTAGCCAGGCATGGTGACACGCACTTGTAATCTCAGCTATTTGGGAGGCTGAGGCAGTAGAATCACTTGAATCTGGGAGGCAGAGGTTGCAGTGAGCTGAGATTGCGCCACTGCACTCCGGCCTGGGCAACAGAGCGAGGGTCCATCTAAATAAAATAAATAAATAAATAAATATTCAACTAGTGCCGGGTGCAGTGGCTCATGCCTGTAATCCCAGCACTTTGGAAGACTGAGGCAGGAGGACTGCTTGAGCCCAAGGAATATGAGATCAGCCTGGGCAACAAAATGAGACTGTCTTTAAAAAAAAAAAAAAGAGCCAGGACTGGTGGTATGTTCCTATAGTCCCAGCTACTTGGGAGGATCTCTTAAGCCCTTGAGGTCAAGGCTGTGGTGAGCTACGATCTCACTGCTGCATTCCAGCCTGGGTGATAGAGCAAAACCCTGTCTTTGGCGGCGGGAGGGGGGCGGGAGGGGATTCAAGGTGCATAGGCATCTAAAAGTAAACAACTAAGTTTGCTACTAGAAAATATTTGAAAGATGTAACTTCATTAAATATAAAGTCTTCAATATGGCAACCCTAAGGCTGGGCACGGTGGCTCATGCCTGTTATCCTAACACTTTGGGAGGCCGAGGTGGGTGGATTACCTGAGGTCAGGAGTTTGAGACCAGCCTGATCAACATGGTGAAACCCCATCTTTACTAAAAATATAAAAAATTAGCTGAGCGTGGTGGCACACACCTGTAATCCTAGCTACTCAGGAGGCTGAGGCAGGAGAATCATTTGAATCTGGGAGGTGGATGTTGCAGTGAGCCAAGATAGTGCCATTGCACTCCAGCCCAGGCAACAAGAACAAAATTCTGTCTCAAAAAAAAAAAAAAAAGTCAACCCTAGAATACTTCAGTTAGCAGTGGTTACCAAACTCTGTGTGTCACAGTCGGGGGTTGTGGCACTTCTAGGGCTCCTAAACCTCTAACCTGCTACTGTGTTGGATTTCATCTGAATACTCCAAATCCTTTGCAATAAAGGCACATAAGGATAGCATTGGAACCAGGGATACAAATTTTCTTTTTAATGATTTATACTTTCATTATTTTTATAAAGGATTTAAGGGAACTTTTAATGTTGACAGCTATCTGAAATACGATAACTAAAGATAAAATCAATCTAATTAGTTGGAAGTATCAAGAATCTAGAATGATTTAGTCATTTTGGTAGGTATTCTGTTACTCTGGCATTAAAGTAGACTTCATAGTTTTCTTTTCTTTTCTTTTTTTTTTTTTGAGACAGAGTCTTACTCTGTCACCCAGGCTGGAGTGCAATGGCGTGGTCTCACTGCAACCTCCACCTCCTGGGTTCAAGTGATTTTCCTGCCTCAGTCTCCCGAGTAGCTGGGACTACAGACACATGCCACCACATCCGGCTAATTTTTGTATTTTTAGAAGAGACAGGGTTTCACTATGTTGGCCAGGCTGGTCTCGAACTCTTGACCTCATGATCTGCCCGCCTCAGCCTCCCAAACTGCTGGGATTACAGGCGTGAGCCACCATGCCCGGCCCCATAGTTTTTCATTACATATCTGTTTTCCAATTATAAAATAATATATGTACATTATAGAAAATCTGTACTCCAGCCTGTGTGACTCAGAGAGACTCTGTCTCAAAAAAAAAAAAAAAGTTTGAGAAAATCTGGAAAGTAGAGAAAGGTATACAAGAAAGCAACTATCTCCATAATCACAAGCAACAATTTGGAACACTTTGGTGTAATTTTGTCATCTTTTTAAAAAGTATGTACATAAAAGCTTCCACACATATAGATGAAACTAAGAAGATATTTACAATTTTGTGTGTTGTTTCTTAACTTACATCATGAGTGTTTACCCATATTACAGTCTTCAAAACATTATTTTAATGATAATTTAAATCACATTCCACAAAAGTTCCTTGTAATTTTCAGATACTAAAGTCTGTTTTGTAGTCAGGCATACATGTTTCTAAAAAGACTAATAATAGTTACCTTTTTTTCTTCATTGCTAAACTAGGAATATAAAAGGTATGTACTCCTCCAGATGTGTGAGCTCAAAAATGTTTAAAAGACCAATTTTATATGAAGAATAGCTGTCAAATATCTTTTCACATTGTCAATAAAAGCTTAAAAATGAAAATTTTAATAAAATTATAAACAGCATAAAGGAATGAAAACTTCTGAAGCATTCATACTTTACAGATATCAATCATTAACAAGTGAAGATCTTTTCATATTTAAAGAAACTACATTTAAAATCAAATAATTCCACAGAGACATATATATCCATCTACACCTAGACAATTACTCAGGGCCAGGTGTGCTGGCTCACACTTAGAATCCTAGCACTTTGGGAGGCCAAGGTGGGAGGATCATTTGAGGCCGGGAGTTCAAGACCAGCCTGGACAACATAGTGAGACCCTGTCTGTAAAAAAAAAAAAAAAAAATAACGAAAAACAAAAAAAACCCCACAAAAATTAGCTGGGCATAGTGGTGTGCACCTGTAGTCCTAGCTACTCGGGAGCCTGAGGCAAGAAGATCACCTGAGCCCAGGAGTTTGAGGCAGCAGTGAACTATGATTGTACCACTGCATTCCAGTCCGGGCAACAGAGCCAGACTTTGTCTCTTAAAAATAAAAAAATTAAAATTATTCACAAGTATTACCTTTGCATTTCTAAATTTACAAATTTAATAACAAGGACAAATAGAGCATGACAACACTAACTTGAGAGTCATATGTTCCAAATTACAAACATGTAATGCATCAGAATGTTAGAGGAGATTTATATCCAGTAACAACAAAAGAAATCCAGATGAAAATACTTGCTCTGTAATCTGTGGTTCTGTACCCTCCCCTCCCCACATCCTAATTAGAAAGATTACTTTCTATCCAAAGTTAACAATTAAAATGTAGAGTTGTTCATATGCTATATACTAAGATGTGGCAACTCACTTATTGGTTGTAAGGTCAAAAGCTTCAACTGAAGCTGAAAGACCATCTTCAGTGACACCTCCTGCAATCACAATTTTGCCTTTATGGACTGCTACTCCAAACATGGAACGAGGAGTTTTCATTGGAGCCAGATCTTTCCAATCTCCTTTTTTGGGGTTGAAGATAAACACTCTGTTTGTACATTTTCTGTAAACAGAAAAACAAATGTTCCTTTTAGAACCTTCTTTTTTCGAAAGCACCTTCACTAATAATTTGGCTTTGCTTGTCATAAGAAATATGTAGTAAGGCAGAAGATCAGAAAAACTCCACAAAGAATTCTTAATTTGAACATATGCCACTAAGCAAAGGACAAGCCCAAATGTGGGGACCAAAACTATAACTTAATTATACTATTGGAAGATAGGGTACCTTTACTTCTGGATAGCGGCTTAGAAGCCCAGGCACAGCTGATTTTAATCGTTATATACTAAATTCAATTGAAGTTTTTTTACTCTATTTTAGTAAAAAATAAAATCATAAACCTTTTATTGCACCTCAATAACAAATGGTAGGTTTATTTATTATCTGAATATCCTAGGAATGAATAAGTTAACTTAAAAAAATAATTAGGTGCAAATATACCTACTTTAAATTTTATATGATATATCATTTTATATTAGCACTAACATAGCAGTGCATTTTAAGAAATCTGGGACTATGAATTAGACAACAAATCATTTGAGCTGATGAATCATGAGAACAGTTTTACATGCTAAATGCTACCAGAAAGACCTGGACTCATCTGAATTATTATTCACTGTACCACCCAGGCTGCAGTGTAGTGGTGCGATCTTGGTTCACTGCAACCTCTGCATCCAGGGCTCAAGTGATCCTTCCATCTCAGCTTCCCAGGTAGCTGGGACCACAGGCGTGCACCATTGCGCCTAGCTGATTTTTTGTATGCTTGGTAGTAGACACAGGGTTTCACCATGTTGGTCAGGCTCGTCTCGAACTCCTGAGCTCACGTGATCCTCCAGCTTTGGCCTCCCAAAGTGCTGGGATTACAGGAGTGAGCCACTGTGCCCCGTCCTTAGTATGATTCTTATGGTTTCTTGAAGTTATCTATAATTTGATGGGAGTTCAGAATTTCAAATAATAATTGATTAACCGGATACATGTGGTGATGAAAAACACCTCAACTTTTTTGTGAGGACAATTTTTTTCTTAATTGTGTAAAAGATCGGTTATCTGGAGTAGAAGCATTTCCTCTAATATTTGACTATTTGTATCATTTGAACACTTCTTGATAAGAACGTTATCCAAAATCATGTTCTTCAAATTCATTAGTGGGAACTGGTGAAATTCAGCATTTACTTTTATTTGTTTATTTATTTTTGGAGATGGATTTTGCTCTTGTTGCCCAGACTGGAGTGCAGTGGCATGATCTCGGCTCACTGCAAACTCTGTCTCCCGGGTTCAAGTGATTCTCCTGCCTCAGCCTCCTGAGTAGCTGGGATTACAGGTGAACGCCACCACGCCTGGTTAATTTTGTATTTTTAGTAGAGATGGGGTTTCTCCACGTTGGTCAGGCTGGTCTCAAACTCCCGACCTCAGGTGATCCGCCTGCCTCGGCCTCCCAAAGTGCTGGGATTATAGGGATGAGCCACTGCACCCGGCCCAGCTCTTACTTTTAGATAATGACTCATTTCAAAGTTCTTGACTTTGACATTTGTCAAGCAGTGTTGTGTTGGTTAATCATATCCTCAAGATTAATATATTCCTACTGACAAGAACTGTATGCTTCTTACTGACATATCAATTTCCTAGTTACTAATGCTACTTGAAGGAAAAAATTTAAATCATTTGGAAGGGTTCCTGTGTTTCCAAACTCAGAATGCTCTTTAGTAGTGATTTTCCATTCAATTTACTCAGGAAAAATGCCCAAAATAAGATCTGACACCAGGTGAGAATATAATATACCTTCCTTTGCATTTGATAGGAATAGCTGGGATTAGGGAGGATATAAAATTTTAGAATATGTTATCTTTGAATACAGGTAGATGTCTAAAACCATTGCTTTTAAAATTGCCTTTTCCGTGCTACATTTACCATTTTAATTGACTAATACCCATTAATCATTAACTCCAGAACAGAGTTCTTGACATCTAACACATTTCCATATTTTACTCTCCTTTCCTGCTTTGCCCTTACAATTCTTAATTTTGGCTCCCTTTTCAAGGTTGGACATCTCTATTGATTCAATGGCCTGAGCAAATGATGACAAGCCAAATCAGGCAGATTTTTCAGGGGCAGAATATTAGTTCTCACCATCTAAACTGAAAATGCTTATTTTACTAGACAGGCTATACTGGTTTGACTGTCTCTGAAGCATTCGGAGCTCACTTCTCCACTCTCTGGGTTATAAGATCTCTTTCCCAATTACCAGTTCCTTGAGAATTGACTAGAACTCAAGTAAGGTTTATATATGAAACTTCATCCTGGTTTTCTCACAAGATACTGGGTGCTACTGGGAGCTCAGTTTTGAACAGTTGGAAGCCATTTTGAATATTACCTCTGTCAGGGAGTAAATATGTGGAAGAACATTGTTGAAGAAATAACTGCCTTAAATTTTGTTTTATTTTGTCTTTTTTACTTCCATCTTTTCAATCACTACGCTTTTCTTTCAAACTGACCTATCTCAAGTCCCTCTTATGAATGTAAAGTACAAATCCATGATTTTTTTTTTTTTTTTTTTTGAGACGGAGTCTCGCACTGTCGCCCAGGCTGGAGTGCAGTGGCCAGATCTCAGCTCACTGCAAGTTCCGCCTCCCGGGTTCACGCCATTCTCCTGCCTCAGCCTCCCGAGTAGCTGGGACTACAGGCGCCGCCACCTCGCCCGGCTAGTTTTTTGTATTTTTAGTAGAGACGGGGTTTCACCGTGTTAGCCAGGATGGTCTCGATCTCCTGACCTCGTGATCCGCCCGTCTCGGCCTCCCAAATGCTGGGATTACAGGCTTGAGCCATCGCGCCCGGCCCCATGATATTTTTTATGCACAATTGTCTTAGAAGATATATTTTAAATACTACATTAAAGAGTACATTTACATTTTTATCTACTTACGACTAAATGAATAAGAAAGCCCATTGGTTTTAATGTAGTAAAATACAATAACAAATCAGTGAAATACAGGACTTGATTATGCTCCTAGATGCTGCCTGGACTGTAAGGATGCTTATGATTGGGGTATTAGGCTCATTCCTAGCAGTACGCTGAGTATCTACATGTTTACTTCAGTGACTTGAAATTTTAAGATTTTCCCTCCACAATATGATAGGTGAGAACCATGTCCCATTTCAGTGGGCAGATCCAAATGAAAAGAGGAAGAGGGCTGGGTGCTGTAGCTCATACCTGTAATCCCAACACTTCGGGAGGCTGAGGCAGGCAGATCACCTGAGGTCAGGAGTTCAAGACCAGTCTGACCAACATGGAGAAACCCCATCTCTACGAAAAATACAAAATTAGCCGGGCATGATGGAGCATGCCTGTAATTCCAGCTACTCGGGAGGCTGAGACAGGAGAATCGCTTGAACCCAGGAGGTGGAGATTGCAGTGAGCCGAGATTGTACCATTGCACACCAGCCTGGGCAAAAAAGGGAAAACTCCATCTAAAAAAAAAAAAAAAAAAAAAAAAGAAAAGAAAAGAAAAGAGGAAGAAACCCTTCTAATAAAAAGTCATTTGGACATAAATCATGAGAGTTCAGGGTACTTACTTGTCATCTGTCTTTCCTCCTAGACAATATATCATCCCTTTATGTGAAATCACATTATGGCCATAGACTTTGATAGGAAGTTTTTTTACTTCATTCCATTTTGCAGACCTAAAATTAAATGAGACAGAATTTATACACTTCCAGTAAATTCCAGGTTCTGAAAATATGAATATGTTATAGGCACGCATACACTTGAATGCTTAGGGAACAGGAATATCATGCCAACTTACACAGGATCATAGCATAATACTGAATCCAGCGAAGCCTCTGTTTGAAGGTCTTTGCCTGCAACTACATAGATTTTATCATCTACCTCTCCCAGACCGAAGAGACACCTGGCTGAAGGCAGAGGTGGAAGTCCAACCCATTCAGATGCTATGCTGTCAAGCTGAAAAAAATATATATGAGGGATTGTGGAGCTTGTTAGAAAAAAGTTACAAGTACAGCAAAAAAAAGTTATACTTTATATGTTGTTTAGAAATCATCGAGATAGTCAAATATCTCACAAGTAAATAAAACTACAACCCCAAAGTATCATATTGTAGCTCACAATTACCAAGAAGAATGATTAAATCTACCTGGCCTACCAGATAAAGATATCAAAATCTTCAAGGCTTCAAGAAAAGAAAAAATAAAATACAATAGAATCACCAGAGGTTAATTAGAACCGTGAGGTTTCTTGTCACATTTTCTCCCATATTGCCTTGTCCTGCTTTGAAATACAAGATCCTAATACTTTTAGGACACTGGGGGAAGAAATGTTGTCAGAGCAGGGAGGGTCACAGAATGTGAATGACCCCTGCATGCTATATTTAACATGCTCCCCATGCCGGCAGCTGGGACAGCTGGACCTGTCGCTCAGTCCACAGACAACTGGGATGTTAGGCAATATCTTTTTTTCTTTCTTTAAAAACATTTTAGGTTCTCTGTGTTTTGCTTTATTATTTCTGATACAGGCAGGTGTTAAAGTGAATTTCCGAGTATGTTGTTGGGAGTCACTCGAAATACTCTTCTCTATTTTTTTTTTTTTGATTTATATTAATAAGTAACTGCTCATTTTTGCTCATCACCACTTCTGCAAGCTTAAGATTTTCCCAAGGAAGAGAATCTCTTTGTACCCATCCTCTGGGGTAGGTGATTCTGGCATAGTGGCATCTGTTTCAACACTTACTTTTGGTAATTTAAAGATTTTACACTTTGCATTTTAGCACACTAAGGCACAAGAAAACTGTTTTCTGCAAGAGTACAGTTGCAGATTTGTTGTTCTCTCTGGTGCCACTTCTAGATTGCAAAAATAAAATGAATAAAACCCAGTTTCATTGGATACTAAGAATAGATGTGCATACAAATGGCCGTGGTATAGACAGGGGTGTCTGTGGAAGCCTATCTATATGTGGTCTAGTAACCTCAGTTAAACAAAGCACTAGTTAAGACTAGATGACATGAGAGGTTTAATCTCCACATGTGCATTGTTAGCTTTGCATTCACTAATTTCAACAGCTAGATTTTGATCCTTTATGTTTTCACTTTTGAAAGAAATTCTTTGATCATGAATGTGGTATGTAATATAGTAGAAATAGTAATGAACATTTATGGGGTTTTGACTGTGGTCATAGGCTTTGAACTAAATGCTTTACACAGGTAACCTCATTTAGTTCTCTAGGATAGGCATTTCTATCATCTCTGTTTTACAGATGAGGAAACTGAGGCACAGGAAGATTAAATAATTTTCCCAAATACACAGAGCTTTTAGGTGATATTCAAATCCAAGCCATCTACATCCATAGTTGGTTTTAAAAAATGGAACAGCAGCCATCATAATCCTATACCTGTGGGCTTAACTCTCACACTGTACAGTACTGTCTACCTTCCGATATTACCTGTTAGAGGGCACTTTCTCTAGCAGATGGAACAGTGGACTACCTGCCAGTCTCTTTTATAGGGGAGCTATCAAGCTATTTAACTTCTCTGAGTTCAACTTTCCTCATTGTTAAAATTAGGGTTTGGACCTAGATTACTTTAAGACCTGTTCAAAAATTTGATGAATTTATTAATTCATCAAAATAATGAATGGGGGAAAAAACCCTCTCTTACCAAGGTAAAAAATTCTCATAATCTATTTACAGCATACAATCAAAGGTCAAATTACTTCTAAATTAATGCGTTTTAAATAGATGTGACCAAGCAGTAAAATATAAAACCTGAAATTCTCATATAAATATTGTATGATGAATCACAACCCTCTTTTATGGCGAAGTGTTTTTATCCTGGCATACCGTTCTGCTAGTGCCTTTTAAAAGCAGCAAGGCATTTGCAGTGAGAGGGAGTTGACCTTCCAACTTTGTGTAACTGTTATTGTGGTTATAAAGAACATTAAGTAGGTTTCTTGAACCAAAAATAAGAAGCTCTGTCAGCAAAAGTAAGGGTTTGATTAGGCTGGAAGAGAAGGATAAAGATTAAACTGAACACTTGAAAGTAAAAAGGACTGTGTTATAGATATATTTGATAAATTAAATATGAAATGAAATGTAAAACTCTAGTAATTTTGGAGAGTCATTCTATGGAAACAACTATTCTGTGGATCTGTCATTTGTAGGTATCTACCTATATGTCTGTCATCTATCTATCTGTGTTTTGATAACATTCTTACTTCCTGGATGTATTTATAGCCTTTTTCATTGACTTTGCCCTTTTTGAAGTTTATTTGACTTTAAAATTAGGGCTTAGGAAATTTTCTGGCCCACATTCAAATACTCACAACATTCTTCACTGGAACTTGGAAAATTAAGAAACATGATTAATATGTATTATTACAAGTACATTTTTCAAGATTAGAAAAAGTTGATTAAAGGTATAATAGTATTTTGTGAATGCAAAGTATGTCACACACTTTTTGAGAGCATACTGGACTGTGGTATGACATTGTATACTTGCTTATCTTTGGCCTTTCCAACTAAAGTGCCCGTAAGCCCCACGCCATGATTAGCTATGACCTAAACAAACTCTTTTGAGCCAGTTGTAAGCTACAAAGTTTCAGTATTGGCATTATTGAAGACAAAGGCTAAGCCAACTCCTTCATAAACTGATAAAATATAACACAATGATAATATAAGACAAACTCCTTTCAAACAAGTAAGGGTCTATTGGTTTAGGAGAATTAATTTTCTTGGAAAATTCTGTGGTTTCACAAAACAGATTGTTAGATTGTTAAGTTCTAATAATGTCTAAGTATATCTCTGATCCAAATAAATGTGATGTAATAAAAATTTCTAACTATAATTAATTCAAATTAGTGACTTTTGTGTAGACAGTTTTTCCTAGAAGATAATCCAAAGTGTGTAGAACATGTACACACGTTTTTTCATTTTCAACAAAATTGTATTTTAGGCAGTAACTGTAAATAAGAGATGAAGTGCTGCCTCCAAGAACTTCAAATGAGTGCAGGGTAACTTGGAAGAAGGTAGAAAATCTGACCAATTTAGAGCTGCCAGCAGATGAAAAAGAAAAAAATTAAAAAAGAAAATCTGACCGGTTATTACTTCTTTATGTGTAAGAACTTTGATTTAGGGCAACTATTTGGGGAAAGACATTAACCTATTTTTAATAGGTAAGAGTATACAAGATTAAATTTAGTTTTTACAGCAGGGGACAGTGGCTCACACCGGTAATCCCAGCACTTTGGGAAGCCAAATTGGGAGGATTGCTTGAGCCCAGGAGTTCGAGACCAGCCAGGGCAACATAGTGAAAGCCCGTCTCTGCTAAGAAAAAATAAATTCAGTTTTTACTAAAATACTGGGCTTTGATGGATTACAGTCACCATCATCTATAAACAGGGCATTTTTGGAAAAATAGTATAAAGAGTATCTTAAGTCATTAAACATGAATTAGAACCTCATTATTCATCAAACTTTTTATTACACATTAACAAAACAGTCAAATATTTTTCACTCTATACAGCAAAAGTGCAAGGGACTAGAATAGGACATCAATTAGAGTAAAATGCAAGCAGCCTGAATAATTCACAAATTGGCTAACTGGATGGTGAGTAACAGCCTTCCCTTGAAGCAACTACGTATATAAAAAGTCCTTCTTACCTGGAAGAAGTATGACTGTAGAGGTTGATCCTTGTTTTCTTCATCCACGTATAGTCCTCCTACCACATATATCTGATTTTGCTGGGTAACAATGCTGGAATGATTTCTGGGAATCTGCTCAGCCAGTGCAGTAAGGTAGCATTCATTTTCTGTGGGGTCATAAGCCACTGCTGCTGTGTCGTTAACCAAGAGGATGAGGTCTTTTACAAACATTCCATGCCTGGGAATGTCATTCAGGTAACCAGGAAGTAAATCTTCATCACCAACGTCACCATTCACCTCACCAGCCCCAGTCTTCTGCACATTTTTGCTGGGTTCTGGGAGTTTGCCTGCGAAAGCATCTTTTAGAACTTTGATTTTTTTCTGGAGGTCTGGGTTGCTTTTAATTATATCATCTTTCTCAACATGATCCTTAAAATATTTTTCTGTCATAAGGCGAAAACGGATACAATCAAACACTTCGCTAAGGTTTTTAACCCTGTTTTCCTTGTCTGTTCGCACCCATTTCATCACTGCCTCAAATACTGCTTCTTCTTTTTCCACATTTAGGCTGTCATTTGAAATGACTGAGATCAGTTCCTGTGGAGACAGTTGCATGAAGTCCTCTTCCTTACAAATCTGTACAAAGCGATCAGACACAAATTCACGGGCAGAAATGGCGAGTCTTGGGCAGTCAAGGAGAAGTCCTAATCTTAGGATGGCTAGACAGTTACCAGGAGCAAGTCTTTTCTGAAGATAAGAAACGCAGACAGTGAACACGGAGGGGATCTGAAAGCGGCTGGCCAATGCAAAAATATCTTGCACATTTCCATCATTGAGATCAATACTGGCAGAGTACAGGTATTTGATGATTAAATCAAGTATAGCAGGATCCACATTATCTAGCACTACCTCCTTTTTTTTCGCCTCATCAATTTCAGATAAAAAGTACTCACGGAAGTAAGGACTACAAGCTGACAAAATCAATCTGTGGCAAGGAAGACTTTTGTCACCTGCTTTTAGGGTGCAATCGATGAATTTTTTCTCATCCAGGAGATCTTTTAGACCATCCTGAAGAAGGGTGGATTGGTAAAGTCTCAGTTCCTCTGCAAGTTCCCGCTGGGAATCCATTCTGTGAGTAACCTGGGTAAGGAAGGGGACACTGAAGGCCTTAGCTCCTTGCAGCACACAGGTCTAGCTGTAAAAAGGCAGATCAGTGTGCTTTGCCCAGCTTCAAGCCTTTGCAATTTAATCCCACCAGCTAAATATAGATACCAACTCTAACAACGGGAATTTAGGAGAGCTGGCTTGGAAAGAAGAGTTGTTCTTGCAGCTGTTATAGATTGAAAGTAACAACTGGAACATTTAGTCACTGAGGAAACAGCTAAGAAACAAGATATTTAAGTGAAGTTGAAAGCTTAAAAATAACGCATTAGAAGATATACTAATAAAGGCTACTACAAGAAGATGTTTATTGAATTAACAGAAAATGAATCATAAAATGAGTCACTCCTCTAAATATGTTCTAGTGTCAAGCTACTTGACTGAATTAATGATGCAAAGGTCAAGAATATGAGATGTGTTCATCTGAATACTCATAAGCAAGATCCCATTTCCAATAATTGTTACATACAAATTTTTACTTTCTACTCAAAACAGTGGGATATAGATATTTATTTTAGAAGTAGTAAACTTAAAGATGTTACTTATGTACTAGTTTTACAAAACCTTTAATGTTGCCATGATAATTGAAATAAGAAATACAGAGGAATTGCTAATTTTCTAAAACATTCCAAATTATCTTTATTCTTACATGGAAAAACTGTAATTAATACTGAATTAAATTATAAAATTATTTATTCATATCCTGCCTTGTTGTACAAAGGATCTAATGTGGCAAATTATAACGCGGTAAAATAAAAGCAAAAGGTTAAAAGGAATCACAGGGCCAGAAAAAATAATTAAAAGTCAATGGAAGGGAACGAAAAAGCCCACACACATGCAAATCAGATCACAAAAGATAATCTGTAGTTTTAAAGTGTCAAAATTATCATTCATTAAAGGTTAAAAAATAGAACAGATATAACCCCATGAGAACAATGTTGTCACTAGAACACAGCAAAATCAAGATGAAGTCCCATAACAGTCATAGAGAACAGCCCCCCCACCTTTTTTTAAAAAGAGTATATAACCGGGGACATAATGAAAGTTGTTGATTATAATAGGATACCATATTAATTATGGATGTAGAAGTCATGATTTGAAAGAAAATTGGTCCTTTGTTTATATATAGATAGTATCATATGCTTCATTAAATACTTTTATTTATTTATTTTTGAGATGGAGTCTCGCTCTGTCACCCAGGCTGGAGTACAATGGCATGGTCTTCGTTCATTGCAACCTCTGTCTCCTGAGTTCAAGCAATTCTCCTGCCTCAGCGTCCTGAGTAGCTGGGATTACAGGCACCCACCACCACCTCTGGCTAATTTTTGTATTTTTAGTAGAGACGGGGTTTCACCATGTTGGCCAGGCTGGTCTCGAACTGCTGACCTCATGATCTGCCCACCTCGGCCTCCCCAAGTGCTGGGATTACAGGTGTGAACCACCACACCTGTCCCATTAAATACTTTATTACATAGTCATATTGTCACATTATCTGAACTCAAGTAGGGCTGTAGAAATAACTGTAATTTCAAAAGTTGGTATTCTTACACATGTCCCCCAAAATAAATTCCATGAAGACAGGGATTGTGGGAGTGTCTGTTCTTTTCAAATGCTATAGCCTAGGGGTTTTGTGAGTGCTTTATAAATATTTGTTGAATGAATGAATGCCCCAGATCAAGGAATTATGTGTTTTTAAACTTCAAGGTTTCTATCCATGAGTTAAGGCCTTTTCTTTTATTTTACATCACAGTGAAATCAATGGTACTGTCAGCTGCTAAAATAACAGCTGAAAGAAGAGCTCATTGACTCTTTTTCCATTTATAGATGCCACTAAAGGTTTTAACACACTCGAAAAAACAGCTGCTTCCTTGTTTAAACAATAAATGACTCATTTCTCTCTACACGTAAAATCTAACATTTGAAAAGATTAATGAGTCAGATACAAACATCATATGACATCTGAGATTATTCCTTACTAGTTGGCAATTTTATAGTCTCTTTTCCTTGAAAAAAAATATTTAAACAATAGTTATGGCAGCATTTTATCTGTGACCAGTACAAATTTTCATACACTCTTTCCCCGTCACAAAGGTAGTTTATTATAATTCTAACCCTTAAAATGTAGAAATCCTTTTCCATTTAAATGAAGAAACCAGTTTGTAGCTTTTGTTGATTTTTAATAAACTTAGGTTAGTACTTGGTTGTACTGTATGTCTATGGTTGTATACAGAGTTGCATCTTATTTTAAATGTTTTTACAAACTTTTCCCTCTGGAAGAAGAGGGTTCCTTTGGCTAATTTCAATTATTTGAAAAAGATTCCTTACAATGTATTTTACATGGAAACAGTGGTCAAAAACAATGAATGATGCTAGAGGTCAACAAGTCTTAGCTAACCAAGAAATGAGAAAAATAATATCTTATTCTTAAAAATTCAAAGAAGTTTCAATAAATACAAAGAGAAAGCTAATAAACAAAACTATTTTCTTACAGAGTAAACGTATTCTTGCCAAAACTACATCGAGATTCTTACAAAATAGCATCCAAAACACTCTAAAGGGGGGTTGATGTATTCCAGAGTTAGTTGTAATTTTAGTTTTACAAAATGATAGGTTTAAGGATTACAATTTGTATTAGAGTTGGTTTACATTTAGCTATGTGATTATTTATTTATTTATTTATTTATTTATTTATTTATTTATTGAGACGGAGTCTTGCTCTGTTGCCCAAACTGGAGTGCAGTGGTGCAATCCTCAGCTCACTGCAGCCTCCACCTCCCAGGTCCAAGTGATTCTCGTGCCTCAGCCTCCCAGGCAGCTGGGACTACAGGTGCCCACCACACGCCCAGCTAATTTTTATATTTTTAGTAGAGACAGGTCTCACCATGTTGGCCAGGCTAGTCTCAAACTTCTGACCTCAAGTGATCTGCCTGCCTCGGCCTCCCAAAGTGTTGAGATTATAGGCATAAGCCACCACGCCTGGCCAGGAGCCATGGGATATTTAAACCAGATTTTTACAATTAAGAAAGCAGAATTTTGATTATTCCATAAGAATAGTCTTTTTCTTTTAAATAATACTTTCAAAACGTTAAATGGTGCTGCATAAATTCTTTATTAAACTGAACATGATACAGTCACTTAATATCTGAAAACTAAGACTTTACAGGTATTAAGTACAAAATAAACATTTATAAACTAGGTACATTTTGATGACAATTTTAAATATAATTTTTAGAAAACTGAAGTTTTCCAAATGACTTTTTCCCCAATCATTAAAAAAACTCTTACAAGTTTTAAATATAAAAGCTGTAAATATAAAAACTATTCCATGACTTATGGCAGGGGACTAGTATCTTTAAACTAGAGATATCTTTAATAGAAATCCATCTCAACTCAAGATCAATCAACTCATTACTTCCCAAAGTCCCTGTAGGGTGAATCCATCCTTCAATTTCTCTATTGCAAGCCCCAGTTCTTCTGAAAATACTGGTTCACGATCTTGTTGCTTTTTGGGAGACAGGAGGATAAGATGGGAATAGAGAAGGTGGGCAAGGAAGAGGAAAAAAACAAAAAAATAGGTTTCACATAAGTTTGTGAATGTGAAATGTTGGAATTTAGAAACTTTTTTCATATACTGTAGGTAAAATAAATGTCCTTACCTTATTGCCATCAGCAAAATAAGCCTATAAGACAAAGAAAATTCTATTTCACAAACTGGACATATAATATTCTAATAGATCAGTGTGCTAAGGTACTTAATTTGCAGAATGATTTTATAACTAAATGTATTTCACATTCTGTTACTGTGTAATTTTTTTTCATCTATCTCTACAATGCTGGTAGCAGAATTCACTCTGTTAATATTTACAAGAGTTATACCTTAAGTTGTAAAAAATGTGCTTTGTAATGTATGATTAGCACTGTTAACTTGAAAGGAGATAAAAAAGAATGACTTAACCATCATATGGCAAGAAACAGGTAAAAAAGAGAAAAAAAGAAAAGAAAAAGAATGACTTGAAGCTATACAATTTCTTCCCTACATTTGGTTTAGAAGATGATACTGGCAAAACAAAACAAGTACTTCAATGTGTCAGCAAGCGAATACAGTTTGAGGTAGTAGTATAATTATTTTATACTAATTTCACACCTTTGTTTCAAAGTATTTGTTACCAGACAGGTATTCTAGTCAGATTAACAGCCATAGAATGGAGAAAACACTATTATTTTGGCTATAAGTTAAATGATACCAATTTGGAAATAGGAAGGCTATTGTTCAAATACATGTCCTTTTCAAAACAAGATCCCTAAAAAATAACAGATGAACATTTCACAAAAATTAATGAAAGTATAGATTTTAAATTAATTTAACAATATTTAACATGTTCTATTCACAGTATGAAAAAACTTTACATATCTAAAATCCTAAAATCCTCTGAATAACTAAGTTTTCAAAGTATTTCTTTCCTTTTTTTTTTCTTTTTTTATAGAAATGGATTTTTGCCATGTTGCCATGTTGCCATGTTGGCCAGGCTGCTCTTGAACTCCTATCCTTAAGCAATCCGCTTGCCTCGGCCTCCCAAAGTGCTGGGCTTACACGTGTGTAAGCCACAGTGCCTGGCCTCACACGTGTGTAAGCCACAGTGCCTGGCCTCAAAGTATTTCTGATTTTGGTAATTTAAAAGTTATTGTCACAAAAGAAATCCCTCATTAAAAATATTATCTTCAAACTCAGGTATAAGATACCATCAAAATCTCAAGTTATATGGTGTTTCACACACTTACACTATTATTTTATTAAATAAGACCGAGATAAAATCCTTAAGAAATTTAATGGTCTCCTTTGTGATGCTCACCACAAAAGCATCCGTGTGATCATCAGAGTCTATTTCTACATCATCTTGAATTTGTTCGACTGTCAGAGCTTCAAGTGGCTGGGGCTGAAAATCAGCAGATGTTAAAATGCATCAAAAACAATATTAAATGTACCATGAGAACTGCAAATACTTTTAAAATAACAATTACAAACTACTAAAGTCTATAAAAATCGTAGTATAATTCACGTTGTTTTATTAAAAAACTAACTTGAGTAGTAACACTAATCAAGTAAACCTAAGCTTTCATATCTGAAGTCAATATCATGAAAAGAACTAGAGAGAGAAATTTACACATACTTAATACGCAGATATCTTTAAAGAAAAGACTGAGTTGACTTTCAGTTTCTTTCACATTGTTTAGAAAAACTAAGTTTTGCATAATAGCAAATGTTCAATTTTCCTCAGAATAGTCATTATATAGAATTTGTGAAAAGTAAAAGAACTAATATTTTTATGGAATATTCTAAAGGTAAAGAATAAAATGTAGAACTAATACTTATTTATTTGTTCATTTTTCAAATATTTGAATATCCCCTTTGTTATATTAGGTACTATGCCAGTACTAACAAGGGTTATAAAATCCTACCCTTAAACACAAAGGGTTTATAATTTACTGAGTAGAGAAAAAGATAAAACACAATGACCAATAACTAAATATTATGTTGAACCATAAGAAACTACCATTTTTTATGTCAAAATGATAAAATATCAACACTATTATATGATTCAACCTACAAAAAGCAGTTATAACAAAGCTGAGGATAGCCTTAGTGTTTCAACCACGTTCAGAGTTGTGTGACTATGTGCAAGTAAATTAACTAAGCCTCAGTCTCCTTAACTGCGGGATAAGGATAATAATATGCCTCACAGTATCGTTGGGAAGATTAAATGTGATGGTGCATAAAGTGCTTAGAGCAGTGAATGACAAACAGCAGATGTTTAACACAGTCATCCAACAACTATGAATATTCACTATTATGTGCTAGTTTTGACTGGTGGAGATATAGCCATTAAACAGACAAAAACCGCTGACTTCATGGAGATCACTTATAGTGGAGGAGACTGATTAATTCTGAAAGGAAGGGAGGAAGGAGAGAGAGAGAAAGTAAGCAAGCAGAATAAAGTGATGGGAATTGCTGTTTTAGAAGAACAGTCAGGGAAGATCCTGAGGAGATGGCATTTGAGCAGGGAGTCACATGAGGTGAGACAGTGAGCTATTATGGCTAGCTGCTATTACGTACTGGGGTCAAAGAACAGAAGAAGAGAACAAATGAAACTTAGAGAATGGGTAGGGGAACTAACCTGATAAGCATCTCCCATGTGCCAGGCATTTAATGGACATGATCAATAACTTTCTAAGAAAGATTATGTCAGTTTTTCACTTTTATTTTTTTAAGGGAGAGGGTCTTGCTTTAAGAGATAGGTCACTGCTGCAGTACAATGGCATGATCACAGCTCACTGCAGCCTCAAACTCCGGACCTCAAGCAATCCTCCCATCTCAGCCTCTTGAGTAGTTAAGACTACAGGCGGGTCACCACCACACCTGTTATTTCTGTAAATTTAAATTAAATTTTTTTTTAATTTAAATTTAAGAATTTAAGATTTTATTTTATATTTTAAATTTAAATTTAAAATCTAAAATTTTAAAATTTTAAATTAAATTTTAAAATTTAAAAATTTAAAAAAAATTTAGTAGCGACAGGGTGTCACTATGTTGTCTTATTATGTTGAGGCTGGTCTCAAACTCCTGGCCTCACGTGATTCTCCCCCTCAGCTGCTCAAAAGTGCTGGGATTATAAGCTTAAGCCACCGTGGCTAGCCCTATATCAATTCTGAGAAAACCGAAGCTCACATTTGCTTGGGATCACAAATAAATGATGAAACTGGGATTGAAAGTCAGGTTCTAAGGACCATGCCTGTTCTGCAACATTATTTTACAAAGAAGAATAATAGCTAGAAACAGGGAAGAGAACTGGTATAACTGAAAGTGTAAAATAAGATAATGGGAAAAATGAAGGAATACTTCAAAGTTTTGAGTGCAGCTGACTTTGACAGTGCCAAAAACATAGGTAAACAAATCAATAAGCAGGTTGCTGTTTTTGAGAAAAAGATGAGGAGGCCAGTTTTAGGTATGCCAAGTTTGAGATGCTCATCCAAGTCCTAGTGTATCTTATTGACTTGTATAATTATTTAAATTACTAAGATAAATCTGAAATAAGAAATTTCACTAATATCATTTGGGATGCTCATCTATATGAAAATATTCAAGGGTATTTGGAACCATAAACTGAAAGAATATGTCAAGGTCAGAAGGAAAGATCTAGAGTCATCCACAAAAGTACAAGTTGAAGAAGCTGAACAAGCAGGTGATATTACCAAGGAATATACAGAGAAGGCAGAGTGAAAGGGAGACTGCTGAAAGAAGAGCATGTTGGGAAGAAAAAGAAAGGATGGTTCAGATGATGAAATACCTAGATAGTGTATGTAATACAATGTCAGAAACCCAGATGCAAGTTTTAGCTAGAAGGACAAATATTTAGAATTTGACAGGGAGGGAAAAAATTAAGTACAAGGAGCACTACCAGGCAACAAGGGCCTCACTAAAGTCACATGCTGTAGTCCAAGAGCAGAAGGAGAGATACAACTAATGGCTGTGACATGGCTCAGCATGCGAAGAAGCCCCAGCAGGGGCACTGATCATAAAGTAAACGGCAAGGGCACCAACAATAGAGTGCATAATGAGGGTGCCAGTAAAAGAACAGACAGCAAGGGAGTCTACAATCGAGTGATCAGTGATGGGACCAGGACAGAGAGGACAGCAAGGGCAATGGCAGTGGAGCAAATGGCAAGGGCACCTCTGACAGACTGGACAGTGACTGTCCCAGTGATAGAGCAGACAGTGGGGGGCACCAACAATAGAGGGGACAGCAAGTACAGCAGAGCTAGCGCCTCTAGCAAGGGTACTGGTGATAGAGTGGACAGTAACATAAGTAACAAAAGACACCTCTAATGGAGTGGGTAGTGAGGACACAACTGATAGACTGGATGATGAGGGTCCCAGCTGGAGAGGCAAGTGAAGGCAAAAGAGAGCTCATGTACCTGGAGAGCAGGGAATACTAGCAGCAACCGGGAAAGAAATCATGAAGAAGACAAAGAGCAGACATGTGGGCAGGAGATGCAAAATATTTCATAACTGATATGGCAGAAGTCCGGATCAACAGGAATGGATGCAGGCCGTGCTGATGTAGCCTACTCCTGGAGTTGCTATATTGTGGAGTACTAAGGAAGAAGATGGTATTCATGAGGCCTGTAAGGTTTGTCCATGCTCATAGGGGGCTGAAGTAAAATAAAAATCTGACAGAGTGAGAGACTCAAGTCTGTCTGTATCAGAGGAGCATTGCACATGGAAATTTACTTAGGTGGCTGCCCACCTACAAGGGCAGGTATGGAGGGCAGGAATGAATGATGAAGCAGCCAATTAGAAGACAGGTGGTAGGTACCAATTAGTGATAATCCAGGAGCTGTGCCCACTTGGGCAGAATCTGTATATTCACCATTTTAAACACAGTTCAAAATTAAATGGTGCACAGTGGTATTTACAACTGAATTTTATAGATTGCATAAAAGCAATGCAAACTTTATTTCACATACTCAACAAATTACCTTTTCTTCCATCTCATAATCAACTCCAAATATGGGACTGGCAGAATAGACTTTGTGAAGTGAATTGATTTCCTTAACTGATTCTTGTAGTTTTTCCACAGGATCTATTTTAAAGCCAAGAACATATCCACCACTCTACAAGATAAAATAATAATAAAAAACCCAACAAGTCTGAAGAACAGTATTCATAGTATAAGATAAATTATAGCTCAAATTGTCCTTATTTTAGAGCATAATACCTAAGTTCATTTTTTCAATTAAACTTTTTATTATGAAAATTTCAAACATATACAAAACAGAAGAGCACAAGGGAGCCTCCACGGAGCCATCATCCAGCTTCAAGAAGCAGCAACACGTGGCCAACTCTGTTTCATCTGTAACCCCGCTCTCACCTGAACCCCTCCTCCCCCAACGCAGGCTTATTTTGAAGTATATCCAAATATAAGTTCATCTGAAATATCAAAGGTAACCTTTCAAGATTTAAAAAATACACTGTAGACTGTGAAGGCCAAGGGAACTATGTTTTTCTTGAACTAGGCCTTGGAAAGGAACAGACTACATGAAAAGAAGAAAGGAAACGGGCCATCTGAGGCTATCTCCTTGAAGAATTAGGAAAGAAACGGGGCCATGATACAGTGTTTTGAGAGAACTGTTAAAAAACTAAGTAGCACACCGTAATAGGTGAGAGTATATGTTCTGGGTTAAGAGCACATGCTTTTATGTTCAAATTCTGGTTCTACCACTAATTCACTAGCTGTAGGATACTTAGAAACTTTCCTTAACCTTTCTAAGCCTCAATTTTCTAACCATAAAATGGTTATCAAGTTGTCATATTAAATAAGAGAAACATATATATGACATTTGGTACAGTTCTTGGAACAGAGTAAATAATAAATGGCAGCTGTAGGCCAGGGGAAAGGAATAAGCAGACATTCATGTTTAAACTTAGAAGGTAGATAAGTAATTTTATAAAACACTTTAAAAAAATGTGTTTAAAATTTTAGCCAGTCAAAACTACTACCATGAGACCAGCATGTTTTATTTAAATGCATTTCTGCAAAAACCTGGCATAATGGAGCACAGCAGGTTATAAATAGCATAGAATGTGTGTGTGAGAATATAAGACCTCAAATCGTGTGTGTGTACACAAATATATGTTTGTGTTTCTCAAAGACAGTCTTGGTAAATCAGTCAGACTTGAGATCACAGCTTAGCCCCATCACTTACTAGCTGTGAGATCATGGGTAAGGTTCCTAACTTCTCAAAGCCTCAGTTTCCTTGACTATAAAATGGAGGAGAAATAGTAGCTGTATCGTAGGGTTGTGTAAAGATTGAGATAATGCATGAAAAGCCCTCAGCACAATGACTTGATTCTGTCATTAATAAGTGATGATCACAAATGATCATGTCTGTCCAACAAAAAAACATAAGCAGGATTCCTCCTCTGGGGACAATTTCTATATGACTTCAAACACTTCATATATAACTTCATATTAAAGCTAATATTCTCAGATGTAAACTGATTACTATACAAATAAAACTAACAATCTAGACTGTCACATAGTTTTAAAAATCAAAGATTAATAAAAATAAACAAGATCTTACCTGCTGAGAGCTTTCTATGACAAGAGCTAAACCAAATTTTGAATCTCTAATCTTTATTGAACGCTAGATACAAAATGAAAAGAAAACATGCAAGTTTTATTAATTGAATAGTGACTCTTTAACTCAGTTTTTAAACTTTACACAGTATTTACTTTTCATAATCTAAAAAACAGAATTCTCCTCTTTCCTTCATTAAACTCCCGCAGAGATAAAATAAAAAACAAAACTGAAAACAGGTGGCAAACTTTTAAGAGGCAACACAAGAAAGACATCTCTGATATAGGCACAAAGTTCCCTGACTCAAATATTTCTCACTTCCAGGTAGTGAACATTTTTTAAAATTAGAGACAATTAAATTAATTAGGTCTCATTCAGTCACCCAGGCCAGAGTGCAATGGTGTGATCATAGCACACCACAGCCTCAAACTCCTGGGCTGAGGGATCCTCCTCCTACCTCAGCCTCCTGATTAGCTAGGACTACAGGCATGTGCCACCATGCCCAGCTACTTTTTAATTTTTTGTAGAGATAGGGGTCTCACTACACTGTCCAGGCTGGTCTGGAACTCCTGGCTTCAAGCAATCCTTTTTTTTTCTGTTGAGACGGAGTCTCGCTCTGTCGCCCAGGCTGTAGTGCAGTAGCCGGATCTCAGCTCACTGCAAGCTCTGCCTCCCGGGTTTACGCCATTCTCCTGCCTCAGCCTCCCAAGTAGCTGGGACTACAGTCGCCCGCCACCTCGCCCGGCTAGTTTTTTTTTTTGTATTTTTTTAGTAGAGACGGGGTTTCACTGTGTTAGCCAGGATGGTCTCGATCTCCTGACCTCGTGATCCGCCCGTCTCGGCCTCCCAAAGTGCTGGGATTACAGGCTTGAGCCACCGCGCCCAGCCAAGCAATCCTTCTTTCTCAGTCTCCCGAAGTGCTGGGGTTATAAGCATAAGCCACAGTGCCCAGTCTGAACTTTTAAACAAAAGACTAGGAATCTTTCAGTTTTGGTAAACCAGTGTCTTTTGTAGCTCCTAAGGCTAGATTAGTTTGTTAAAGTCACATGTGCCTTCTGTTTCTTCCATCATAGGTGGCTACATTCTTAAAAGAACCTCCATTCTATTTAAGTTTTAAAAATAAGTTTGACTATTTATCACTAGACATCAAGGAAGGTTGGGATAGATCAAGTGTCATTAACATCAACTGGTAAATGTGATGTGAGGACTAAGCTTGGTCAGCGGAATATAGGTGGTGACACCAGTGGCCTGGGAGAAGGGGAGAGTAGACGCAGAATGGCAGGTAGGGCCTGTAGAAGTGACAGAAAATGTACCTGCTGGCAGGGTACGGGAGAACCACGGAGGACCTAACACTATGACCAGGAGACCGAAAGCCCAGAGAAGGGTAATCTGGCAGGTGATGATGGGATGCCATGCTTCTAGACAGACAGGCAACTTTGAGAAACAGACTGAGAAAAAGAAGAAAGGCTTTGATGATAATTGTTATGAAAACCTGGCCTTTCACCTGGGCTACTTTACACCCCACCAAGAGTATATACAATCCCAGTTAAGAATCATAGGACACTGGCTAGGGGTGGTGGCTCATGCCTATAATCCCAGCACTTTGGGAGGCTGAGGTGGGCAGACTGCTTAAGTCCAGGAGTTTGAGACCAGCCTGGGAAACATGGTGAAACCCCGTCTCTACAAAAATTACAAAAAAATTAGCCAGGTATGGCGTTGCATGCCTGTGATCCCAGCTGTTCGGGAGGCTGAGGTGAGAGGATCACCTGAACCTGGGAGGTGTCGGTTGCAGTGAGCCAAGACCATGCCACTATACTCTAGCCTGGGTGACAGAGGGAGACCCCTGTCTATAAAAAGAAAAAAAGAATCACAGAACACTGGCATTCTGGCTTTCAATAGGTAATCTAACCAGGTGTCTGTGGGTGACACAGGCTGGTAAGACAGAAACTGGCAAGAGGCTGATATAAATATCTATAGGAGCGGGGTCAGGGTAATGGCTGAGGTGTAGAGCTGAAGTTAGACTGACTGCTGCAGTGACAGACTGTGATGATATCAGATTGCAAGTTGTTTGGGCCGCTTGAATTCATTCCAGAGGCCATATTTGGCAATTCTATTCTTAAATAACAAAAAGAACAGAAAGCACAAGGTTGTTTACTACTCAGTAATTATTCAGCGTAATAGAAGTTAGGTTAGGCAAGCTATAACACGTTAATGCAGTATAAAAAAGCAATAGCAATACAAACACCAATTTGTCAAATACCTATGTAGATTTTGTTACATTGTCCCAGCCTTGATTATAAATTCTTATGTTTCTTTTTATAGCAAGAAATAATTTTCTTCCTATGAGATTCTATGGCTTTCTGTTTAATATGTTGCTTTTCTCCATCAGACTGAAAGCCCCTTGATGGCAGGAACTGTATACTGGTTCATGATTTTCATGATTGTGTCTCTAGCACCTGGCACAGAGTAGGTACTCAAAATTTGGCATAAAAATGAATGAATGATCAGAAATTTTAAAGAAACTCAGAAATCAAATAATTTAGCTAAAGATAGGGTTGGGAATATTTTGTAAAGAATTAGTCTTCTCATGGACCAGGAATTCTTTTCTTAAAAATGGTATTTTCCAGGTATCACATACATTCTGTCTACTCAATAAATATTAATAAAACTCTAAATTTAGTCTTAAGACTATATATCCTACAATAAGGGCAATTATCACAGGATAACCTCATGAGATTTTCATTAACTATTTTTATGTTCCATCTAATTTGTTCTAGAATTCTGTAAGTAGTTTCTTCATATAAAATTAAATTATTTAGTGGATTGAAGTTTACAGTTCGTTTCAATGAGTCACTTATTTATCATAGCAGCAGCAGAGTACAAAGAACTATCTTTAGCTACTCCCAAAACAAACTGGTCTCAGATACAGTCAGTTCTTATTTTGAATTTTAACAGTTTTGTTTTTTTAAAAAAAATAGAGAAGGGGGTCTAGCTATGTTGCTCATGCTGGTCTCGAACTCCTGACCTCGAGCAATCCTCCCGCCTCAGCCTCTCAAAGTACTGAGATTACAGGAATGAGCCACCATGCTCAGCCTGATTTTAACAGTTTTAACTGAACTTAAGCTGAAAGTATTATCACAAAAAATCATCTTGATTCCTTTCACTGAATCTGTGGTATGAATCCAGCTTGTATTCCATTCTGTATCTAAATACAATGAAAGCAGTTCATTTGCAGAATTAATAAATTCCTTCTGGCTTTTAAAAGCTTTAGAGCAAAAGTGACAAGAGAGCCAAGAAAACTGTGGATCAGTGTGCTAAAGCTGTGCCAAGGAAGTACCACACACCTGCCTCATGAAAAAATTACAGAAAACTTTATTAAAGCCCTCTGGATGGAATCTAAGACACCTTACTCTGTATAACTATTTAAATTTTTAGAATCCAGTATATTTCTATTCTAATAGCAAGTTGATAATGGTGCTGCTTCTCTGGAATGTAGTACAATTGGATCTTTTCTACATTGAAATATTTCATAGTAAATTATCAACATCTTTAAAATATGCTCTCAGCTAATAACTGCTACCACTTAAAAAAGGGAGAGAGAACTCATCTAATCCTAAAAGTCCAATTAACTATTGAACAAAAATATTTATTTTATGTTAAAATAAGGTCATCAAAATGTATGTACTTACAATTTGCAGATATGGTATACTGACATTAAAACTGTCATTCATATTTGCATGCCATACAATTCTCACATTGGTAATAAAAAAGGTTCCTAAATTGCCCTGTAAAAGACGGCAATGAGATACAGAAATGATCACTTTTTTAGATACCCATTCTTAATTTTCTAATCACCAGAATAACTTATTTTTACAGCAGCAAGAAATACCAAAATTGAGTATCAATGACTTCATCATTCATCGATGGCAGTACAATTAGATGACTGACAGCCTGGACTCTTAAAGTCCGGCTGCCTAATCATTAAACTATTAGTACCTACCAACTGTCTGACCACAGGGAAATTCTTCTTGATGTATTTTGTCAAATGTAAAATGGAGATCTGATTAAATATCCCATGTAAATCAATCCCTTAGCACAGTGCCTAAATGTTAGACCTTACTAAAATTATCAATCAAAACCTTGGACAGGTTAAGGCAAAGGAGTTGTGGCAAGAGAGAGAAACAAAACATATGTAACAGCCCCCAACAATCCACATTAGATTGTATTCTTTATAAGGGTAGGAGTGGAGTTACTGTATTCCATAGTTATATCTTTACCACCTAGCATAGCACCAGGAGTTTTTGATTCATTAATTAAGGAGACATTCCAGGATTATCAGGTATTTCATTGTATTGAATTGAAAATAGGGATGTTATTGTCAACCTAACTTGTACTTATCGAAAAATAATATGCTTTCCTATAATGCTAATTTTAACAATTAGAACTGACTACATAAATCCAACAATGAATGGAAAAATGATTACCAAAACACTCTCCCAAAAGGTTCACGAGTTCTTTACACAGTACCTGATCACTGGATAAATTCCATACTCCATTTATTTTATCATATACATGTTCTTGTGGTAACAGTCTTAGTTGCTTGTTCTGAATTAGTGCACTTCTTAATTTAAAATCACGATACATTTTAGAAGTTTCATACGCTCTGTGAAAAAGAACAAACAAAAGACAATCCAAACTGAAAATGTGATTTTCTTGGGTTATGTTTACTTACTTACTAAAATATACAGTTGTTAGTATTTATGAACATTTCTCAAATAATTATGATAAATTTAATATTTTATTTCTTTTAAAATTGTTTTTATAGAGACAAAGTCTCAATACCTTGCACAAGCCAGGCACAAACTCCTGGGCTCAAGTGATACTCCTGGCTCAGCTTCCAGAGTAGCTGGGACTATAGGCATGTGCCACTGCACCCAGCTATAGTTTTCTTTTTAATAAGGTCTGGCAATTACAGTTTTTTGTACAATTTGTCATTTTAGTGTATTATTTACATATTTTATCTCAATAACCTATTTTTTTTTTTTTTGAGATGGAGTCTCACTCTGTCATCAGGCTGGAGTGCAGTGGTGCAATCTTGGCTCACTGCAACCTCTGCCTTACAGGTTCAAGTGATTCTCCTGCCTCAGCCTCCCGAGTAGCTGGGACGACAGGTGCATGCCACCACGCCAGGCTAATTTTTGTATTTTTAGTAGAGACGGGGTTTCATCATGTTGGCTAGGATGGTCTCGATCTCTTGACCTCGTGATCTGCCCACCTCAGCCTCCCAAAATGCTGGGCTTACAGGCATGAGCCACCGCACCTGGCCCCTATTTTTCAATACATATGGAAATTGCTTTTTCTATCAAAATGCTACCTTTTCTTCATTTCCTTGTTTTTCAAAGGACATAAACAGGTGTCCAATTATTAATACTTTTTCTCAGCCAGGCACAGTGGTTCATACCTGTAATCCTAGCACTTGGGGAGGCCGAGCTGGGCAGATCACTTGAAGTCAGGAGTTTGAGAACAGCCTGGCCAACATGGTGAAACCCTGTCTCTAGTAAAAATACAAAAATTAGCCAGGCGTGGTGGTGCGCACTTGTAGTCCCATCTACTTGGGAGGCTGAGGCAGAAGAATTGCTTGAAACCAGGAGGCGGACGTTGCAGTGAGCTGAGATTGCGCCACTGCACTCCAGCCTGGGCCACAGAGTGAGACACTGTCTCAAAACAAAACAAAACAAAACAATTACTTTTTCTCACTGCAACCTGAAAACATGCTCATATCTACCTCTATACAGAAAACTAGAATGAATCTGTACTGATTCCAAAAGGGACCCTAAAGGGAGAAAGGGGAAGGAGGAAGAGAAGAACGGGGAGAGAGAGGGAGAGAAAGAGGGAGGAAAAGGAGAGGGGGAGGGAGAGAAAGAGAATTAAATCCCTATAATTTTTTCAATATCTATTGATAATAAATACAGAAACCCTGATTAACTTTTGATTAATTTTAATATTTTACATAAACAGGCTAAGTTACCTATTTAACAAAAGTAAAGTTTTCTTAGCCTTAATAACAATAGATTCATATATTCAATGTTGAACTTCTAATTTTTATTTTAATTAATCTTCTAATATATAAATTGTGAAAGAGCAGAATTTTAGCACTCTGCTTGTAAATCTTAATTTTCTTTTTTTTTTTTTGAGACGGAGTCTCGCTGGAGTGCAGTGGTGCGATCTCGGCTCACTGCAAGCTCCGCCTCCCGGGTTCCCGCCATTGTCCCGCCTCAGCCTCCGAGTAGCTGGGACTACAGGCGCCCGCCACCGCGCCCGGCTAGTTTTTTGTATTTTAGTAGAGACGGGGTTTCACCGTGTTAGCCAGGAGGGTCTCGATCTCCTGACCTCGTGATCCACCCGCCTCAGCCTCCCAAAGTGCTGGGATTACAGGCTTGAGCCACCGCGCCCGGCCGTAAATCTTAATTTTCTTTAGTGCTGTTATCATCAATAGTTAACCAGTGGAAGAAATGGAAACTATTTATGCTATAAATTATATTTTTGGAGAAGCACATAGTGTTTTTAATGCTATTAAAGACAAGCAGCTTCTGTTCCCTTCATATTCCATTTAGAACTTTTCATTTCACAGTACTTTTTTTTTTTTTTTTGAGACGGAGTCTCGCTCTGTCGCCCAGGCTGGAGTGGGGCAGTGGCCAGATCTCAGATCACTGCAAGCTCTGCCTCCCGGGTTCCCGCCATTCTCCTGCCTCAGCCTCCCGAGTAGCTGGGACTACAGGCACCCGCCACCTCGCCCGGCTATTTTTTTTGTATTTTTTCGTAGAGATGGGGTTTCACCATGTTAGCCAGGATGGTCTCGATCTCCTGACCTCGTGATCCACCCGTCTCAGCCTCCCAAAGTACTGGGATTACAGGCTTGAGCCACTGCGCCCGGCCTCTTTTCACAGTACTTCTTTAAGTGAAATAAAGAGCTAAGGTTTAGGTATATGCCCAAGAAAACTGAAAACATACGTTGACATAAAACTTATACACAAATGTTCATAGTAACATTATTCATAATGGCTAAAAAGTAAAAAAACCAAATGTCCATCAACTCATGAACAGATAAACAAAATGTGGTATGCCCATACAATGGAATATTCTTTAGCTACAAAAAGGAATGAACTACTACTACTACTGATACATGCTACAACATGGATGGACCTTGAACACACTGTCTAAGTGAAAGAGGTTAGACATAAATGGCCACATGTTATATGATTCCATGTAAATGAAATTTCCAGAATAGGCAAATCCAAAGAGACACAAAATAAATTAGAGGTTGTCAGGGCCTGTGGAGGGGAGGGAATGGAGAATGACTGCTATGGGTAAGGGGCTCATTTTGGGAGTGATGACAATATTCTGGAATTGGATCTTGGCAACAGTTGAACAGTACTGTGAATATACTAAAACTATCAAACTGTATACTTTAAAATTGTAAATTTTATGTAAAATTTTATGTGAATTATATCTTAAAAATTAAACCATTATATAGATCAAAACAGCAATAAAATTAAAATCAAATAACAAACTAGGAAACTAAAATAATATTTGCAATATACATGACAGCTAAGGGCATAATTAAGAAATTTATAAGAAGCCAAAAAATACATAAAATATATGAAAAATGTCAACTTCACTGGCAAATACAAATTAAATACACACATATATACACATACATACACAATTATATACACACATATATACACATACATATGTGTGTATATCCTTTCATCTTAGCAAAGCTTAAAAAAAAAAAAACATAGCACTTAGGGCTGGTTTAAAAAAGAAAAAAAGCCGAGGTAGTAAAAAGAATTTAGCAAACAAGAAGAAAAAATATAAAAACAAAACAGCCTGGGTGAAGCGGCTCACATTTGTAACCCCAGCACTCTGGTAGACCAAGGTAGGAGAATCACTTGAGCCCAGGAGTTGGAAACCAGCCTAGACAACAAAGTGAGACCTGGTCTCTACAAAAAAAAATTTTTTCTTTTTTTGAGACAGAATCTTGCTCTGTTGCCCAGGCTGGAGTGCAGTGCAGTGATCTCAACTCACTGCAACCTCCATCTCCCTGGTTTAAGCGATTTTCCTGCCTCAGCCTCCTGAGTAGCTGGGATTACAGGCATGCACCACTACGCCCAGCTAATTTTTTTGTATTTTTAGTAGAGGCAGGGTTTCACCACATTGGTGAGGCTGGTCTTGAACTCCTGACGTCAAATGATTCACCCACCTGAGCCTCCCAAAGTGGTGGGATTACGGGCGTGTGCCACCACGTCCGGCTTTAGAAAAACATTTAAAAAAATTAGCAGAACAGGGTGGTGCACACCTGTAGTTCTAGCTACTCAGGAGGCTAGTGCAGGAAGATCGTTTGAGCTCAGGAGTTTGAGGCTTCAGTGAGTTATGACTGCACCACTATACTCCAGCCTGGGTGACAAAGCAGGACACTACCTCTATTAAAAAAAAAAAAAAAAAAGGGCTACAAACCTAAAACAAACCAAAATACCAATAAAACTCTTCAGGGAAAACACTCAAACATGCCTTCTACCTATTAGAAAAATAATCTTTTAAATTAATTAATTATGCAACTTGTTTAGCTATATTGAATGAATTCTTTATTTCACTTTACCTACCTTGGTAGCTAATTTAATCCGGTAGAAGTTTTTAATGAATCTTCAGTAGTTTTATGTGTTTTATAAATACCTTCAAAGTGTTTATTAAATGACAATAAAACATGTTCTTCTCAATATCTTTCTGATGTTTACAACAGAGCTTGGAGGAAGATGGTACCACACTTCTAAGTTTTATTCTCTACAACAGGGGTCCCGAACCCCCGGGCCACCAATAAAGGGGTACTGGTCAGTGGCCTGTTAGGAACCAGGCTGCCCAGCAGGAGGTGAGTGGTTAGGGGGTGAGTGAGCAAGGAAAGCTGAGCTCTGCCTCCTGACAGATCAGCTGCTGCATTAGATTTTCATAGGAATGCGAACCCTACTGTGAACTGCACATGCGAGGGATCTAGACTGTGCCTTCCTTATGAGAATCTAATGCCTGATGATCTGTCACTGTCTCCCATCACCCCAGATGGGACCATCTAGTTGCAGGAAAACAAGCTTAGGGCTCCCACTGATTCTACATTATGGTGAGTACATAATAATGATATAAATAAAGTACAATAAATGTAATACACTTGAATCATCTCGAAACTATACCCTCAGCCAATTCGTGGAAAAACTGTCTTCCATGAAACTGGTCCCTGGTGCCAAAAAGGTTGGGGACTGTTGCAGTCTAAAACCATAAACTAAAAATATTCAATAATCCATAAAGTATTACTATACCTGTGTACTGCCATCACAGAAGTAAAAAGTCTAGGGCTTCCAGGAACCAAATTTGTAAATATAAATTCAAAACGAGTACTGTTACATTTTGTTAGTATATAAAGAGCTTCAGTTTGGCCTCGTAATTTCTGTAAGAACAAATTTATTTAAAAGTTCAGATTTTAAGAGCAATTTCTTCTTTATAGTGAAATCAAACATCAACCTCAAATACCTAGTTTCTTTAATATATATATATTTCAATAAGATTTTTTAGACTTACAGAGTTAGCAGTCCTTGTTGTAATATTCAATATGCAATTGTAACCGACAGCTAAAATCCAAAAGCAAAGAATGTAAAGAGCATGATACGGCACACTGAGAAAAAATACTTTTCTAAAAAAAAAAAAAAGGTATATATAATATTGATGGAATAGAATAAAATCAAATATAAAAATATATTATTTATAAATAAACTTTAAAATAACTTTAAAAGTTACGAAAACATAATTTAATAACGCGCACACACACAAAACCACACTCTCGTTCTTGACACACAAAAATAACCACAGGAAAAGTAAGCTTCCACTCCCTAAACACCTCTCAGCAACACTACTGAAAGTTTAGCACTACACTAAAAGAACAAGTCTAGCTGGATAATCTAAAATACTTTTAAAAAATAAGTGAAACAAAATTTAACACAATGAAAAGCTTATACTTTTATTAGAGCTTCTTCCTTCTTTGGGATTAATCAAAACAAGGGATAGCATGTTCTCAAAAATAATCAAAAAACAAGAACCAGGGTTAAAGCCCTAATCTCACATATGTCCAAGACACAAACTGGACAAACAAAAATAATAATGGATAATTTCGTTTGCATTATGATGTCTAGGATTTCTGAAGGTGTTTTATTTTTATCAACTTAAGATTTCTACATTCTTCTTTGGTATCAAAGGCACCATGCAAATTCACCTGACAAAGGATTTTTTTTCTTCAGACTTGTCTAACAAAGATACTTACAAACATTGACTCTTGATAATGCCAAAGAGTGCCAGAGAATTCTTAAATTTGTTACCAAGAGTCTACCTAAAAGCACACAGACAAAAAATAGGTTAACTTAAATAAGAACTCGTTTTTGCAGCACTGAATGAGATGGTTATGGAACTTCTGGCCTAGTACCAGAAGCAACACTCAGATATTTTTCATATATTTATTAACTGGAAATATTGTGCATATCCAACCTATATAAGGTATACAATATATGATTCAGAATCCCAGAGAAACAAAATTTGACAGTTATATGAGGGATACAGATGTTCTCTGCCAATAGCTTTGCTCTAACTCAAACTGACTGAGGAAAGAATTGTGTACTAGTTTTTTTGTCTTGGTAGAAGCTGTTCTGGGGTCCAGCAAGTCATATGTGTACAACTGAGAATGAATATAGGATAATTACACAGCTATTCACTGAAATCACACTTTTCAAAGAACTCTCACACACATGCTGATCCTTGCTATATGAGTACTTTCTTAGCAGTTCTCATTTAAATGAACCATATATTTATACACATAATTTTGCTGTGAGCAAACTATTTTGTTCCTAAGAAGTTATGGTCAGGCTGAAGTCTATTTAAGGTTTTATACTTTTTGATCTTAGCATCAGACTGATATTCATACACTGAAGTACAAAGTTAGATACGTCATTTCTCAAAATGTGTCCTGTACAATAGTGATCCCTTACTGATGCTCCAAGAAGAAAACAATAAATTTGAGAATGGCATACTAGGTGTATTAGAGATGTACAACACAATTAGCATATTATCTTAGCTTTGAGATATTCTGAAATAATAAGACTCACTTTGTTTAAACAGATTATTTCACCAACAAATTACAATCATAAAATTCTTTTTATGAGTAATCTACAGCCAGCCAGATTATACTATTTCTGAAAACCTCTACAATGTCTAAAATCAGAGAAACTAGGTCTGTATGAATACTTGAGTGAAACTGGATAGCAAATGTGGCTCTAAAAAAGATGAACACATTCTCAAGGGAGATTGTGGAAAATTACAGAATATGTTTGACAAACAATAAGTAACCCAGCATAGCTGGATTATAAAGTTCACACAAGATCATAGAAGACTAGGTATAGTATCCTTCAGTTATTGGTCCAGTGGAAAACAGATGGCACACTCAAGTTAGGATAACTGAGGTTTATTTACAAAAGAGGGAGCAGCAGTTCATGAAATCTGGAAGAAACAAGAGTCCTATGGAGCTGACTGCTTTGAGAGGAGAAACACAGCCAGCCCTTCATTGGGAAGGAACCAGGGCAATAAATACCCAGACCTCATACTCCTGCCTCCTTTTGATCTTCTGCCATGGCTCTTCCCACTGGAAGCAAGAGTGTACAAGGAACCCTTAGATGTACTCTATACCAGTTATCTTTCCAGGGCAAGGGGAACAGGGTGGAGAAGAATGCCGGACCTGGTTGGACAAATGGAAGACAGCAGCAAAGGTGATAAAAGTTGTTTTTGGATATACTAGAAGTTCTTCAATGCTAGACAAATAAGTTCAGACTTAGATCTATTAGGAATGGAGGCAGTAGAGTTGGGGGTGAGGTTTAGGATTGGAATTAGGGAGGACTAAAAATGTTTGAGAAGAGAATAATGACCCTACCAGTTTAGAAATCAATGTAGGCAGGTTCATCACCTAGCTTCGTGACCTTGGAAAAGTAAACTCACCTCTCTATTCCTCAGTTTCCTCATTTGAAAATAAATATGACTGCATCTACTTTAAATTTTTTGTTTTATTGTTTTCATTATTGTTAAATGAGATTATATTTATATAAAAGATTCAGAACAGTGACTGTCAATAAACATTCCCCAAATAACAGCTATTTAAAAAATAATCCTTTGCAAACTCATTTTGACTTTTTTTTTTTTTTTTTTTGAATATAGATACACTGGTTTTCCTTATGCCATTTTACCTAGGCAACATTTTATCTCTACAAATGTGCTATGGGCTCAGGACATCTATGGATTCTTTTACATTTTTATGTCAGTCCCAGGAGAAATTATGGAGTGGGAAGGATTTGCCATATAAAACCACCAACCACCTCTGTTTGCCTTTTTCTTTGCTCTTGGTACATCTCCTACAATCTCTAGGATTTTTAATGCTACCTCTTTTCTGCTGAAGAACCCCAGCCTACAGCTCCAAACCCAGTGTTCCAGACATGGACTTTCCTCTCTATCCTGCCTAACACCAAAATATAGTTGTCCCTGTTTCTGCTAATCTCCCAAACACTGAAATATGGCTGTCCCTTTTATTCTCACACAGCCTTTTAATACAGTATTTTAATCCTTTACAAACTCATTTCTATAACTGACTTTCTGATCATAGATACATTGTTTATGTTTTCCTTATGCCATTTTACACCTAAGCAACATTTTATCTCTATAATTGGGCTATGAGCTATGGGCAGTGTACAAAGCTAATCTGATAATTTCAAGTCAGGGTACTAACAGTTGAAAATGGATTAAATATGCTAATCTTCTGGGATACAGTTTTAACATAGGGGGCTCTTGAACTTGGCAATGTCTTAACTTGGTCATTTTCAAACTGCTGAAAGGGAGGGGAAGGAGATGGCTAGAAGGCAGGATTCCCCTTCCATTTTTTAACTCCTTAATGACCAGAAGCACTGCGTACTCCTGTAAAATTTCTAAAGGTTTTTGAGGTCTGGCGCATGCGCGCGCGCGCACACACACACACACACACACACACACACACACACACAGTTATTTCCATTTTTATTTTGAGACAGGGTCTTGCACTGTCACCCAGGTTGGAGTGCAGTGGCATGAATATGGCTTACTGTAGCCTCAACCTTCTGGGCTCAAGTGATCCTCCCACCTCAGCCTCCCCATTAGCTGGGGCCACAGGCCCACACCACCACACCTGACTAATTTTTTTTATTTTCTGTAGAGACAGGGTCTTGTTATGTTGCCCAGGCTGGTCTCTAACTCCTGGCCTTAAGTAGTCCTCCCATCTTGGCCTCCCAAAGTACTGGAATTACAGGCAAGAGCCAGTGTAGCTGGCCTATTTTTATTAATAGTAGGATTTCAGGCACTGGAGATTTCTGGTCAGGGAGGCTTTCTGCCCTTCCTACTTTAAAGTATTAGTACAGGATTCTGCACTCAATGAGTATCTGAAGAATCGAAAAATGTTCTATTAAGAGTTTCTGCCAATCTGTATGAGACTTTCTCTTGGCTTTCTCAAGTTAATTCAGATTTCGTCAAAATACAGCCATCTTGATAGCTGGGATTATTCTTCCACCCTCAAAAGCACAAACTAAGACTTCTTGTTTGCTGCTAGATCTTCATACTCCACTCTCATCTGAGCCTGACAGACACCAGGAAGCATTTCAGAAGTATGATCTAAGCATTACTTTAAGGATGGGCCCTAATCACTAAAAGGATCTGCCTGTAGGTGGTGGTAAGTAAGCAGCAGGCCCCTTTCTAAGCCTTTCTTCTCTGAGGGGAACCACCCTCACCTCTATCTCCATTATTTCCTTTGGTGTCTTCAACTGAATCTAAACAATCAATAAAATCTCCAGGTCTTGTTTTCATTTGCCTAAAATGAATATAAAGGTCTGAATTTTATACCTACCACTATACCTGCTTACCATCTATTAGGGACATATTTACTATCTAACATGTCTCTATTAAGAGACATATGTACATTAGCCAGGAGCAGTGGCTCATGCCTGTAATCTCAGCACTTTGGGAGGCTGAAGTAGGTGGATCACTTGATGTCAGGAGTTCAAGACATATGTACATAAAAGAGCCAGCAGCATAAATAATACTGTACCAAAAGTTCATGCATTTAAAATAAGGTCTCTGAGGGAAACCACCCTCAGAGAAGAAAGGCTTATAACAGGGCCTGCTGCCTACATGCCACCCCAGAGCAGATCAGAAGAAAGTCTCAGGAAGCAAGCAGCCACTCAAAGGGCTACAGTAAGCATGTTCTGCCAATAATGGTTACCGTTCCTTCTCTATGATATATTGATTCCTCCTTTCCTGAATGAAGTCTGCTCTATTTCCCCACCTACCCCTTTCTAATAAGAGGTTTACATCCCTCCCTCTAAACTTCTCCCCCTAAAACATATGCTGGATACATTAAGCTGCCATTCCACATCTTCTATTTTTTTTCCTTGAAGTAATGATGCTTCCAAGACCTACTGGTCACTGGCTCCAGACAGCTGCTATGGGCAGGCTGGACTTTTAAAAGTTCCAACCTTGGGGAGATTTAGTTTGGGAGGGGCTCTAGGGTCCAGCTGTGCTGGTCCTCGGTGACAGTCAGAGAAGTCTCACAGGATTTTCTAGTACTTGACCTACAAATAGATTTCACAGTGCAAGACTAAATTTGCTCCCCACATATCCATGTCTAGGTGACAACCAGAGGTGATTGATGGTGCATTACTCCTGAATTTTTAAAAAGGAAGCATGGCTCCAGGTACTACAGCTATGACCTACTTATATTTCACTACCCCATATTCTTTTTTTGGAAAGACAGATCCAATGGTCAGAACTAATGTCCCTTGCAAACAGGTCTACTTGAGTTTTAACAGTTACGTTGGATAAATGTGATGTTAGAACCAGGACTTACTGAATGACCAAACTACATGTTTAATACCTATCCTTTCTTCTGTTTAAATCTGAGAAAAGTCTTATATGAATTTAACTCTCCCCTTCTCACAATTACACTGACAAATGATGCTGTTTCATATATTCTCTAGCTAATATGATTCAACATTTGTAAATTAAATCAGGAATATAAAATACATTTAAAAATATACTCACCTCTATCTCCGTTATTTCCTTTGGTGTCTTCAATTGAATCTAAACAATCAATAAGGACTTCTCCAGGTCTTGTTTTCATTTGCCTAAGGTGAATATAAAGGTTTGAATTTTATGGCTACAACTATACCTGCTTACAATCTATTTAGGGAGAAAAGAGACGCATGTACATAAAACAGCTAACAGCATAAATAATACTATACCAAATGTTCATGCATTTAGAAATAAGTTCTTCAAGAACTTCAAGAACCTGCAGATCAGTGGGGCCTGGAGTGATCAGGGCCATCTGGAGTAAGCCAGATTGGCAGGAGGTGTTGAATTTTGAAAAATAAAAGGAAAAGAAAAGAGTCCTGATTAAAGACCAGGAATAAGAAATGGTAAGGACATGGGAGAAGGCTAGTCAAGCTAGGAAAGAAGGACCATATTGGCAGGTAGTGAGAGAAATACTGTGGGATAACTAAGGAGGAACCAGACTATGGAGAACTCAGAATGCCAGTCTGATAGATTTAGGCCTTATCCTGTGGACAGGAGAGAACCTTCAGAGGTTTCTGAGTAGAGGAAAGGACATCAGAAAATTATGGAAGGGATGGTTAAAGAAGAGCTGTATGGGCTGGGTGCGGTGGTTCATGCCTGTAGTCCCAGCACTTTGGGAGGCTGAGGCGGGCGGATCATGAGGTCAGGAGTTTGAGACCAGCCTGGCCAGTATGGTGAAACCCTTTCTCTACTAAAAATACAAAAAAAAAAAAAAAAAAAGCCAGGTGTGGTGGCATGCACCTGTAGTCCCAGCTACTCAGGAGGCTGAGGCAGGAGAATCGCTTGAACCCAGGAGGCAGAGGTTGCAGTGAGCCAAGATTATGCCACTGCACTCCAGCCTGGGCAATAGAGGGAGACTCCATCTCCAAAAAAAAAAAAAAAAAAAGCTGTATGAAAAGCATCTTCGGAACTTAGCAAATAGATACAGGTGACAAAAGGAAACAAGAGCAGCTTGCTGACTGATAGAATAGATTCTACAGTGTCCAAAAAACCTAGCAAACTATCTAAAAGAGCCTTCTAATACACTCTTCATAGAGTCAACTCAATTACCTATTGAAAATACAGATATAACCATATCATTTCCCTGCTTAAAAGCCTTCTATATCCTCCCGCTGCCTAGAAGTTGTTAAGTCCAAAATCCTGGGCTAAAAATGTCACAATCTGGCTAATTTATCTCTCTATTTGTACCTCCAACCTCTCTCTGCAGCAGACCCTGCCTTTAGCCAATGAGGTTACAGCTCCAAGACTCTGCTTCTAACGCTTAATTCTTTTCTTCTTTTCTGGAATACTCGCCTCCTGTCTACCCTGACAAGGCTCTGCCCATTCTTCAGGGACCAGCTCAAATAATATGAATATTTATTCTTCAAGGACTTCACCAGGCAGAACAAATTGTTCTGTTTCTATCAGTCTCAGTTTTTCGTTCATTTTTTTTTCAGAATGGTACTCACCACATTTATTATAGTAGTTGTCTATATGTATCTCCTGCACGAGAATGGGGGGATATGAGTATCATTTCCCATTATTTTCTGTCTCTAGCTATCGGCACAGTAACTAGCACATAGTAAGCACTGATAAATGTTTACTAATGTTAACGAAACGGACTTTTGTTTGGATTAAGAACCCTACAAGAAAGACAAAAAATGTCATAGAATGTGCGCAATGTTACTATAGTCCGTAATTTTACGAATTCCTTTCTGTTTCTTCTTCTTAAAAGGCCTCACATGTTAGCATTAGATATCTAGCCCTTACTTAACCTGGAAAATGTATCAGTATTTCATTTTTCCATCTTAGGAGGTGAGGTCCATGAAAAGGAACGATTCCATCTAAGGAGGGGAGGTCCATGATAAGGAGCTATAAGAAGTAGCTAAGAAGCTCCATGTAATTAATCCAGGAATCTTAGCTTTAGCGTTTCTCAACACTTAGTATTCCAACCGGCATTTCCCGCCCTGGATTTTGGGGCAGGAGGTTTCTATCCACTTTCTCTTTACCATACTTTCCAAAAACAGGGCTTCTATTTAAAGTATAATTTCTAAGAACAGGCCGCAGAAGAAGCCTCCTTCTTGTTGGTGATTTATATGAATAACTAGTGAAAGCTTACCAAGGACATAAAGTTTGCGTGGTTAGGAATTTTTGAAGACTGCCTACTCCCACCTCCCTTATTTTACAGACATGAGGACTCTAGCTTGAATGATGAAGACCTCTGTCCAAGGGCCCACACTGTGTGTCGATATTAGATATCTAGTTTTAGAACCCTAGTTTCCTGAGCTCCTGACCTACGTTCCTTCCATGAAACTGAAATTCCAAGCTCACGTGGGTGTATATGGGACGCCAAGCCCTGCGTGGCCCCGGTCGTGCTCAGGTTCACATTCCTGATCGGTCCCGCAGGCCAGGATGAGGGACCGGAGGTCGCATGGGACCAAAACTGTGTAATCAGACGCGCTCTTGCCGCGGCGCCCTCCTCGGGAGGGCCACAGTGGCCCAACCAGAGCCTAGGGTCTCTCGAAGCGCAGACTACCGGCGCAAGCCTCCCACCCTCGCCAGGGCCGCGAGCTGCGGAAGTGCAGACTCCGCCCGCGGGTCCCTAACGTGCACCGCGGCGCCCTCTACAGGGTTGCAGACCCCTAGGGAATCTTGGAGACTCACTGCGAGGACAGGTCGAAGCGGACATCCCGGTCCTCCCAAAGCGCATCCAGCACCGACATGGTGAACAAAGCCCGCGGCAGGCCGTCTCCGCAGCCGTGGAGGCCCAGCCGCGTCTCTCTGGCTCCAAGGCAACGGGGCCGCCTCTGTCACGACGTCTACGGCGGGCGCCGAGACTCAAGCTTCCCCGAGAGTGCGCACGCGTCGCCCAGCTCTTTCGCATACTTAAGCCGACTTGAGATGCGAGGCAGGGTTTAGGAGGCTCTGAGCAGCCCAGCTGTGTCCGCTGAGGGGAGCGTGCCTGACCTCTGGGCGACCTTCCTTGCCTCCAAACAGACATCCTTTAGTCATTATACCCCTCTTCTTATTTCTCTTCGCCGTCAAGAGATTTCAGTTTTTAGCCGGGCATGGTGGCTTCTGCCTATAGTCCCCGCACTTTCGGAGGCCGAGGCTGGAGGATCACTTGAGACTAGGAATTCGAGACCAGCCTGAGCAACATAGCGAAACTTCATCTCAACGAACACAAACAAACAAACAAACCCAAAATTAGCCAGGGGTGGTGGTGCACGCCTGTAGTCTCAACTACTCAGGAGGCTGAGGCAGGAGGATCCCTTGAGGCCAAGAGGTGGAGGCTGCTGGGAGCTCTAATCGTGCCTCTGCCCTCCATCCTAGTGATAGAGATACAGGATCAACAGGTTCGTATGCCTGCTGTGCAGTAACAAACCCATTACACGAAGACAGCAGAGTTTGCAGAAGGGAACGGGTTTAATGATTGCGGGGCACCTAGCAAAGAGGTGGGAAGAGATCCTCAGATCCATCTTCCCAAGAGTTCTGGGCTGAGGTTTTTAAGAGGATCACAGAGGGCGAGGGGCTGGAAAATTGGGGTCGCTGATTGGTCGGAGTAAGGGAGATGAAATCATGAGGATAGGGAAACTGCATTCTTTGCTGAATCAGTTTCTTATGGGGTTCCTCAGACCAGCTGGCATCAGTGGGATCCTTCAGGCTAGCTGAGGCAGTAGTTTCATTGGTATGCAGGATCTGAAAGACTGTCTCAAAGGGAAAACTTAGTATTTCATAATGTTCAAGTTCTCTATAGAGCAATGGAAGAGAACTATAATCTTGTGACAGGGTCTGCATGATTTTAGGACAATAGGCACCAAACAACTGTGGGCAAGGAGGTCAGAGAGGAAGCTGACCTCATGAGTAATGCCCAATTGGCAGCACGTTTGGTTTATTTTTGTCCCCTCCCCCACACTTTCTTCCCTGATTACTTTTATAAAGTTTATTGGGATGGTTTTAGAATGAGGGAAAAAAAAGAAATTTAGAGTTAAAACTTCACATTCCTTCCCTGGGCCTCGCTCAAGGTGGCCCTACCCACTTCTGCAACCTCAAACCACCCTCACTTCTGGCTGCTTTCTTGCCAGACAGGGCTCAGAGACTTTGGAGGGCCCCCTTTCTTTGCCTGGAACACTGTTTCCCCAGACCTCTGCATAGGCCTGCCCTTTGTCTCTTAAATCTCTGCTTGGGCTGGGCGCTGTGTCTCACACCTGTAATCTCAGCACTTTGGGAAGCAGAGGTGGGTGGATCACCTGAGGTCAGGACTTCGAGACCAGCCTGGCCAACATGGTGAAACCCCATCTCTACTAAAAATACAAAAAAAATTTTTTTTTTTTTGAGACAGAGTCTTGCTCTGCCACCCAGGCTGGAGTGCAGTGGCCGGATCTCAGTTCACTGCAAGCTCCGCCTCCCGGGTTTACGCCATTCTCCTGCCTCAGCCTCCCGAGTAGCTGGGACTACAGGCGCCCGCCTCGTCGCCCGGCTAGTTTTTTGTATTTTTAAGTAGAGACAGGGTTTCACCGTATTAGCCAGGATGGTCTCGATCTCCTGACCTCGTGATCCGCCCGTCTCGGCCTCCCAAAGTGCTGGGATTACAGGCTTGAGCCACCGCGCCCGGCCCAAAAATACAAAAAATTAACTGGGCGTAGTGGACGTCTGTAATCCCAACTACTCGGGAGCCTGAGGCAGGAGAATCACTTGAACCCGGGAGGTGGAGTTTGCAGTGAGCCGAGATCACACCACTGCACTCCAGCCTGGGCAACAAGAGCGAAACTCTGGCTCCAAAAAAAATTCAAATCAAATAAAATCTCAGCTCAAATGTCAACTCCAGCTGTCCCTGATCCTTCTACACCACCTGCTGTGAACAACCTGAGGACAGACACCTATCTAGTTAACTGCTTTCAACAATGCCCAGCACACAGTAGGACCCAGTAAATACTTCTTGAATGAATCAAAGTCCCTTTTCTCAATGCATGACAAGTATTTAAATTAATGGTTCACAAAGACTGATCTGGATCCCTACAGGGGGCCCACAAGGTCAAACTATATTCATAATAATGTGAAGACATTATTTGCCTTTTTAACTCTCATTCGCGTATAGTAGAGTTTTCCAGAGGCTGTATGAGATTTGTTGTTGTTGTTGTCTTAAAGGGGCTCATTCTGTCACCCAGGCTGGAGTACAGTAGCATGATCATAGCCCACTGTAATCTCAAGCTCCTGGGCTTCAGTGATACTCCCACCTCAGCCTCCTGGGTAGCTGGGACTACAGGCATAGTCCTGGATAATATTTTATTTCATTTTATTTGTAGAGACAGGGTCTCTCTGTGTTTCCCAGGTTGGTCTCGAACTCGTAGCCTCAAGTGATCCTCCTGCTTTAGCCTCCCAAAGCACTGGGATTATAGGCATGAGACACCATACCCAGGTATGATGATTGAATGTGGAAGCAGATATGAGAATCCCGCTGCCTTTTACTAAGCCAGGCATTAAAAAAAATTGCAAAAATGTAAAGCAATGTTCTCACAAATTTTCTGGGAAATATAATTATTTTAAAAAATGCTATATCTGTTAACACATAATGAGTTATTGGTACTTTTGAATGAATAAGTTTTAAAACCCTCTATTAATAGATATAATCTATGTACACAAAAGCTCTTTTAGGTCCTCAATAATGTTTTTAAGAGGATGCTGGGGTCCCCAAACCAAAACTTTGATAACTGCAGCTTTGAATTATTATTTAGAGCTCCTGTATGTCAGGCTATTTGCCAAATACTAGGGATACTAATGTGAAAGGCCATGAGGTGTTTTTCTCAGATTGAAGAGGGTAATGGAGACAAAGGAAAATGAGTGTACACATATTAAGGTGGACTCCAATGAATCATGTCCTTGTATAATCTCCTCCCCATGAGTGTGGCTGGAACCTGTGAATTTGCTTCTAGTCAATAGAATATAGCAAAGGTGATGAGATGTCATTCCCATGACTATTATGTTATAAAAGACTTGCTGTCAGCGAACTGGAGTGAGAAAGACCTTCCCGCTTGCCTTGAAAAAGCCAGCTGCTAGGCTGGGTGCAGTGGGTCATGCCTGTAATCCCAGCACTTTGGGAGGGCAAGGCAGGTGGATCACCTGAGGTCAGGAGTTCGAGATCAGCCTGGCCAACATGGTGAAACCCTGTCTCCTCTAAAAATATAAAAATTAGCCAGGTGTGGTGGCAGGCGCCTGTAATCCCAGCTACTCAGGAGGCTGAGACAGGATAATTGCTTTAACACAGGAGGTGAAGGTTGCAGTGAGTGGAGATTGCGCCATTTCACTCCAGCCTGGGTGACAAGAGTGAAACTCCGTCTCAAAAAAAAAAAAAAAAAAAAAAAAAGCCAGCTGCTATGATATGAATTAATACCAGAGACATTTGTCCTTCGTCCTATAGGTCCAAAGAACTGAAATTTGCCAACAATCTGAATGAACTTGGAAGTGGATCTTTCCCAGGTTGAGCTTCTGATGAGGCTGTATGTAGCCTTAGGAAATATCTGAATTGCAGCCTGGTGAGACCCTGAAGCAGAGAACCCAGGTAAGCTGCACCTGGACTTCTGGCCTACAGAAATGATAAGATAATAACTGTTTTGTTTTAAGCTGCTAAATTTGTGGTTATTTGGAGCAATAAAACACTAATACAAATGTGGGCCAGTTGCGTTGGTGTGCACCTGTAGTCCCAGGTACTTGGGAGGCTGAGTCAGGAGGATCACTTGAGCACAAGACTTTGAGGCTGCAGTCAGCTATTGATTTCACCACCACAATCCAGCCTGGGTGACAGAGAGAGACCCTGTCTTTGGGGAGGACAAATCATAGAATTGGCTTTGGAACTTGTGAGCAAGCAGGAGCTTTTAGAGCTAGCAAAATCCTATTGGTAGGAAGCAGGCTGATAAGCTTAATCACACATGTGCTACCTTCCATGAAAAAGCGAGAATGACTCACAATGGAACCAAGAGCCCAAAGCGTAGGTTGAAAGTCAAGGAAGATTATTCCCAGATCTTAAAACTTAATAAAAATCCAACATTTGTCCAGATAAATGACAGAATTGTTGTACACCAGTGACTCATTTTTACCTTCCATTTCCTTATTCCCTTTCACCATTTTTGTATTGATATGTCTGTAACTGTTATTCTATGTCAGTCCCACCATTGTGTGATGGAGTGTTGGGAGCAGACTTGTCTCTAGTTTCACAGGTCCACAGAAAGGAATTGTACTTTGAAGAACTGAGCTTAATGGATCACACCCAGCCTCATCTTCACCAGATATAGATAATTCAGATGATGAGAGTTTGGATTTTGAGCTGATGCTGTAAGAAGATGGGGGAAACCTCAGGAAGGAGGAAGTTTTTTCCCCTTTGGAAGGAACACAAATTGTTGGAGGCCAAAAGGCCTACTGTGGTAGGCAGAATTCTAAATAGCCCCTAAGATTCTTGATTTCCTGGTGTACATGCCTTATATAATCCCCTTTTCTTGAGTGCAGAAGAATCTGTGAATATGATAGGATGTCAGTCCTCTGATTAGGTTATGTTTTGTGACAGATGAAGTAGTTTTGCAGATGTGATTAATGTCCTTTAAAGTAGTCAAAAGAAAGATTATCCTTGCTGGCCTGAGCTTATCAGGTGAGCCTTTAAAAGAGAGTCTCCTGCTGGCTTTGATGAAATAGAAGCCATGTTATGAGAGAGTCATATGGCTAGGAACTGAGAGTGGCCTCTAGGAGCTGAGAGACTGCAAGAAAACGGAAACTCCAGTCATTTACCCACAAGCAACTGAATTCTGCCAGCAACCTGAATGGGTTTAATGAGATCACATTCTTGGCTGTATCTTGACTTTGGGTGAGACCTTGAGCAGAGACCCAGTCTGTACTCCTGACCCACAAAATCTGTGAGGTGATACGTTTGTGTATTTTAAACTTCTAAGATTGTGATAATTTACTGTGCAGCAACGTTAATATACTGGCATCACAGTAGAACTTTTGAAATGACTAGGGGAAGACAATGACAACCTATTACTCATCAATATGCATATAACTGACTTTCACATACTTAAAAAAATTAATATACTGTATGGGTAAGGTGGCTCACGCCTGTAATTCCAGCATTTTGGGAGGCCGAGGTGGGTGGATCATTTGAGGTCAGGAGTTCAAGACCAGCCCGGCCAACATGGCAAACCCCTGTCTCTACTAAAAATAATAAAAAAAATTTAGTCAGGCATGGTGGTGCATGCCTGTAATTCCAGCTACTTGAGAGGCTGAGGCATAAGAATCATTTGAACCTGGAAGACAGAGGTTGCAGAGAGCCGAGATCGTGTCACTGCACTCCAGCCTGGGCGAAAGGGCAAGATTCTGACTCTAAATAAATAAATAAATAACTTTTTTTAAAGGTAAGTGTTGGGTTTACATAAAAATTGAGTAGAAAGTACAGAGTCCCATGTATACCCTCTTCTACCCCAGTTTCTCCTCTATGCTTAGCATCTTGCATCTTGCAATGTGGGGTACATTTTATATAGTTTATGAACTAATATAGATAAGTTATTAACCAAGATCCATAGTTTGCATTAGGGTTCACATTTTTCTCTCTTACAGTCTATGGATTTTGACAAATGCATAATGACATGACATGTGTCCACCATCACTGCATTGTACAGAATAGTTTCACTGTCTTAAAATATCCCCTGTGCCCCACCTATTCATCCGTGCCTTCTGCCCCTAGACTTGTGGAAACCACAGATCTTTTTACTGCCTCCATAGTTTTGCCTTCTACAGAATGTCATATGGTTGGAATCATATAGTATGTTGCCTTTCCAGATGGGCTCCTTTCACTTAGTGATATGCATTTAAGGTTCTTCCATGTCTTTTCTTTTTTTTTTTTTTTTTTGAGACTGAGTCTGGCTCTGTCGCCCAGGCTGGAGTGCAGTGGCTGGATCTCAGCTCACTGCAAGCTCCGCCTCCTGGTTTACGCCGTTCTCCTGCCTCAGCCTCCCGAGTAGCTGGGACTACAGGCGCCCGCCACCTCGCCCGGCTAGTTTTTTTTGTATTTTTTAGTAGAGACGGGGTTTCACTGTGTTAGCCAGGATGGTGTCGATCTCCTGACCTAGTGATCCGCCCGTCTTGGCCTCCCAAAGTGCTGGGATTACAGGCTTGAGCCACCGTGCCCGGCCTTCCATGTCTTTTCAAGGCTTGATAGTGCATTTCTGTTTTTAAAAAATTCATCTTTTATTTTAGATTTGGAGGTACATGTGTAGGTTTCTTACAAGAATATATTGTGTGATGTTAAGGTTTGGTGTACAATTGAACTCATCACTTGGGCACTGAGCATGGTACCCATTGGTAGGTTTTCAACTCTCCCCTCACCAAGTACCTTTACTGAGGTATAATTTACATACAATAAAATGTACCTATTTTAAGTGTACACTTTGATGAGTTTTGACAAGTGTATGCATCTATGTAATCAATCCCATAATCAAGATATAGAACAGTTCTGTCACCCCAAAAACTTTCCTCATGTTCCTCTGCAGTCAATTCTAGGCCCCAGGAAACCACTTGTTTGCTTTTTATTAATACCACTATAGACTTTTTTCATGTGGTAAAACATATATAACATAAATTTGCCATACCATAGTTTTGAGTGTTTTAGAATTTCATATAAGTGGTACAATAAATTATGTACTGTATGTATTGTTTTGTATCTAACTTCTTTCATTTGGCAAGTTTTTGACATTTATACATCTTGTTACATGCATCAATAGTTCATTTCTTTTTATTGCTGTCTTGTATTGTATTCTAAGGATATACCACAATTTGTTTCACCTTTTGGACATTTCGGTTGTTTCCAGTTTTCTGCTGGAGGTTGTCAAGGACATTCATGCACAACTTGATGAAATTGTAAAATTGCCAAGAGCATGAATGCATAAGTCTTTTTGGCATATAGATTTTCACTTGTTTTGGGTAAATATCTACAAGTGACATTGCTGGGTCATGTGATAGGTATATATTTAGCTTTTTAAAAACTACCAACTGTATTCCCAGTATCTAGCACAGCATCTGGGACCTAATGGAGTATCAATAAATATTTGTTGAATTAGTGAATAAATGAATGACTTATGTAGGACTCATGAAGAAAGAATTTCAACAAGCAATTAGAAGATATTTATAAAAAAATTACTTCCCAAATTCTGCTTTAAGTGTTTAGTAACACTTTGCGCCTATCTCAGACAATACTGGGGCTACAAAATAAAACCTGTGGCATTATGCAGATCATTCAGACCTAATAAAGGATCACTTTAAATCATCTGAACATTTTGGTTGAAAATGGGTGGGAGATACAGTTTGATGGATGACATAAGGCTCAGTGTTTGATAGATCAGTAGGGTGACTATAGTTTACAATAACCTGTTGTATATTTCTTCTTCTTTTTTTAAAATAGAGATGGGATCTTGCTATGTTGGGCAGGTTGGTCTTGAACTTCTGGCCTCAAGTGATCCTCCCACCTTAGCCTCCCAAAGTGGTGGGATTATAGACATGAGGCACCATGCCTGGCCTATTGTATATTTCAACAGCTAAATGTAAAGAATTTGGATGGTTCCAACACAAAGAAAAGACAAATATTTAAAGTCATGGATATCCCAGTTACACTGATTTGTTCTCTACAAATAAAACAAACTTGTTTCTTAAGATGTTTTGGGTCAAAATATATAATATGTGTAAGGCAAAATTTTACTTTAAAATTTCAAGGAAAACTACATTTTAAAAATATCTTTGAACAGCATGGTTCATTTATATACTTCTGGAGATATTTATTGAAGGTCAGTTATGTGCCTGATTCTGTGCTCAATGTTGGAGTAATGCTCCTGAACAAACCAGACATGGCATCTACCCTCATGGAGTTTATATCTCAGTGAAAGACATTTCACTGAGTGCATAGCCTGGATAGCAGAGAAACACAGTCAAGTCAAAACAAGAATAAAAGCTGGTTATTAGCCTTATGTCACTGAGTCATTTCTTCTTCTCCCTACTGCATCCATCTCCTTTAAAAAATGATCAACCTTGACAACACGTATGGATGAGGGCTTAAAAAAAATAGAAAAAGAAAAAAAAATGAAAATGGTATCTTCTTTATTAATGTTGAGAGTTCACAGATAATAGTAACAACCTTTCCTCCAAGGTGTCAGGTTTCACCTTTCATTGGGTTCCCACCATATGTTGGATGCCCTGGTGATTGCTGTTCTTTCTTCCAAGCAGACATGCCTTATTAGAAGACATTCAGTAAGCCAAAATCTATTTTACAACCTCAAGACTAAAAATAATCTACAGTCTACAGTTTATATAACATAAAATGCCCTTCAGTGCAAATATTTTGCTCTTTGTTCAGTAACTTGGCAGTCAGCGTTGACTGAAATATATTTCTTTTTTCTAGTTTTATTGAGATATAATTGGTATACAACAAACTGCAAGTAATTAATGTATACAATTTGGTGAGTTTGGACATATGTATATATTTCTGTTAGCAACACTACATCCAAGACAATATACATATCCCTCACTTCCAAAAGTTTCCTTGTGTCGCTTTGTGGTTTTGTTTATTTTATTTTATTTTTTTGTGTGTGTAGAGAGCGCACAACAAGAGATATATATATTTTTTGAATCAGGATCTCTCTATGTTGTCCAATCTAGTTTTGAACTCCTGGGCTCAAATGATCCTCCTATCTCAGCCTCCTAAGTAGCTGGGACTACAGGCATGTGCCACCATGCCCAACTCTAAGTGCACAGTACCTTATTGTTAACTATAAACACTATATTGTACTGCACATCTCTGGAACTAGCTCATCTTGTTTAACTATAACTTTGTACCCATTGAACAACTCCCGTATGTTCTTCCTCACAGCCCTGGGTAACTACCATTCTATTGTCTCCCTCTATAGTACATGTTTGATTATTTTAGATGCCTCATGTAAGAGGAATCATGCAGTATTTGTAACTTATTTTACTTAGCATAATGTCTTCCAGGTCCATGATGTTGTTGCAAATGGAAGGATTTTTTTTCTTTTTTAGGGCTGAATAATATTTCATTGTATGTACAGTCATGTGCCACATAACAATGTTTTGGTCAACCACAGACTGCATATATGACTGTGGTCCCATAAGATTATATCATATTTTTACTGTATCTTTTCTATGTTTAGTTATATAAATACTTACAATTGCCTACATTATTCAATACAGTCACATGCTGTACAGGTTTGTAATCCAGGAGCAATAGGCTATATCATTTAATATAGGAAGGTTGTACCATCTAGGTTTGTGTAAGTATACTCTATGATGTTTACATGACAAAATCGCCTCACAATGCACTTCTCAAAATGTATCCCCATTAAGTGCCATATGACTGTATATACATTTTCTTCATTCATTCATTTGTTGATGAACAATTGGGTTGTTGCCATATCTTGGCTATTGTGAATAATGCTGCAATGAACACGGGAATGCAGACACCTCTTAAAGATCCTGATTTCAATTCTTTTGAATATATACCAGAGGTGGGACTGCGGGATCATATGGCAGCTCTAATTTTTAATCTTTTTGAGGACACTCCATACTGTTTTTCATAGAGGCTGCACCATTTTACATTTCCATCAGCAGTGTACAAGGGTTCCAATTTCTCTACAACCTCACCAACACTTGTTAGCTTTTGTTTTTTGAAATGTATTTCTATCTAAAGACAAAATTACTGCATTTAGGAACAACTTTCCAAGTCTAACTTTAGAAAATTGATACTAAGCAAAAAGTCTTTAAAGGGAGAATTAGTTATTTTAAGCTATTCCAAGCGTTTGATCTGAACCTTACCTCTGACCTATTCCTTAACTTCTACGTGAAGACAATCAACAAATACATGCCACAAGTTCCTGGGTAGTGCTTATTGCAAATTGTTTTAAAATACAAAAAGGAGCTAATAGGGAGTTTAACGTAACTATACAAATTTTTATTTTAAAATATTTAATCTGTTTACTGAATTGTTGAATTTATCGAATCCTTTGTTCTTTTGTTGAAAACAAAGACTTTCTTACTATAAAGAAGTTGTGGAATCCGTTTAAATACTTCAAGCTTATGTAAAATGAAATGAAACATTATGGTTTATGTACAAGATGTTCTATGGGGTGTGTTCCTGGATGTCATAGAGGTTGTATCAATGAGAAATGTTTTGTTTACTGAAAAGGAATGCAATCACTGAAAAGGAATGCAATACACACAAAATTCTCAACTGTGATTAAATTCATCAGCAATTAATATATGCTGTTAATAATTGTGTCCTCTGCTGTAAAAGCATGCTCATTTTCTTTTTTTTTTTTTTTTTTTGAGATGGAGTCTCGCTCTGTAGCCCGGGCTGCAGTGCAGTGGCCGGATCTCAGCTCACTGCAAGCTCCACCTCCCGGGTTTACGCCATTCTCCTGCCTCAGCCTCTGGAGTAGCTGGGACTACAGGCGCCCGCCACCTCGCCCGGCTAGTTTTTTGTATTTTTTAGTAGAGGCGGGGTTTCACCGTGTTAGCCAGGATGGTCTCGATCTCCTGACCTCGTGATCCACCCGTCTCGGCCTCCCAAAGTGCTGGGATTACAGGCTTGAGCCACCGCGCCCGGCCAGCATGCTCATTTTCTTAATGTGCCATATCCAAAGCAATGTATTCTTGCTTGGGTAGGTTGAGATGTTATTTAGTATGCAAGGTTGGCAGTGGCATAAGGGCAGGAGGGAGAAGAGAGAAAGGCTCTGTACTTATCACCTCCTATCTTCCTATTAAGATCCCCAGTTCTCCTTATAGTAACTGCAGTCCCTGTGTTTTGATGTTACTAGTAATGAGATAACTAGGCCTTTTCTCAATGTCAACAGTCCCATTGACTTCCAATCTGGTAAACTGGAAACAAACCAATGACTCCTTGTTTCATTTATCATATATTTCAGTGACTCTTTCTTAACCTTTAAAAGGTTCATTTCTCTTTATAATTATCATTATTGGCTGGGTGCGTGGCTCATGTCTGTAATCCCAGCACTTTGGGAGGCCGAGGTGGGCGGATCACTTGAGGTCAGGAGTTCAAGACCAGCTTGGCCGACAGAGTGAAACTTCGTCTCTACTAAAAATACAAAAATTAGCCCAGCATGGTTGTGTGTGCCTGTAATCCCATCTACTCGGGAGTCTGAGGCAGGAGAACCGCTTGAACCTGGGAGGTGGAGGTTGCAATGAGTGGAGAGAGTGCCACTGCACTCCAGCCTGGGCTACAGAGCAAGACTCCATCTCAAAAAAAAAAAAATCTATATCTATATCTATATATATCTATATCTTGTTATCAAGCCAGGTTACCTCAGAATTCTAGCTTTGCATTTCACTATTTACCAATGGACAGGTATCCTGAACTATTAAACCTAATTCCCAGTATGTGCCTTGTGCTTTCCTTATGCTTGTTCTCTGCTGGATACATCTTCTTCCCCAATCTAAACCTATCAGACCATCAAGTTGTCTTTTAAATTCACATTTATAACATTACCTCAACCTCCATTTAAAAAATGAGCAGAACTTCATGTGTTGACCTTCGTGGACAAAATGATAAACATTTCTGTGGCAACCACTCTACCAAAACTAAGTACAGTTATTTATATCCATATCATAATACCACTGTATTACACACATAGCATGGCCTTGATCTAAGTCAATCTACATCATAGTTTCTGTGTATCTTCTGTATAAAAAGAACGATGAAAATATCTGTATTTATATTTCATTATTAATCATTTTAATAAAGCATTTTATAAACATTTTCAGCCCATACTTCCAAAGTAGATTGATCTACTCTGATGCCCAAAGTTATTTTAATAGAATGCCATTAATAGTATATAGCAATACATTTAAAAGGTTATGATTTTGTCTGACAGTATGATCTGTACACTAAAATTGAGCTTCAGTGCTCAATGGGCTGATATAAAGTACAACTTCTCACAGTATTAAACATAAACATTATGAATGGAATGAGTTTCATCATTATTGTTCTTTCATGCAAATCCAAAACACAAAAACAATCTGATGATGTTGGAACTATTTACAGCACATTAACCATCAGGTTAAGTTTTAAAGATCAGAGGTTATAGAAAGAAGAAAAAAGTTGTTTATTTCTTGGAAGTTTTAGTATCTACTGATTATAACATAATTAGTAAAGCTTAGAAAACCCATTTTGTAAGGTGTAATATTATTATCTGTACTAATAAAAAAGTAAACAGCATGAAAAATGCTTTCTGGAAGGCCATCAGCTTGTATAGATAACTTTAGGATACTCACATTATGAGGAGGGTAGGGGAAAGGAGAGGAGCACTGAGAAACCTGGTGGGAGGTTCGAAAGTATTATGAAATAACAACTTCAATATATGACAGAAGGTCATTTCAATGGCATGGACATACATTTCTCAGTTTTAAATTACCTGTTGGATTGTGATGTATACCCCATTTATCTCACAAGACTTTAAGTAAAATCTACTATAAACATGAATGCTTTGTGTGACTGTTTCTTCCCAGGTAGAAATCAGAAAAAGGGACTATATTTCATGGCTCCTGATTTTAGATACTCTAGTAGAGGTGGCTTTATTGTGGCTTTTATTACCTTTGAGTCTAACTTGCCCTCCACAAAAATTTACATGGTGGTTGATAGAGATTAATATTATATATATATGTGTGTGTGTGTGTGTGTGTGTGTGTGTGTGTGTGTGTGTGTGTGTGTGTGTAAATAAATCCTGCAGGAATACTTTTTTAAAAAATTTATTGCATGACTGTGGACTCTAGGCTCTAAAAGAAGCTAGTCTGGACATCTCCCATTTAGCTTTTAGGACCAAGTTTGATAATAAATATGAATGTCCATAAATCAGTCTATGCCAAATAGATTATACAACTTAGAACTGACTCTGATATAAGTTCAAATAAAAACAAAGCAGTTTTTTTTTTTTTCCCAATTACAGTTTGTGACAACTAAAAGTATATTCTCCTTATAGGTCTTTTAAGGACGCTGATGCAGCTGCCTCACTCAGTGAACAATAATGAGTAATTTGAACATATTTAGCAAACTCCTCTGTTTATATAACTGTAGATTCCAGAAAGCACACTGTGATAGGGAGCCGAAAATCACAGGATTCCCCCATCACTGTTTCCTCCTCTCCTGGCAAAGCCATCCTTCCTCTTAGATTAATGCAAAGGTAACAATAATAAAGCTGAGATTTTGATCTCTAATTTAGTCCCTAGCTGAGTCCATTTCTGAGCTGGTTCAGAACCTGGAGGAAGGTGGAGCATTCTTTAACTGAGGCTCTATCCCCTAAACACCAGCATTTCACTGCCAGTGGATAACAATCTTTTAAAATATAGCAAAGACATTTCCTCCATTAGGTTTCCCTACCCCTTCACTATTCTCCTGCTTGAGGTCAAGGCTCCTGCTCTGTTGTTCTTTCTAGTGGAGCACTGACCACAATATATTGAAATGATCTGTTCTCTCACTAGATGGTCAGCCCTAAAAGGTGCATTTTGGAATCTTGAGTCCTTAGCACAGTGCCAGCCACCTAGTAGATGCTTCATAAATGTCTGTGTGAAGTGGAAATAATTTAATGCTAAATTCAGTATTCTTTCTCATTGGTCCAATCATCTGACATAAAATATGGACCATGGGTCATATTGAAAATTAAAATTTACTTGGTAGTGAAGGGACCTCAAGGGAGACTTCAAAATATAAGGAGCCATCCTCCAGAACCGCTGAAACTGAGGAAGGACCAGAGACCCATGTGACTGCCAACTAAGTACCAACTTCCATATTTGGTTGTCTATAACTCCGGAGTCTTTGAAATTCCTGATGCCTAGGTTGCATTCCAGATCAATGGAATCTGGGGCATAACCTGGGGACTAGATTCCATAACAATGGAATCTCTAGGGGCATAACCTGGGGACTAATGGTTTTTAAAAACTCCCTATGTGATTCTACTGAATAACACAGGTTGACAATTTCTGCAATAAGCAGACAGATGCCCTAGATATTGGGAGAAACAGCAGAGAGTTCAAATACACAGGTGCTTCAAATTTTAGGTATTGGAATGTTAACGAGCTTCTACTTATGTGCTCAACTGACAGCTCTAAGGTCACAAATAGCAAGGATTTCTTTTATTGATTATTGATTCTTCTCCAAAACAATTCAAAGGAGGCAAATGGGAAGTTGTGCAAATATAGAGATAGTATATTTTATTAAGAAAACTTGAAAGTCAAGTTTGTTCTTTCTTTGTTTTAGGGAACAGCTTCCACCCCCCGCCCGGAGTTCCTTCACCCAGAAATCTAGGCAGACTTGTAGGACCTAAAGGACTTAGTCTTTTAAAAATAAAGATATTGCTGACAAAGTCAGTTGTGATAACAGTAGCATCATTATTGTTGCCATAAATCAGTTTAATTGCCCTTATTGCCTTGGGATATGAGCAGGAAACACCTTCGTGGTTATTAGTTCTTGTTATCACTTCATTGACCTGGTTTTACTTTCCTTTTTAAGAAAATAGAGAAACTTTATTAGTCTGTATCTACAGTGACGTAATGGAGCTGTTGCAGAGGCAGTAGCTCTTCAAACCCTTCTCCCCCATCCTTGTAATACATGTATTACAATGCATGTGGGAGTGATGATACTTGTGTTTACTGGATAGAGGAAACAAGATACAGAAGACATTGCCTGGAGTGCGAACAGGGTGGCATCACCAATGTACTCACTGTCCTAAGCTTGAGTACTGACTGAGAGGCTGCATTTTTGCAGCACCACGAGGTCAGCTCAGGCCACAGCCCTCCCCAGTCACCATTTTTATTTTTATTTTTTGAGACAGAGTCTGGCTCTGTTGCCCGGGCTGGAGTGCCATGGTGCGATCTTGGCTCACTGTAACTTCCACCTCCTGGGTTCAAGCGATTCTCCTGTCTCAGCCTCCAGAGTAGCTGGGATTATAGGTGCTGGCCACTATGCCTGGCTAATTTTTGTATTTTTAGTAGAGATGCAGTTTCACCATGTTGGCCAGGCTGGTCTTGAACTCCTGGCCTCAAGAGAACTACCCGCCTCAGCTTCCCAAAGTTCTGAAATTATAGGCTTGAGCCACCATGCCCGGCCCTGATTCTGTGCTTTTAATCGTTACTTAACACTTTCACATGCCAGGGATGCAATCTCCCTTGGTTAAGTTATTGAATCCCACTGAGTCTTTTATTTTTTTTCTTTTTGTTCATTTTAATAGTACCTACTTCATGGAATTGGTGGGAGGAAGATGGCTAGTCCAATGGCTGGTGTGGGTTCTCCCTATAGATGTTATTCTCCAGCCCCAGGCTGGTTATTGAGTTATTGTCAGTTCACTTTACTCTATGTACCTGCATGTAGGATTTGGACGTTTATTTAATGATTAACTAAGATAGACTAACAGAAGCTTGTAGTTCATTTTTCTTGTCTCCTACTTTAGAATATAAAATAATAGATACCAGCACTGTACCCACACTCCACAATCTTGCAGAATATACTTTAAAAATGATTTTAGAAAATTAATTTCAGTCACTTTTGTCGTGAGCAAAACCAGCTTCACTTCAATTTGACTGTATTGTTTAGCAAAGTTAGAAAAGCCACCCCCAAGGTAGTTCATGATTTATATTATAAGGATTTATAGATTTATATGTTAGGTCCTACTCTGGAAGCCCTTTTCTGGAAGCAGAAACTCACCCTATCAAGCCATGGCACTTATGACAGAATTCCTGAAATACGTGACAGAATTACTTTCCCTTGTCATTTAAAAACAGTTTATGCTGAGTCAAATGCAGTGGCTCACGCCTGTAATCCTGACAGTTTGGGAGGCTGAGTTTGGGAGGCAGGAGGATCACTTGAGACCAGGAGTTCAAGATAAGCCTGGGCAATGTAGCAAGACCTCATCTCTGCAATAAATTTAAAACAATATTTGGTGGGTGCCTGTAGTCCCAGCTACTAGGGAGGCCGAGGTGGGAGGATCACTTGAGCCCAGGAGATTGAGACTGTAGTGAGCCATGATCGTGCCACTGCACTCCAGCCTGGGTGACAGAGCAAGACTCTATCTCAAATATAAAATAAAGTAAAATAAATAAATACCAGTTTATGTTGTATGTATGATTCCATTTATATCAATCCAGAATAAGCACATCCACACAGAAAGTAGACTAGTGGTAGTTTGGGGCTGGGTAAAGGGTGAGAATAGGATATGGGGTTTCTTATTGCGGTAGTGGGTATGGGAGTTCTTATTGGGGTAATGAAAATGTTCTGGATTTACATAATGACAATGATTGTACAACTCTCTGAATATGCTAAAAACCACTCACCTCTATACCTTTAAAGGGTGAATTTTATGGTATGTGAATTATATCTCAAAAACACTGTTATGAAACAAAACTATCATGTGAATCTTGATGTGCCTTTGGTGGTGCCCAGAAGGGAGAAGCCACGGGGCCAGGTGGACATTTTACAGATAACTGCTGCCCACCTTAGCAGTGATGGATGAATATTACCCCAGGCAGCACTGTAAGATATAGAATTATTATGACATCTTTCAGGTCGAGTAACTACAAGAGGCTGTTTGGGGTGACCAGGTTCTCTCTAGGGACTCTGAACTCTAGGGACCCTATGCTATTGCCACCCTAAGCTGGGGCCTAATTATGCAGAGCTATTGTGAGAGTGACCAGATATGGCTAAATCTCCTGGCAAACTGTGATATGCACAGTGCCTATCACATACTGGGTATTCAAAAATTCTTTAATGAATCAGTAAATGAATGGTTGAGACTTTCCGTGGATCTTCTGGGTTAGGAGGCAGTATCGGAACCCAAAGAGTGCTTTTCACAAAAAGGGCATCTCTGAAAGATTATGTTGGTGCAGTAATTTTTGTAGAATATTCTAATGGAATGTATTATGTTACTATTAAATTTATTATTATTATTTTGAGGCAAGGTCTCGCCCTGTCACTGAGGCTGGAGTGCAGTGGAGGCCATCATGGCTCACTGCAGCCTTGATCTTGTGGGCTTAAGCAATCCTCCCATCTCAGCCTCCTGAGTAGCTGGGACTACAGGTGCATGCCGCCACACCTGGCTAATTTTTAATTTTTTTGTAAAGAGGATCTGACTATGTTGCCTAGGGGTGGTCTCCAACTCCTGGGTTCAAGTGATCCTCCTGCCTGGTCCTCCGAAAGAGGCTAGGATTATAAGGCATGAACTACTGTGCCTGGTCTTCCCTCGTCCCCAC
>NW_016816196.1:1275137-1286959 GCF_001698545.2 Rhinopithecus bieti
CCCGCCACAAAACGAAGCTTTTGGGATACAAAGGTAATGTTCTCATTCACTCCCTTTCTCATCACGCAGTCATTACTTAGTCCTTTTATATTAACGAGGCTGGGAACCGTGGGTCGGGGTAGGGGTGAGAGGTGGAAGTTGTGGGGGTGGTGGGCTGTTTAAGTTTTTCTTTAGAACAACAGTGACATCCTGTGGCCAATTTGTAGAATAGAGGCAGAGTGGGTATGGATTCTCTACTTGAAGACAAAAATTACTATGAACCGGCCGGGCGCGGTGGCTCAAGCCTGTAATCCCAGTACTTTGGGAGGCCGAGACGGGCGGATCACGAGGTCAGGAGATCGAGACCATCCTGGCTAACACGGTGAAACCCCGTCTCTACTAAAAAATACAAAAAAACTAGCCGGGCGAGGTGGCGGGCGCCTGTAGTCCCAGCTACTCAGGAGGCTGAGGCAGGAGAATAGCGTGAACCCAGGAGGCGGAGCTTGCAGTGAGCTGAGATCCGGCCACTGCACTCCAGCCTGGGCGACAGAGCAAGACTCCGTCTCAAAAAAAAAAAAAAAAAAAAAAAAAAATTACTATGAACCAAATTAATCAGACTTTGAATTAAATTCAGAGAATTTATGGAATGCTAACTATTCACAGGAACTATGATGGTGCTTTTATAGATATTATTTTCTTACATTATTTTATATTTTCCCCAGATAACCCGGGGAACTAATTCTGCATATGTTTTGTGTCGAAGAACAGCCATCGCATTCAGAACCCCTAAAGTTGCATGGAAAATGTTGTGTGTATGTATATTTCTAACGGAACGAGCTCTTGTTTTTATAACATGCTCCTCTGGTTCCCCGGACTCTCACAATCCTTAGCATTGCTACCTTAGAGCATGTTTCTAACAATGCCGTTATGATAGACTTTGGATTAGCTTCATCAATGTCTTTTTCTCTGGAAGCTGCCATTTATTCTAGCAAACCATGCTCATCCTATGTTAAAAACAACTTAGTGGCCAGGCGCGGTGGCTTACGCCTGTAATCCCAGCACTTAAGTCTCACTCTGTCACCCAGGCTAGAGTGCAGTGGTGTGATCTTGGCTCACTGCAACCTCTAACTCCCAGGTTCAAGTGATTCTCCTGCCTCAGCCTCCCGAGTAGCTGGGACTATAGGCACCGTCACCATGCTGGGCTAATTTTTTGTATTTTGGCTAATTTTTTGTATTTTTAGTAGAGATGGGATTTCGCCATGTTGGCCAGGCTGGTCTTGAACACCTGACCTCAGGTGATCCTCCTGCCTTGGCCCCCCAAAGTGCTGAGATTATAGGCTTGAGCCACTGCACCTGGCCAAAAAGAACTTTAAAAGAGAAAAGAAAAAAGGAAAGAAAAGCAAAGAAAACAAAAGCAAGAATAATAGGATTAGATAGCATTGCAACATTCTATAGTGGAAAAAGCATTGGAATGTAAAGCAGTCCCAAATCTATTACTTGCTGCAGGTCTGAGCTAAGTCAAGTTAGTTAATCTTTGAGTTTTGGTTTTCTCATCTGCAAAATGGAGATAAAGAATATCAGAGAATTATTTCTCTGACATAAGCAGAATTATATCAGAGAATAATATCAGAGAATCAATTGATGGTAATGAGTTTTTCAATGCAACACCAAAAGTACAATCCATGAAAGAAAAAAGTGGCTTGTTGGATTTTGTTAAAATTTAAAACTTCTGCTCTGCAAAAAGTACTGTTTAGAGAATGTAAAGACAAGACACAGACTAAGAAAAAATATTTGCAAAACGCACATGATAAAGAACTTGTATTCAAAATATACAAAGAATCCACTGAGGAAACTTATACTTATGTTTGAAAATAATAATGGCCTATACAAACATAAGAATTTTAACTATAGCCAGGCACAGTGGCTCATGCCTGTAATCCCAGCACTTTGGGAAGCTGAGGCAGGCAGATCACAAGGTCAGGAGTTCGAGACCAGCCTGGCCAACATAGTGAAACCTCGTCTCTACTAAAAATACAAAAATTGGCCAGGCATGGTGGCACATGCCTGTAATCCCAGCTACTCGGGAGGCTGAGGCAGGAGAATTGCTTGAACCCGGGAGGCGGAGGTTGAAGTGAGCTGAGATCACGCCACTGCATTCCAGCCTAGGTGACAGAGCAAGACTCTCGAAAACCAACAAACAAAAAAGAGTTTTAACTATAGCACTTACATGTTTTTTGAAAACAATACATGATCACAAACAAAACATAAAAGCGAAATGAGAAAAATCTAAAGAAAAAAGTCAGTTAATCCTCACTCAGCAGAAGTAACTGTTGACCTTTTAATGTATTTCTTTCCTTTTTGCTAGATATACACTTACGTATTATTAGTTAACTGATGTTTAAAGTTGTCTTATTTATCTGCCTCAGGGGACCTGGATTTCTCCTGAGAGAATGAGTACCCCCTTTCCAACACTGAGGAACAGAATATTGAATCCTGTTCTATAGCATGGCATCTGCCAACCCCTGGATTCTCACATGGGTCGGAATTGGGAAGAGAAGGCAGATATATCCCATTGGAGCATCCTTGATGGCTTCTCCAGCCTCTGAACAGATCTTGTTTGTATCTGGGTGTGTGTAGATTTGAATGAGCCGGTGTGAGCCATGCACACACACAGGAAAAGAAAGAAAGAAGGCTGAGATCTACTTATTGCATTGCTGGCTGCCCACTACCTAGATGATGTCAGGAGACCTCTGCCCAAGGCTTTTTCTTTTTTCTTTTTTTTTGGGACAGAGTTTCGCTCTTGTTGCCCAGGCTGGATTGCAGTGGCACGACCTCAGCTCACTGCAACCTCCATCTCCTAGGTTCAAGCAATTCTTCTGCCTCAGCCTCCATAGTAGCTGGGATTACAGTCACCTGCCACCACGCCCAGCTGATTTTTTGTATTTTTTTTTTTTTGGTAGAGACGGGGTTTCACTATGTTGGTCAGGCTGGTCTCGAACTCCTGACCTCAGGCGATCCACCCGCTTCGGCCTCCCAAAGTGATGGGATTACAGGTGTGAGCCACCGTGCCCAGCCTGGCTTTTTCTTATCTGTGGAACATTTTTACTGAAGTATAATGTAAATACAGAAAAGTGTAAAAACCATAAAAACCAGAATTTTCAAATTGAATGCAGCTAGATCAAGAACATAACCAACACCCCAGAAATGTCCCATGCTAGCTTGCAGTGATTACCTGCTGCAATAAGTAATCTGACTTATAACACTATAGACTACTTTTGTCTGCCAAACAGACTTAAATTCAATAATGGACTTGATAAAGAGAACTATAATAACTTCATTAACATCCTGAAAAGAGTAAAGTTGCATCTGATGATATAAATAATTTGTAATCAAATTTCACCAAGAGGATGAGGTCAACCAGGAAGGCCCATGGGCTCTGATGTGGAAAGCCATCATGGTGGTCATGGACGTGGGCAGTTCAACTCGTCTCTCTTAGAATCATTGGGGTAACACATAACCTCTGATTGAAATCATGTCTAACCTGTGCCTGATCTACTACTTTAAATATTGCCCTTCCAAATTCAGATATCCAAATCCGTATCAGTTTCCCTGACTCATGTTCTGCCAGAGAAAATTAATCTCCACAGCCATCCCCTTGTTCCAATCTTTGTTAGCTTGAAGTTAACCCTGTTGCCTGCCCTGATCAAGCCCACTGTAACCTTAATTAGTCCCTCTTATCCTAATTTGTAGTTAGACTTTTGAAAGATCCGAGCCTAGATAATTCACTGAGAAAACCAGAGAGGAAAATATAAAGGTTGATATTCAAAGAACTGAAAAGAGCAGGAAAGAATACAGGAATTATTTTGCATATGGTAACTTTCAGGACGTCGGGCTTCCCAGTTTCCTTGTCCAGACTAGAGCACGGGCCAGATCAGGGAAGTCAAAATAGGTCTCAAGGCTTGTAGTAGTTCATTTTGGATCTGATACAATAACTTATCAAACAGAGCAGGGTCAAAAATTCCCTTTATATCCTGGTTAAAAGTTATCTATCCATTATCTACAGAAATTTTAGTTTTTTCCCATGTTCTTCAGCATATCTCTCTCCCATTGCTGGTTGGAAATCATTAAAGCAGCCTTGAAGGCTGTCTTGAGACAGTCAGTGTTAGCAGGAGTCCATGGGGATTTTGTGAGCCCTGTGTACATTGTAATGAGGTGTAGGAGTTGGAGATACACATAGGGTGAGGGTGATTTACAGCATCATTTATAACTTAGAATACAGGAGGTGGAGTTGCGAGAGACCTTAGAGGTTAAATAGATCAGTCTCCTACTCAGTGAAGTAATCCCTTTGACAATAACCTTGATAGATGGTTATTTAACATCTGCTTGAACATTTTCAGTGATTTCCAGCCAATGGTGAGAGGCTCATTGCTTATCTAGGCAGGTCGTTTTATTTATTCTCAACTTGATAGAAAGCTTTCCTGTATAGTGGTTTGAGATTTGCCTTCGTGTAACTACTCCCTGGGGGACACAGTTTTTTTTCTCAAGAGTAACACAGAATAGGGCTCAGTAAACTACTTGGACATTTTTCTAATATAGTAGAATTACCATGTCATGCCTTCTCTTCTCCAGGTTAAATAGTCCTAATCCTTTCTATCATCCTCTAATCATCGTGGTCACCTTCCTTTAGATGCTGTTGATTTTTATCAATGTCCCAAATAAAACACAATATTATAGCTGCAGTCTAATTACTTTAGAGTCCAATGGGTCTTAACTTTTTTTGTTCTGGATTGAATACTTCCATTAATGCATCTCAAGCTGTTTATTTTGATGGTTAAGTCGTACTTTTGGCATATACTGAGTTGTATTCAACAAAAACTGTCCTATCTTTAAAATATTTATATAGTTAAAAAACTAACATATAGTAAAATGGACATTTTTAGTGTGCAATTCTATGAGTCTTAGCACATGTATAGATTTGTGTAACTACTGCCATAATCAGCATCTAGAACAGTGCCATCACTCCAAAAACCTCCCTACCCCTACACATTTGCAGTCATAGCCTCCTGGGACCTCCTAGGCCTGGAGTCTACGAATCTGTTTTCTATCACTAAAATTTTGTCTTTTCAAGAATGTTACATAAATGGAATCATTCAGAATGTAATTCTCAATTGTTTTTACTCACAACACTTCTGACACCTGATGTGTAGTTTTTTTTCTTCTCACACTAACCAATTCTGCATCTCTCTGGACACCAACTGAATGTTCTACAGTTCACTTCAGGCACTGATGCTTGGAGATGGGAAAGATCCCACGCATTAAAGGCCTAATATCACAAGACAGCCCCTGCTCTGGGCCACCCATACTTAAGGCTGACAGAAGATAAAGTCAGTGAGTTCCCAAAACCCCTTCCTCAGATTCAATAATTTGCTAGAATGGCTCACAGAACTCAGGAAAGTGCTCTACTTACTATTGCCAGTTTATTATAAAGGATACAACTCAGGACCAGCCACATGGGAGAGATGTGCGGGACTTGGTAAGGGCGAAGGGGTGCAGAGCTTCCAGGCCCTCTCAGGTGCACCGCCCCTTCCAGCACCTCAGTGTGTTCACCAACCTGGAGGCTCTCAGAACCCCATTGTTTAGTGTTTTTATGGAGGTTCCATTCTATAAACATAAGCATAATTGATTAAATCATTGATCATTGGTGATTAACTCAGTCTCATTCCCTTTTCCCTCCCTAGAGGTCTGGGGATGGGGCCGAAAGTCCTAACCATATAATCATATAATTGGTTTCTCTGGCAACCAGCGCCCATCCTGAAGTAAATAGCTTAGTGGAGCCCACTAAGTCACTTTATTAATATAAACTCAAATATGGTGGAAAGAGGCTTGTTATGAATGACAAAAGACACTCCTATCATCCCCATCACTCAGGAAATTTTAGGAGCTGTGTCAGGAACAAGGAACAAAGACCAAATAGGTATTTCTCACTGTATCACAGTAACCTTGTGAAACTGGCTTCTTTCACTCAGCATAGTGCCTTTGTGATTCACTCAAGTTGTGGCATATATCAGTAGTTTGTTCCTTTTTATTGTTGAGTAGTATTCCATTGTGTGGATGTACCAGAGGTTATCTAACCATTCTCCAGTTTAAGGACATTTGACTGTTTCCAGTTTTGGGAAATTATAACTATAACTGCTATAAATGTTCATGTACAAGTTTTTGTGTGAATATATCTTCATTTCTCTAAAATAAATACTTAGAAGTGGAATTGTTGGGCTATATCTAACTTTATAAAAAACTGTCAAATGGTTTTTCAGAGTCACTGTTTTTGAATTTCCACCAGCAACATATGAGTGTGCTAGTTGTTCTGCATCCTTGCCAGCACCTGGTGTTGTCAGTAATTTTTATTTTAGCTAGGAGTTTAGTGATAGTTCATCCTGGTTTTAACTGACATTTCTGTAATGGCTGAAGATGTTAGATGTTGTACTGTGCTAATTTGCTTTCTGTGTATTCACTTTGGTGAGATATCTGTTCTCATCTTTTTCCATCTTTTATTTTTTATTTTTTTAAGAGACAAGGTCTTGCTCTGTTGCCCAGGGTGGAGTGCAGGGGTGTGATCATAGCTCACTGCACTCTCAAACTTGCGAGCTCAAGTGATCTTCCCACTTAACCCCTGGGTAGCTGGGACTACAGACATGCACCACCATGCCATACTGATTAAAAACTTTTTTTTTTTTTGTAGAGATGGGAGTCTCACTATGTTGCCCAGGCTAGTCTTGAACTCCTAGGCTCAAACAGTCCTCCCCGCTGGGTCTCCCAAAGTGCTGGGATTATAGGCATGAGCCACTGCCTCAGGCCTTTTTTCATCTTTTATTGAACTGTTTTTTTTTTTTTTTAACTAATGAGTTTTGAGAACTAAAAAAATTCTGGATAGAAGTCCTTTATTAGACATATGATTTACAAATAATTTCTCCCAGTTTGTAGCTTTTTTTTCATTCTCTTAACAGTGAATATCTTTTGCAGAGTAAAAGTTTTAAATTTGCATGAAGTCCAATTTATTAATATTTTCTTTTATAGATTATATTTTTAGTGTCCTATCTAAGAACTTTTTGCCTAAACCCAGGTCATGAAGTTCTATTTATATATATATTTCTAAAGATTGTATCGTTTTGGGTTTTACATTTAGATCTATAACCCATTTTGAGTTAATTTTTATATATGGTGCAAGTTATGGGTGGAGTGTTATTGTCTTGCACGTGGATGCCTAACGGTTCCGATACTATTTGTTGAAAAGGTTATCCTTTCTCCACTGAAATGCTTTTGCATCTTTATCAAAATTAATATCTGTGTGGTTTTGTTTCTGGACTCTATTTTGTTTCATTGATTTGTGTGTCTGTTCCTTTGCCAATATTATATTCTCTTGATTATTGTAGCTTTGTAGTAAATCTTAAAATACAGTAGTGTGATTCCTCCAACTTTATTCGCCTTTTTCAAAATTGTTCAGGCTATTTTAGTTCCTTTGCTTTTGCATATAAATATTAGAATCAGATTGTCTGTTTCTGCCAAAAATGTTGCCGGGATTATGATTGGAATGCATTAAACATATAGACCAATTGACATCTTTATTATGTTGAATCTTTCAGTCCTTGAACATGGTATGTCTCTCTATTCATATAGATCTTGATATTTTAAAATCAGTGCTTTGAGGTTTACAGCATACAGATCCTGTAAAAATTTTGTTAGATTTATACCTAGGTATGTCATTTTTGGGAGATATTATAAGTGGTATTGTGTTTTAAACTTCAGTTTCCCACTGTTTATTGCTAGTAAATGAAAATATAATTGATATTTATGTGTTGATCTTGTAGCCTGCTCTTTTGTTAAATTCACTTAGATCTAGGAGAAGTTTTGTTTTTTTTTTTTTTGGTAAATTCCTTGGGATTTTCTACATGTTGTTTATGAAACAGTTTTATTTCTTCCTTTCAATCTGTATGCATTTAATTTATTTATTATTTTTTGTTTTATTCTACTGGCTAGGAGTTCTAGTAGAATGTTGAATTGGAGTGGTAAAAGTCTTTGCTATGTTCTTGACTTTAGAGGGAAAGCATTTAGTCTTCATGATTAAGTATGATGTTAGCTGTAGTTTTGTCTTTTGAGAATGCTCTTTTCAGATTGAGAAAAGCCCATCTATTCCTAGTTTGCTGAGATTTTATCTGAGATGGATGTTGAGTTTTAGAAAATGCTTCTTTTCTGTAGCAATCGAGATCTGATCATATGGTTTTCTCCTTTAGGCTACTGATATGGTGGATTACACTGATTAATTTTAAAAATATTGAACCAGCCTTGCTTTCCCAGGATAAATTCCACTTAGTTGTGGTATATTTTTCATGTTTTATATTTGCTGAATTAGATTCAGTAATATTTTGTGCCTATGGTCATTAAGGCTATTGTTCTATAGTTTTCATGTACTATCATCATCTTCTGGTTTTGTTATCAGGATAATGTTAGTAGCCTCATAAACTTAGTTGAGAAGAATTCCCTTCTCTTTTCTTTCCTGGAAGAGATTGTGTGGAATTGATGAAATATCTTCTTTAAATGTTTTATAGAATCTGCCATCGAAACCATCTGAGTCTAGAAATTTCTTTTTGGAAGGTTTTCAACTACATATTCCATTTCTTTAATAGTTATAGAAAAATTCAGGTTGTTTATTTCATCTTGGTTGCATTTTGGTATTTTGAGGTTTTAAGGAACTGGTTCATTTAATCTTTCTTGTTCCGTTTATGTGCTTAGAATGGTAGCATCCCCTTATTATACCTTAAACATCTGTGGGGTCTGTAGTGATCCCATCTTTCTTTCCTGATATTGATAATGTGTGTCTTTTCTCCTTTTTTCTTTGTTGATCTTGATAGAGAATTTTAAATTTTATTGATCTTTTCAAAGTACTAGCTTTTAGTTTTATTTTGTCTAGTCCTCTTTCTTCCCGTCACCCTTTTTTGGTTTGGTTAGTTTTAATTTCATTGATTTCTGCTTTTACCTTTATTATTTCCTTCCTTTTGTATGCTTTGAATATATTTTGCTCTTCTTTTTCTAGTTTTTAAAAATAGAATCTTAGCTAGTAAGTCTGAGATCATTATTCTTCTTAATATGAGCACATAATGGTATAATTTCACCTTTAAACACTGCTTTATCTGTACACCACAAATTTTTACATTTTATTTTAAGTTTCATTCAATTTAAAGTATTTTCTAATTTCCCCTGAGGCTTCCTCTTTGATTTGTGGGTTGTTTAAAGATATATTGTTTAATTTAAGAATTTTAAAACTTTTTTTGCTATTATTGATTTTTAGTGTGATTTCAACTCTTTTACTTTTGGTAAGGTTTATTTTATGACCTAGTATATGCTCTATCTTGATGAATATTCTGTGTGCATGTATAAAGACTATCATGTTGTTAGTGGGTAAAATATCCGATAAATGTTGATTAGATACAGTTCTTTAATAGCATTGTTCAGTTCTGTGTCCTTGCTGATTTTCTGTCAGCTTGTTCTAATGATTACTGAAAGAGGAGAGTTGAAGTTTTCAGCTATAATTGTGGGTTTGTCCATTTTTCCTTCCAGTTTTGTTAGTTTTTGCTTCATGTATTTTAAAGCTTTATTGCTAGGTATGTTATCACTTAGGACTGTTACATATTCTTGGTTAATGGACAATGTCCCTTTTTATCCCTGGTAGTTGTCTTTGCTCTGAATTCTTCTCTGCTATTAAATAGCCACTCTACTTTAAAGTTTTGTTTTGTTTTGTTTTTTTTTAAATTAAGGCTATCATTTTTCCACCCGTGTATTTTAAAAAAAATTTTAATGTATTTATTAAGAGACAAGGTCTCACTATGTTGCCCTGGCTAGAGTGCAGTGGTGATTCACAGGCATGATCATGGCACACTATAGCCTCTGACTTAGTCAAGGACTCTCCTGCCTCAGCCTCCCAGGTAGCTGGGACTATTGTGCATCACTGCACCCAGCTCCATCCATTTACTTTTAACCTACTTATATGTTATATTTGAAGTGAGTTTCTTGTAGATGTAATATAGTTGAGTCTTGTTTTACATGCATTCTAATAGAGAGGGAGGGTGTTACGTAAAGAAAAAGGGGTCCATTCACCAAGAACACATAACAATTCAAAATGTGTACACACCTAACAACAAAGCTTGAAAATACATAAAGCAAAAACTTACAAAACCTTAAAAGCAATAGACAAATTTATAGTTAAAACTGGGAACTTCAATCTTCAGCCCCCCGGAATCAATAAACAGCATACCATAACCTTTTTTTTTTTGAGATAGAGTCTTGCTCTGTCACCAGGCTGGAGTGCAGTGGTGTGATCTCAGCTCACTGCAACCTCTGCCTCCTGGGTTCAAGCGATTCTCCTGCCTCAGCCACCCGAGTAGCTGAGATTACAGGCACGTACCACCACGCCCAGCTAATTTTTGTAGTTTTAGTAGAGATGGGGTTTCACCATGTTGGCCAGGATGGTCTCGATCTCTTGACCTCGTGATCTCCCCGCCTTGGCCTCCCAAAGTGCTGAGATTACAGGCATAAGCCACCGCCCCCAGCCCCATAACCTTTGAGTACATAAACAGTTAGGTACAGGCTGTGATTTCTGATCAGCCCACTCTGGGTGTGATTCCAACGTTAGTTCAGTTTTTAAAGCCTATGCAATGCTTGTTTCTATCCCGTGTATGTGCCACCCAATGAACAGTCTGGGAGCTGGGCTGCAGTCTGTCCCACCTTTCAGTTCTCAAAGTCTATGGTATGCTGTTAAGGGTCAGATTCATGCACACACCAATCAGGAATAAGCTCCAGAGTCTAGAAATGACTTCATTGGGTCACACTTCCTAGCTCCTCCCTCTCTATGCTCTCCTCAGAATTTACCAGTTTCCTTCATCTTTTTAGTTCTCCAGCCCCAAAAGCTGAGTTTTTAGTTAACCCAGTCTGCTGCACACTTTCTGTGTGTATTCAGAGTCAAATAGGAGGCTAGAGAGAGACAAAAACCAACAGGGATTTGCCCCACTTTGGGGGACCACAGCTCCTCTGATCAGAGAGGAACATTCTGTACTTAAGAGTTTTAGGGACCTTCAGCCTCTGCTGCCACCCCTGTCTTTGCTGCAACTGTTGTCATGGGATCGTCTGGCTTCTGGAGCATGACAGAAAAATGAAGGAAGGAAAATGATGAATTGCCCCCCTCTCGGTGAGTGATAGAATTCTCCTTTCCCACTCATGGACCCAAAACTAGAGGGCTTTTCTTGAAGCACTCTCTGCCTACATCTCGGTGCCCACTTCAGAGTTTCAGGCTTCCTTGAGTCCTGGCCGGGAGGGAATAAAAGGGCAAACTCAGTCCTGGCCTGGTGGTGCTTTGAATTGTGGTGTCCTTTCCAAATCTTCCTGCTATCATTTATTTTGCAGTGTTCCTAAATAGATGCTCCATGCACTCTATCTAGGTTTTATAGCTGGATGGCTCAGGGGGGTGACAGTCTTGGTGACTGTCATAGCTTTTAAAAAGTAAGCGATTTCAAACTGGGAGCCCTCCTATTCTTTGATTGTACATTTTTGAATATACATTTAGTGATATTAAATTTTGTCATATTGGTATTGACCTATGTCCTTTTCATTCATTGTATTTTTATCTATCCATAAGCACATTGTCTCAATATGTGTGCAATTGCAATAACTGGCAATCTCCTTTTTTAAAAATATAGCTTCGGCCGGGCGCGGTGGCTCAAGCCTGTAATCCCAGCACTTTGGGAGGCCGAGACGGGCGGATCACGAGGTCAGGAGATCGAGACCATTCTGGCTAA
>NW_016816196.1:1287817-1328091 GCF_001698545.2 Rhinopithecus bieti
AAAAAAAAAAAAAAAAAAAAAAAAAAAAAAAAAGGTTTGTGAAACTTGCTCTGAATTATCACCAGTTTTTCTAAGTATTAACCAATTTTACATTTAAGTTAGTTGACAGACTCTAGAGTCTAGGCTTTTTTTTGCTTTCAAAAAAGCAAGCTCTTTGTTTATCTTTTAATCTCAAATCTTCACTGCCAACTTAAACTTTGTCATCCAACCCATTTTGCCTTTTTGCAGACCCCTCTATCATCTTTGGCTATGTGTTCTCTCTTTTCAGACTTTAGTACCTTTTTCCTCTGGGTGTATTCTCACTTACCTCTCTTAGAAGCTCCTCCAGTGGGAGGAAGTGTGTAACTGCCATTGGAGAAATTGATCTTTGCAGGGTAGGGGGAGAAGAGAACCACAGAGGTGATGAATCCCCTGTTGCTATTTGTGCTTAGGATTTATTTTGAATATAGATAATTGTATTAGACTGATATCCATCAGTGGTGTACACACCCTTGGTTTCACTGTTTCAAATCTAGGAGAGTGGATGCACATGGAGCTGTTGGCAGAAACGATTTATTTCAGGACACAGAATGAATTAAATAGAAAGTATTTACATTTTCAAGATGTGATGGTGCCTGTTCATATTATGGGCACTTTCTCAGCTCCTGAAATCCTTAACTCTAAATATGGAAAAAGCAACTACTGTTAAAGGCAAAAGCTCCTCTTTCTTCTAATGATAGTGTCATCATCTCTATGCAATCAAAGTTGACTAATACTGTCTTTCTTTGGATTCCAGTGCAAGTAACCTCAAAAGGTTCTGGTAAACCTTGTGGTCCAGCTACTCTTTCATGACAAGTATAACTATTGCCTTAATACAAGATACTTTTAAACAATGCAAACAACAATAAGAGCAATAGCAGCAACAACAAAACCCAGTCTCTGGCAAAATCCAGATTCCGCATCTAAATTGTGTAAACTCAAAAAGAAAATAAAAAAAAAGGGGGAAAAAAGGGATAAACTGTGTAAACTCACTATTTCCAATAATTGCCTTACGCTGTCCTCCCTTTCTCTCTCATTTCGCAATACAGGACTTTCCCACTAAAATCAATCATTCTTTGTCTCAGCTCATGTTTTCCTATGTACAGGAGTTAGAATGGTTCTGGACAGTTAATTAGCCATCAATCCATCTCTAAAACACAGAACATGTCCGTTGCTTTTGTAAACCCCCAATGTTTCATTTTGCTTCAGTGCCTTTTTAATAAACCTAATTGTGTTTATGCACTGGCATATTTATTGCTCACCTTTCACCCTTTATGCTGATCCCTGGCTGCCCACGGGGTCCTTTCAGTTGATCAAAACCACAATCCCCTTGTGTAAGAAAGGTCACATTTACTCTAACAATGGAAACCCACAGCCATGTGTTGCCTCGGTGTGGGTCACCAAGGGGCACATCAAAGCAAAGGCATGTATGGATCTCTCTTGATTTTTTTACTTTCCCAGTTTCAGACACTGAGGCACAGGGATTTTTTTTTTTCTTTCTCTTGACTGCCACCTCATACTCATTATGAGGTCTAAGGGGAAAATGGGAAGTTTTATTAAAAAAGAATATCTCTTCTCTACTCAAGCTTTTGTTTTGAAAAAATCTATCTTAATTTTGTGAGTATAAAGTAGGTGTATATATTTATGGGGTACATGAGATGTTTCAATACAGGTAAGTAATGTATAGTAATCACATCATGGAAAATGGGGTTTCCATCCCCTCAAGCATTTATTCTTTGTATTACAAACAATCCAATTGTACTCTTTTAGTTATTTTAAAATATATAATTAGGCTGGGCATGGTGGCTCATGCCTGTAATCCCAGCACTTTGGGAGGCCGAGGTGGGTGGATCACTTGAGGTCAGGAGTTTGAGACCAGCCTGGCCAACACGGCAAAACCTCATCTCTACCAAAAATACAAAAATTAGCCAGGTATGGTGGCACATGCCTGTAATCCTAGCTACTCAGGAGGCTGAGGCAGGCAAATCACTTGTACTCAGGAAGCGGAGGTTGCAGCGAGCTGAGATTGTGCAACTGCACCCCAGCCTGGGCAATAGAGCAAGATCTGTATCAAAAAAAAATGTATAATTAAATTATTATTGACTATAGTCACCCTGTTGTGCTATCAAACCTGGATTTTATTCATTCTTTCTATTTTTTTGGTGCTCATTAACCATCTCCACTTTCCTTCAGTCCTCTCCCCACTACCCTTTCCAGCCTCTGATAATCATTCTTCTACTATCTGAATGACTTCAACTATTCTGATTTTCCCGATCCCACAAATAAGTGAGAACATGTGATGTTTGTCTTCCTGTGCCTGACTTATTTTACTTAGCATAATGACCTCCAGTTCCATCCACATTGTTGCAAGTGATAGGATCTCATTCTTTTTTATGATTGAGTAATACTCCATTATGTATAAGTAGCACACTTTCTCTTTCCATTCATCTGTGGATGGACACTTAGGTTGCTTTCAAATTTTGGCTATGGTGAACAGTGCAACAAACATGAGAGTGCAGATATCTCTTTGATATACTGATTTCCTTTCTTTTGGGTATATACCCAGCAGTGGGACTGCTGGATCATGTGGTAGCTCAATTTTTAGTTTTCTGAGGAACCTCCAAACTGTTCTCCATAAGATTATGCTGATTTACCTCCCCACCAACAGTGTATGAGTGTTCCCTTTTCTCCACATTCTTGCCAGCATTTGTTATAGCCTGTCTTTTGGATGTAAGCCATTTTAACTGTGGTGAGATGATATCGCATTGTAGTTTTGACTTGCTTTTCTCTGATGATCAGCGATGTTGAGTACCTTTTCGTATGCCTGTTTGCCATTTGTATGTCTTCTTTTGAGAAATGTCTATTCAAATCATTTGCCCATGTTTTAATTGGATTAATATAATTTTTTTCTATAGAGTTGAGCTCCTTATATATTCTGGTTATTAATCCCTTGTCAGATGGTAGTTTGCAAGTATTTTCTCCCATTTTGTGCATTGTCTCTTCATTTTGTTGACTATTTCCTTTGCTGTGCAGAAGCTTTTTAACTTGACATGATCCCATCTGTCCATTTTTGCTTTGGTTGCCTGTGCTTATGGGGTGTTACTCAAGAAATTTTTTCCAGACCAATGTCCTGGACTTTTCCCCATGTTTTCTTGTAGAAGTTTAATAGTTTAACAGTTGTTTTGGATACTATAGCTGTGTAGTATAATTTGAAATCAGGTAATGTGATTTATCCAGTTTTGTTCTTTTTGCTTTGGATAGCTTTGGCTATTCTGGGTCTTTTGTGGTTCCATGTAAATTTTAGGATTTTTTTTCTATTTTTGTGAAGAACGCCATTGGTATTTTGATAGGGATTGCATTGAATCTGTAGATTGCTTTGGGTAGTATGGACATTTTAACAATATTGATTCTTCCAGTCCATGAACATGGAATATGTTTTCATTTTTTTGGTGTCCACTTCAATTTTTTAAATCAGTGTTTTATAGTTTTCTTTTCTCTGAGACAGTCTCTCTCTGTCGCCCAGGCTGGAGTGCAGTGGCCGGATCTCAGCTCACTGCAAGCTCCGCCTCCCGGGTTCCCGCCATTCTCCTGTCTCAGCCTCCCGTGTAGCTGGGACTACAGACGCCCGCCACCTCGCCCGGCTAGTTTTTTGTATTTTTTAGTAGAGACGGGGTTTCACCGTGTTAGCCAGGATGGTCTCGATCTCCTGACCTCGTGATCCGCCCGTCTTGGCCTCCCAAAGTGCTGGGATTACAGGCGTGAGCCACCGTGCCCGGCCTGTCCTTATTTTCTAAACCTGGAACTTAAGATACAGAGGAGTTTAATCTGGGTTTTCTTTGCCATTTTCTATTCCAAAAGGATTTACATTTAGATCCTACCCTACAGAATCTGTCTACACTGAAATGTTTTTGCCATCTTACAGAAAAGAAAACCAAACAGGTCTATTTCCAATTTGACTGAAAAGTTCCCAAATTATAAAATGTCACACAATTATTAAATATTATATTTGAAAATTGGATGTCAGAAGTGATTGCCTCTAGTTTTATTGATGGGGACACTGGGGCATGGAAGGGTAAAGTGTTATTAATCAATGGTTGGTCCAGGATCTGTTAACATCACAGAGTCTTGGTTCCCTCCCACCCTAGGGAGTGACTGTACTTCCTTCCTACAATAGATCCAGGCTCACCTCACCAAGAGGTGATTAGGGAACAAGAAGGGAGCCAGTTTTAATCAATCATTTTCATTATTTAATTAGTAAAATTTTGGTGTTCCAATGGCTGAAATCAATGACTAAATTTTGTTTTGAAATACATGTGAATTTTAATATCTGATTGTTAATTTGTTGAAAGTCAAAAGATGAATACATTGAAGTCATTTGGAATATTTGACAGACTGACAGTCCCCCTTCATTACCCAGGCCCCACCTACAACATCTTATATTTCCATCTTTGACCACCAAGAATCAGCTTCCTTCATGTTACTGTAATGTTGTTCAATAGGTATAAAATCATAAAAGTTTGAAAAAAATATTTTTCCTTCCTTCCTTCCTTCCTTCCTTCGTTCCTTCCTTCCTTCCTTCCTTCCTTCCTTCTTTCTTTCTTTCTTTCTTTCTTTCTTTCTTTCTTTCTTTCTTTCTTTCTTTCTTTCTCTCTCTCTCTCTCTCTCTCTCTCTCTCTCTCTCTCTTTTTCTCTCTCCTTCTTTCTTTCTCTCTTTCTTCTTGAGATGGGGTCTCTCTCTATTGCTCAGGCTGGAATGCAATAATGGCATGATCATAGCTCACTGTAGCCTCAAACTCTTGGGCTCCAGTGATTCTCCTGACTCAGCCTCCTGAGGAGCTGAGACTACAGGCACAAGCCACCACACCCAGCTAATTGAAATTTTTTTTTTTTTTTTAGAGACAAAGTCTCCTTACTTTGCCCAGAATGGTAAAGATCTTTTTTTCATTTGCAGGTAGCCCTTTACCATATTGAGACCTTGATAGTAAACTTTCATATTTGAATTATAGAGAAATGAGAGCTGGAAGATATTTTTCTTGATTAAAAAAAAAAGAAGAATGAATTTGACACCAAATAACTTGAAAAAAGAATCATGTAACCTCAGCCTAGACCTCATCATGTCACCTAGTGCTCATATCACCTTGTTCCAATCTTGTCTGAAATTATCTGAGGGTTCCATTATGCAGGTAAAAAGATCGAAGTTGCTCCCCAGTTTAAGCCATGGGTAACCAACACTGTAAGATCAATATAGTTATGATGAGGCTATTAGCTTTTTGAAGCCTAGCTGGTTTGTTTTTTGAGGGATGTCAATAGCTATTTTGATAGCCATATGGAGAACCTTTCTTTAGTGTAACCTTGGAAAATTACTTTTTGTGTTTTTATTTGCTTGCTTATTTATCTTAATCAAAGTAATCACTCCCATAACTAAAACAATCGAATATTACCTCCTCTCTCTGCAACTCTTAGTCCTGTTCCTTAAAAGCACCCACTCCCTACTATTTTAGCTGTTTCTGTAAGTATGCAACTCTGTGTTTCTAAATGTAGGATTTATATTGCTCTTTACAGTATAGATTTAACACTTTTAGATAGTACATTATATATTTTCTGTTATGATAGATGTGTATTTAGCACTCTCACTACCTGACTACACCCGGCAATTAGAATGTTAGAATACTTTTAAGTGAGGATTTTTAGAAAACCCTGACTGTAGTGGTTTAATAAGGAAATTTATTATCTTCCCTTAACATTAGTCTGAAGACAGTGCGTCTCAAGGTTGGATAATTCAGTGGCATCATCAAGACCCAGGTACTTTTGACCTTCACTCTGCTACCCTTGGGGTGTTGACTTTGTCTTCAGGTCGACTGCCCTCATGATTGCTAGAGTGTAGCAGCAAATTTAGTTGTCTTTCCCTCATATGACAGTATCCAGAGGAAGAAGAGGAGAATGACTCTTCTTGCATTTACATTTAAGAAGCCCCTGAACAGACTTAGGTCATTTGCCTTTTCCTAAACAATCACAAGTAAAGGGAATGGGATTGTCATGGTTGGGACTAATTGGATTTACCCTAATCTAGTATGCTAACTAATTGGTTGAGGTTGCGATCAGACTCCCCTAAAGCACATTGGGAGGCAGCAAATGGTAGATACCTGAATAAAATCTAGCTGGAGGAAGGTAGGAGAGGGAAGGAAGGAAACAGCATTCCAGCCTCATGGTAGAATTATGTCACAATTTTTGGTTCAATTGATAGTCATGGATAACATTATCACAGAATATATACATGTTGTTCACGTTTGAGTCAAATAATGTATTATGATATAACTTTTTTGCTTTAACACTTCTTGTCTTTGTTTTTTTTTTTTTTTGAGATGGAGTCTAAGTCTGTCACCTATGCTGGAGTGCAGTGGTACAATCTCGGCTCACTGCAACCTCTGCTGCCCAGGGTTCAAGCGATTCTCCTGCCTCAGTTCCCTGAGTAGCTGGGATTACAGGTGCCTGCCACTGCACCCGGCTAATTTTTGTATTTTTAGTAGAGATGGGGTTTCACCATCTTGGCTAGGCTGGTCTTGATCTCATGACTTTGTGATCCACTTGCCTTGGCCTTCCAAAGTGCTGGGATTACAGGCGTGAGCCAACGCACCCAGCCTGTCCTTATTTTTACTGGTCTTGATGATTGCAACATTTGTTTCACTTGCATACTTTCCAGTACTTAACCTTAATTTTTTCCAGGAGATTTGTCAGATTTCTCTCACTTGTTTTCCAAATGCTGAGCATGTCAGATAATCTAACTTGATTTGTTTTTCTGGGAATCTTTTTCCTGGAGCCCTCCGGGGTTTGCTCTGAACCAGTTGCTCTCTAGGTCAGTTATCATCCTGAAACTATTCTTGGACTCATTCCTAAACTAGATAACCTGTTTTGGGGGATGCACGATTTCTCTTTTTCTTGATGTATTTGCTTATTTTGCTGGACAATATTAGCTTTCTCTGTGTTTAGTCTTTGTGCATCTGCAAATGCTTTTAGTCTACTCTGAAGCTTGATAAGGTATGAAATTCTAGATTGAAATTCTAGGTTGAAAGTCATTATCTTTCGAAATTTTTAAGACTTCTGATCTTTTGTCTTCTATATATAAGGTCATTATTGAGAAGTTCAAGGCCCTTCTCATATCTGTCCATTTGTATGTGACCTTCTCTTTTCTGAAGACTTAACAGATTTTCACTTCATCATCAGTAGTCAGTCATTGTGTGAAACTATTGGAATGAAACTTTTGAAATTAATTGTGCTGCTTGCTTGGTGAGTCCTGTTAGTTTACAGAGTTGTGTCCTTCAGCTTCACTAGTTTTCCTGAAATATTTTTTAGATTTTAACTTTTTTCCTTTCATTTAATATTTTTTTCCTTTCCTGGCTCTCGGAAAGTACTCATATGTTCAATAACCAGGATAGATCTTCTAATCTGGTTATCTTTTGTATTTTTCATCTTCTATCCATTCCCCTGTTCTCTCTTTCTTTCTATATGCTGGGAAGACTTTATTTTCTAACCCTTCTATTTTATTTTTAAAATTTGAATGAATAAGTTTTGTTGTTGTTTATTTTAGAGGTGGGATCTCATTCTGTCACCCAGGGCACCGGATGGCTGTATCATAGCTCACTGCAATCTCAAACTCCTGGGCTCAAGCAATCCTCCTGCCGCAGCCTCCCAAAGCACTGAGATTACAGGCATGAGCCACTGCACCGCACCCTGAATGCACAGATTTTTTAATTGCCAAGAGCTCTGTCTTATTCTTGGATTATCTGTTTTCATAGCCCCTATGCTTTTTTTCAGGACACATCCTCTCTTATTTCTCTGAGGTTATTCTTTGTAAGTTTTTCTTTCTTTGTAAATTTTCTTTCATGCATCAGGTCCCCTCTCCTCCTCCCTCCCTCTGAATTTTCTGTGATTTTTTTCCTTTCATGTGGTTTGCTTGTTTTGTTCTCCCTCTTCCATGTTGTTGTCTGCCAAAAATATCTGATAAATCTTGAGCATTCATTTCTATCTAAGGGTAGAACCCTAAGCAGCTGTTTTTAAGTCTGTGTGTAGTCACTTCTATGAAGCTTTTTATGATTCCCCTAACCTATGTGCTTTTAGGTTTTTAATCCCCAAACCATTCGCAATCTCTCATAGCCATCACATTCTTCTTTATATCATAGCTATTTCTCTTTTTTTAGACAGAGTCTCATGCTATCACCCAGGCTGGAGTGCAGTGCCTCACTGCAACCTCCGCCTTTTGGGTTAAAGCGATTCTCCTGCCTCAGCCTCCTGACTAGCTGGAATTATAGGCATGCGTGACCATGCCCAGTTACTTTTGTATTTTCAGTAGAGACAGTGTTTTGCCATATTGGCCAGGCTGGTCTCAAACTCCTGACCTCAAGTGATTCACCTGCCTTGGCCTCCCAAAGTTCTGGGATTATAGGCATGAGCCACCGCACCCGGCCTTATATCATAGTTATTTCTAAACGAGTCTTATAAATGTAAACTCTCCTGTGAGATATAAATTTATGCCCCTGGGATAAATGACCCCAAATCAGCCTTGATAACCTTGGAGCATTTTGTGTTTCTTCCTTTTCACTGTCAATGCTGTTTAGCATTGTTAATCAGTGTTAATCAAGAACATGGTTGAAATTCCTGGATTATACTTGCATAATCTGATAGAAGCAACCACAGAATAGTTTCTTGAATTTACTAAATACACGTTCTAGGTGTTTTCTTATTGCCTTTTCCGTGGCTGTGCGGGTGGGGTAGTTATCCTACATGACGTTGGGTCCTTTCCTGTTACAAGAAGACAGAGTTTTAAAAGGTTCAGGGTCTACTGATAATTAGGGAGCAGCAAATGATATACTTTAAGATGCCACAAAAGAGGGCTTGTTAAAAACTAGAGTGATTTATATGCATCCATTATATCAAAGAGGGATGTAGGATAAATGCCTCTCAACCCAAACAAATATAGAATCAGAAAAAGATTTTTTCTTTTAAGGTTGGTGAAGAGCTTCTACACAATCTGGTGTTTCCATCATAGCAAAGATTAAAGAACAAATGTCTCAGAGTGAATACATGTTTCTCAGCTTCTTTAGCAATAGTCATTATTCACTTGGCTATTAACAATATTTTTTTTAAAGAAGAAAATAATTCTTTTAGTGCTAGTCAATTAGGTATTTTACTTCTCTGTTATGGACTATAAAGAACACTGATCTTGAAACATTGCTTATATAACTGTATGACGTGAAACAATGGCTAGAGTAAAAATTAATAGTGTTTCAAAAAAATGGAATCAATTGATGTAAAAGAATTGATAGAAAGCTTGCTAAGTTATTCTGGAAGGTGAAGAAACCAAAAGCTTAAATTTGTTGAATAATTCAAGATTTCCCTCTCTTTGCAGCCAAAGATAAAATTAACTCTGACAGTTTTCCTGTATCTTAAGCACAACAAAAAAGCTGCTTTGCTTAATTAATTAATTAATGTATGTGCTTGTGTGTGTACCTGGCCAAGTGAGATGACCGAAGTGGAGGAAAGCAGAAGGCTCAGTGTCAGAGAAGCCTTCCCTTTTCTTGGCCTGATGACTCAAATGGGGAAGTGATGACAAAAACATAGATGTGCACTTAAGACATTGTTGTATGTATTCAAGTGATGGTCAAGGATGGAATAATGGTTTTTGAAAACTGGCTGCGATTCCTTTGGTACCATGTGATACTGTGTGTGCTGTGCAATTTCTGAGGCTAGGTAAGAAGGGTGATGTCGATTCAGCTTTTGGAACCTAGAGCCATCATGCAAATTCCTAGCTGCCATGTTGTGGGAGAATTCAGGTCATGTGAAGAGGCCACCTCTAGTATTCAGTCCCAGCTAACGTCCTGGCTGACAGCCAGCATCACTTGCCGGACGTGAATGAAGACACCTCCCACCATAGTGTCATTCCTAGCAACTAAGTCTTCCCGTCTGAGGCCCCAGATATTGTGGAGCAGAGACCAGCCATCCTTGCTGTGCTCAACTTGTTGCCAACTTGTTTGTTATTTGTCCCTTCACTCTATTACTTTTTCTCTCTTGGTCAGGTAGTTGATTTCTGTTTCTCCGGGGTTCTTCGAGGCCCCCCATGTTTCAGGGCTCTGTTCTACTACATGTATGTGCAGTGGCCAGGGTAAATAAATAATAATAAAGCTGGGTCAAACTTTAGTCATAAGCCGTGTGTGGTGGCACACACCTGTAGTCTTAACTGCTCAGGAGGCTGAGGTGGGAGGATCGCTTGAGCCCAGGAGTTGGAGATCAGCATGGGCAACATAGTGAGACTCCCTAAAAAAAAAAAGCAAAAACAAAAACAAAATGTAGTCATAACATAGATGTGTTAATATTTAACTTTCTTCCCTTCTCTGTGACTGAATTTATTTTGTTAATTGGTCCTTGTTTCCTCTAATAGTAGAAAATAAACACTTGTAGTAAGATCTGTAAATGGAAGTTTAAGCTGAGATCCTAAAATGACAAATGCCAGATGCCAGAGTGAATTATGTGATCACCCAGCAGGATTTCTAAAATTTCAAGGGAAATTTCTAGACCTTTCTCCTATGGAAGTTCTAAAGGATAGGGTTGGACATGGGAAGAGAGGATTGGATAGAGGATGTCTTTGAAGAGAACTCTGTTGTATGCTCTCGCTGGCTTCCTTTCCCTCATTTTAAGCCTGATAAGAAGAGCTCCTCAGGAATCTTGACATGTGGCTTATGCGATTGGGGGATGTGGAGTGTGGACTGGTGACTTTTGACTGGGAGATGTAAAAGGCAGAAATGTGGATCCTTCAGCTGGTCTGAGGTGGAGGCAACAGATGTATGCATGCTTCCTTGACCAGATGTAATCACTTGGGAGAGAAAGCATGCCTGGGGCTCTTTAAAGAAACAAACAAACAAACAAACAACTTTTAGATTGTAATTAATATTTATTTATTTATTTATTTTGAGACAGGACCTTGCTCTGTGACCCAGGTTAGAATGCAGTGGTGCTATCTTGGCTCATTGTATCTCAACTTCCTCAGCTCAGGCTTAAGTGACTCTCCCATCTCAGCCTCTTGAGTAGCTGGGATTTCAGGCAGGCATCACCATGCCTGCCCATTTTTATTTTTTTTAGGGCGAGATCTCACTATGTTGCCCTGGCTGGTCTTGAACTCCTGAGCTCAAGCGATTCTCCTGCTTTGACCCCCCCGCCAAAGCACTGGGATTATAAATGTGAGCCACTATGCCTGGCCTATGTATTTATTTTTTGTTGAATGAAGCTCTTTTAAATCTTGTTCAAGCCTGGACTGGGTGATGGAAACCCAAGACGGAGAATGGATTGTGCAATGCTGAGGGCTGAGCAGCTAGCCAGAGGAAAATGTACCCTCCACAACTAGAATCACAATTGAATGTTCCTGGTAAGGACTTCTGAAGGGAATCATGAAAGAGACCACAAGTTTAAGGGGAAGCTTTAGGCATCTTCCAGACCAGAGAGCAAAGACCATCTTATGACAGTCCCAACCAAGTAAAAACTTTCTTTCTCCTCTTCCCACTCCCTTTTTTCTTCTTTCCTCGTTCTGCTTTGGCCCTTGAAGAGTCAGAAAACATAGCTAGCAAGATAGCAAATAGGAGAGAAGGAGCAGAAATCAAGGCTGGGAATATAGCATTGTGTTCCATTCTTTGGTTACCTGCCTACAAAGACCACAGTTGAAAGGGGTGAAGTTAACTGTGAAATCAGATCCAATGTTTTGGTAATTATTAATACCTGGGATTGAACACTTTCATTTCCCAAATTGAGACTTTGTTTGCAACTTGATGTGACCATTTGGGCTTTTTATTATCTAGAAATGACCAGAAAAGTCTGGAACTTCCTGAATTTCATCCAGGGTGAAAGGAGGAGGGAACTGGGAAGCAGACCTTTTACTTACATTTGAACTTCCCTTCTTCCTCCAACCTAGGAAGGTCTTTTACCATCCTTATAGAGGTAAAAGACTGTCCTTACTTCCTTTTTTTTTTCCCTTAAGACAGAGTCTCACTCTGTCACCCAGGCTGGAGTGCAGTGGCACAATCTCGGCTCACTGCAACCTCCAACCTCCACCTCCTGGGTTCAAGCGATTCTCGTGCCTCAGCCTTCTGAGTGGCTGGTATTACAGGTGTGCGCCACCATGCCCGGCTAGTATTTTCTATTTTTAGTGGAGATGGGATTTCACAACATTGACCAGGCTGGTCTTGAACTCCTAACCTCAAGTGATCCACTGCCTCGGCCTCCCAAAGTGCTGGATTACAGGGATGGGCCACTGTGCCCGGCCTGCCCTTACTTTCTATATTGCATCATTGCTGTTGCTACACTAAAACTCTATGTTTAGTCCTTTAGTTAAATCCTGTTGCAATTCAAAACAAAATCATCATGGTATTTTCTCAAGCACCTGCAACTCAATCCCTTGGCTTTTGCTTTCAGACTGTTGTGTCTTCTGTGAGCTGATAAAGCAACTCAGTTGTCTTCTTTGTTGTAGGCTAGCTAAGTAGAAAGCCTCAGGGAAACCAGGAATTACTAGGGGTTGTGAGACCAAAACTGCATCAGTTGAATATTTTAAAAATATTATTTTGTCTTATACCATTATTAGGCAGACCCATGACACTTATTTCCATTGGTCTCCCTTTGGTTAACAAGGAAGGGGGGCATGTGTGCCATTTGTAAGGTTGTCTCTGAGTTGTACAAATAGGTGTAGAAATATCAGTTGATTCCATTGTAGCAATTGTGGTGGCTAGAGAGGAATTAATGCTTCCTTCACTTAGTAGACTCATGAAATCTCAGTTGGTGAAGCCAAGTAAAATAAAATGAAACTAAATAGTAGTCAAAGCCAAATGGCACTAGAGGAAATGCTAGGGGAAGATCTGTATTACTAATTACGATAGCAATTCTAAATGCCACGTGAACTTGGGACAATATATGTAAGAATTATCGTTATCTCACTTAAGGTGCTGGGGGCTCTTTTTCTATCCAATTCCACAGATCCTACTCATTGATAAAAAAAAAATGATGGAAGTTTAGGTGTAGATAGAGCAATGATCCAAATAAACAGCTTTAGGCTGTAGCTCCTAAAAGAACATGCAATATAATGGCTGAATCATCATTCTGAAACCAACTATGTGGACAATTAGACATGTAATAGTGTCTATTACTATTACTGAACCTGAAGTGACATTTTAATGATTTGAGACTGACACAATTTGATTTGGTCTTATTGGCCAACCTCCTTGAAAGATCTTTGGTATTTGCACCATTCTTTCAGACTAGTTACTTGGACAACCATGTAGATCAATTGCCGTTAGTTCCTTAATTGCAACGTGATATAATTATAGGTGTTGTAGGGAAAAATGTGTGCTTCGATGAAAAACTATGCACTGTTTAGGTGACACCATTTCATGTTATCTGATTCTGATTCTTTGGGAGCTATATTCAAGTTTGTAAATTGTAGGTAACTAATGACAATGTAAAATAATTGTTGTCTATAGACATGCAAATTCTGTTCTGTGCAATAAAGATTCCGCTGCCTACACTCTCCACTGTAGAGGAAGCTTGTTTTGCCTTCACTTGTGCATTAGTTTCAATATTTCCTTATTCCATATAAATTAGTGCTTTTTCTTGACTTCTCCTTTGGGTATAGTCAAAAAAGGGTATAACATATCTCCAATTTTTTCCCTGAGTTAAATAAAATCTTTTTTTTTGCAATAGAGTTTCACTGTGTCACCCAGGCTGAAGTGCAGTGACACCATCTCAACTCACTGTAACCTCTGTCTCCTGGGCTCAAGCAATACTCCCACCTCAGCATCCCCGGTAACTGGGACTACAGGTGTGCACCACCACACTTGGCTAATTTTTGTACTTTTTGGTAGAGATGGGGTTTCATCATGTTGGCCAGGCTGATCTTGAACTTCTGGGCTCAAGCAATCTGTCTACCTTGGCCTCCCAAAGTGCTGAGATTACAGGCATGAGCCACTGTACCCAGCCTAAAATCTTTAATGTATTTTCATTTTTATATCTGTATGGAAGTATGATTTTACTTTTTTGGGGAATTATCTTTTACAGTGTTGGCAACCGAAAAAAAAAGACAATAGAGAAAACTATCCCTAAATATGTTGGGTTTACTCAGGAATAGAAGTAAGAATTATAATCTGGAATGCATGAAATGGCAAGGTACCAGTGCGTTTGGTAAGGGAAGAGTAAAGGGAAAAGTTTATTAGGAAAAAGTAGATTTCCATAAGATGCTTAGAAACAAGAGTTTTTTGGGTCCGGAGGTTCAAAGCCAGAGTTGTTGTCAGCTCATTGGTGGAGGTGCCATTACTGGGCAAGTGTTCTTCGGAGAACATCTTATCTGAGTTTTTGCAGCCCTAAAGAATGTCTAGTGATGAAACTTATCAAAGCAGGAGATGCATGAAGGATGCAAAAGGGTCTTTAGAACGTTCTTGGAAACATTTCTTATCTCAGACATGTAAGCATGAGCCCCGTCTCCTTTTGCCCTTCCTATCGCTATTTGTCTGGGGTTCACAAAAGCAATTTCCTCCTGGTGTCTGGGACTTTCACAGTGTATTGTCAAATAGTTGTGTCTGGCAGTTCATGTGTTGCTAACCAGTGACATAAAGCTGTGATTATTATAACAGAGGTTTGGCATGGAATTATGAGGTTTTAATCAAATTTATTGCTTCTTTCCCTTGAAACTCAGTGGATTTGCTCTGATCCTCACCTAAGCTACAGTTCTTAGACAAAAAGGAATAATTAATCATAGCTAATATTTACTGACCAGTTATGTGCCAAGTACTAGTAATAAGCACTTGACATGTATTATCTCAATTGCCATATATGGGCAACAGGAAAAAAAAAATCAAGGAATGTACAGGCTTGGGACAAGAGAAGCCCTATAGCCACAAAACTACTGTGGGATCCCTCGGCCACTCCCTCAGCCCACCCTTCTGTCACTGAACCAGAGGACAACAGGAGCACAAAAGAACCAGAGTTGCAACATTAAATTACAACAGGCAATGCCACCTGGGCATACCTGGGCCTCAGTGCATCCAGAGTGAGTCCCTTTATAATGACATCAAGGAGAGACTATCTCCATTAGAGGCTTAGGAAAGTGTAAGGGCCAGTTTCTATTTTTAACTGGAAGACCCCTGATGTTTCTTGGTTGCAAATTAAGAAGAATCCGAGTGGTTCTTTTGCATGAAAATCTCTAAACACACAATATTATAGCAGTAAGTCATGAACAACGCCTGATACAAGGTGACTTCCATGACCCTGTCAACATTGATGGGAACTTGTGTGGAAACCAACTTCTGTCCTCTTTGAAGTCTGAAGTTTTGAGTAGATTCTAGCTGTTTTGCTAGGGCACTGACACTAATTAGTTCTGATCTCTACCCTTTAAGACTCTCTTAGCAATTTGGCTGTTGCACAAGTGCTGCCATGAGCATTTACTACCATTCCTCATGAATGTGGTGAAGTATTTGGCTTCAGTTTCCTTTCTTCATCAGCTCTGTTGAGGTATAATTAACAAATAAAAATAATATATATTCAAGATGTACAAGGTGATGTTTCGGTATACGTTTATATTCTGAAATTATTTCCACAATGAAACTAATACATATCCATCACCTCACATAGTTTTGTCTGTGTATGTGTGTGGTAAGAATACTTAAGATCTGCTCTCTTAGCAAATTTCAAGTATACAGTGCAGCATTGCTGACTATTGTCACTGTGTTTTGTATGAGATCTCCAGGATGGACTCAATCTGATAACTGAAAGTTTGTACCTTTGACCACCAGCTCCTCATTTCCCCACCATAGTTTTTGACACAGAAGAAAACAATGCCAAACATGTGAAGCATGGTTACTTGTTGAAGAATAACTGTACCCCATCCATCTTGCCTTGCTGAATCACTTTACAGCAAACTAAGTCCGCTTTTGATATTTGTTCGGTTCTTAGACAGGAAGAGAGAGAGAAATGTGGTGTGTGATCACATGTTAAAGTCTAATGAGAGCAAAGGTGTCACAAGAGTCTGGCACATTTCTCTGGACACTCTCTTGGTGAGGGGAACAGAGTTACCCCCATCTATAATAGTTGTTTAAATAGTTGCTGCACAGATGCCTCATAGAAAACACACAGTCACACTTTTTTTTTTTTTTGAGACAGAGTCTTGCTGTGTCACTCAGGCTAGAGTGCAGTGGTGTGATCTCAGCTCACTGCAACCTCTGCCTCCTGGGTTCAAGCGATTCTTGTGCCCTAGCCTTCCGAGTAGCTGCGTTACAGCATGTGCCACCATGCCCAGCTAACTTTTTTGTATTTGTAGTAGAGATGGGGTTTCTCCATGTTGACCAGTTGGTCTTGAACTCCTAACCTCAAGTGATCCGCCCACCTTGGCCTCCCAAAGTGCTGGGATTACAGACATGAGCCACTATGCCTGGCCTATATTTAACCAGGAGTTGAAGCCACTTTGCTAGACCCTGTGCTTACCTTGGCTATTGGTCTGAATTTTGCTAACTTGATTCATACATTTATATAATTGGAATTATAGGTAAAGAAAACTATGTTCACCAGCACATGAGAAGCACAGGGTATTTATTTTAAAGTCAGGGCTTTAAGTCTATAGCAAAGTGACCTGTAACAAAATGTATGGCGTCATTCCCATTCCGTAAGATCCACAAAACTCCCTCTTAAGATATCATAGTTAATTTGTGCTTTCTAAATATCTTTTCCAAATACCTATAAAAACTTGATTGTGGAGCTTTTTCCATTTCTCAGAACTTGGAGAATTAGAGTGAAAACTCATTAACATTTCATGTGGATTATTGCCCTCTACTGGGATTTCATATCAATGTCCCTGAGTTTAAAATGGGCTGGGGATACCCTCCTACACTGATTCCTTTATATCTATGGAGATTAAAAAGACTTCTGCTACTTACAGATGTTTTCCATCTAAATGACTGCTTTGTCTCTAAAGACAAGCCTAGATGTCTACTGTGGGTTTTTTTTACCCCCTTAATGGTAAATCCCAGTTATCCATCTGGATGAAATATGGTATTTTCCAAGGTAATGAATAATTTGTCAGTTCCTTAAATTATCATTCTAGGGTAATAGGCTTTGCTTTGAAGTGTGCTGGAACCTCAGAACATTGGCTGGCATGAAACAGGAGGACACTGAGATTGAGTCGAGAGAGAAATGGAAGTGTGCATGCAGGAAGGCTGTGCAACACGATGCCCTGAGCCTGAAGGGTGTAGCAATATGGGGTTGTTAGGCAGTTAGTAAATCTGGGTACACGCGTGTATCATACTGAACACTTCAGTAAGCTCCAATATGCTCCATTTAGTAGGTGAGTCTTGAAGCAGAATATGGGAATGGATGCCAGTACGGTGGTTCCTGGCAACATCCCTCAAGGGTAAAGGAGATAGGGTCCAGAATCTGAGGGTTGATCAGGCAGGAACCAGACAGGGAATCAGGGTGGGAAATGTTTTAGAAAGAGCATGTGATTTGGAGCCAGATTAACATTTCCTTTCCTAGCTGTCTGACTTTGGGAAGCTATTTAACCTCTGGCTCTCAGTTTCCATAACCATAGAATGAAATAATAATCGCCACTTCACAGGTTGTTGTAAGGACTGGAAATAACGTATACAAAACACCCAGCACAGCAGTAGGCCCAAAACATGGCACCTATTTTTAGCTAACAGGGCATCAGTCCTAGTAAAGGACTAGAGCTCCAAACAGGTGAGCCAAAGCAGATGCTGTCTTAATCAGATAGGAAATGCTGCAATCTGGTCACCTGAGATTCCAAAGGTGGATGGAGCAAACCATCCACCTGGTCTCTAGGTCAGAGGTCCTAAGACTGCTGATAAGGAATAGCTCAGAGTGGGTCCATGCCTGTGAACATTCTGTCTTTAGATCAGAGAAGACAGCAAACTTCCATGCTTTTTGTTGTTGAGACCACCTGTGGCCTAGCAGAGTGGGCCTTGGTCTCTTCTCTAAAGGGATCAGCCTTTGGGCTGGGAGGATACTGGTTCTCAAGTGTATGTGTGTATGTGAGATAATTTTATCATTGTTGGGGAGACAGTAGCGATAATGACAATTATTTGTAGAATCTTTTCCCTCACCTATATTATTGCATGCTAATTTGCAACAAGTGTAAGTAATATCATTCTTGCTTAATGGATGAGCAAAATAAGATATAGAGTTGTCAAATGACATGTCCATGTCACAAATGGGGCTAGAATCTAGGTAGCATTCCTTTTGGACCAGAGCTTTGCCCACTGTATAGATTTTAAAATAAAATATATTTAATTCTTGACACTAGTAATAGGATATATTTTTCTCTGTGGTTTGTGGTTTTAAAAAACCATTTAGTAACAACTGTACGTGTGTAACTATTAATTGTTTCTCTATATAGGCTACCCATGGAGTAACCATGAGTGGGGAAAATTTCATGATGGCATTTATATCTCCAGTCCCAGAGAAACCTTGTCTGACAGTACATTTTTTGAGGCCGCCCATCAGCTCAGTAAAGAGAGCAGGGTGGTTCTAGATTTGTCAGTAGCCAGCTGTGTGGCTTTAAAAATCCAGGAGACTGGGTCTTTCTAGTCCTAGTTCCCTAAGTGACTTTTGAAAGCGTCTTTCAGCTCTAAGTAATAATAATACCATGCCAAGCACTGCGTTTTATGAACAATATCATTTGTATGTATCATCACCCTCCTTTGACAGAAGAGGACCCTGAGGCTCAACAAGAATAGGACTCTTGCCCAGGTCACACCAGCACTAATGAAACCACAGTTTTCAGATGCAGGACTGGGTTCATCAAAGCCCTTGCTCTTTCCACTGTGCCAGATCACCAGTTTGTCTCTCTCCCCTTTACTGGTGAGAGTCAGAGAACTGTTAGGGTAATAGCTTCCAGAATAGGGGGTACTCACCTCAGGCATGTGCAAGATACTCCATTGAGGGGGAGAAAGGAATTGCCTCCATTTTGATTTATATGTATCTTATACTGAAAAATTTCTATTTGGGGACATATTTTACAATGTACATAATATGTAGTAACGTAGCATGTGTATGTGATTTATAATTAAGTTAATATACACACATCATATATGGAGGTTTGTAGGGTAGGTACTAAATGTTTTTTTCTTTCCTGAAAAGCCAAGAGTGTGGAGAGCTTTGAGTTTTAATCTAATTTTAATTTTTGAGAAAAACGTGATTGTGACAGTAAATAGGCCATTAAAAATGTATAATAGGCCAGGCTCTGCGCCTCACACCTGTAATCCTAGCATTTTGGGAGGTCAAGGTGGGCGGATCACCTGAGCCTAGGAGTTTGAGACCAGCCTGGGCAACATGGTGAACCCCCTTCTCTAAAAAAATACAAAAATTAGCAGGGCATAGTGGCACATACCTGTAATCCCAACTACTAGGGAGGCTGAGGTGAGGGGATTGCTTGAGCCTGGGAGGTCTAGGCTGCAGTGAGCCATGAGCTTGCTACTGCACTCTAGCCTGGATGACAGAGTGAGAGCCCACCTCAAAAAAAAAAAAAAAAAAAAAAAAAAAAAAAAAAAAAAAAAAAAAAGTACAATACAAATCCAGATATAAATGACTCTATGTAGATTGTTTGATCTTTTGAATTATTTATACTTTTAGATTATCTGGGGCCACTGTTCTGCATCAAACTAGGTACTATAAAGTTGATTCAAGAAGAGATATATTCTTCATGTGGGTTTGACTTTCACAAACTTGCTTTTTCTGGTAGTAATTACCAGAAAATAGCTACCATGTGTATATATATATGTATGTGTGTGTGTATTTCATAGCATACATGCAGGTACCAAGATAAGCATTTTAAATTTGCATCTCATTTAATCCTCACAATGGGGAGGAAATTGAAATTTAGTAAAATTCAGAGACTTGCTCAAGATTACCCAGCTAGAATTTGGACTTTGAGGTTAAATTCACTACTTTTGTCTTTGGTGATCTGTGTTAAACATGTTAGTTTTATTTGCTAAAATATTAACTTCATCATGGCTGGCTGCAGTAGCTCACAACTGTAATCCTAGCATTTTGGGAGGCCCAGGCAGGTGGATCACCTGAGGTCAAGAGTTTGAGACAAGCCTGGCCAATATGGTGAAACCCTGTCTCTACTAAAAATACAAAAATTAGCTGGGCATGGCGGTGCATGCCTGTAATCCCAGCTACTCGGAAGGCTGAGGCAGGAGAATTGCTTGAACCTGGGAGGTGCAGGTTGCAATGAGCTGAGATCGTGCCACTGTACTCCAGCCTGGGTGACAGTGAGACTTGGTCTCCAAAAAAAAAAAAAAAAAAAGAAAAGAAAAAAGAATTGAATACATTAAGTCCTCAATGTGTCAATAGGTTCTTGAAATGTCAAACTTCAGCAAAATAAGATATAACAAAACCAATTTTTTATTATTCTCATCGACATTATAACTACGCCATCCATGGTGGCACTCATGCTGATAATCTTAGTTTTCAGGGAGGCTGAGGCAGGAGGATTGTTGAGGCCAGGAGTTCAAGATTCAGCCTGGGCAACTTATGAGACTCATCTTCAGAAAAAAAAAGAAAAAAAAAAGAAAAGACATTGATTCGCAAAGAAGCTGTTGTACCTCATTTTGCTTAAAGTTGCATTTCCACAGACTTCAGTGTACATTGTTTTGTCAAACCGACTGAAATTGCTCTTAATGTTTAGGGAAAAAATGCAAACAAGAGAGGTACAAAAAATAAAACCTGTTAATTATGTATGAAACAAGACCTACTAATTTAACCTTGGGCTGTCTAAGATACGAGTTCGCTTTCAGTAAACATCACAGATTTAAATGATTTTTTCCTCTGAAACATAAAGGGACATTTTAGAAGATGTGAATGTATATAGCAAGAATGTTCAGTGAAAAAAAGGATGTATATCTGGCCACTGGGTGTCCAATCTTGATCCACAGTCACAACAGGAAAGAACGCACTCTTATGGACTCCAGGCTTTTCCTTCCTCATCTCTCCCCAGAGGAGTAGGGGAAGTGATTTTATTTATAGCTAATAGTGACACATTTTCTGGTCTTAAAATCTTTGTGATTTCTAAGTCCATACTGTGAAGATTATAATCTTCAGAGAATCTGAGGAGGAAAAAAAGACTAAAACACAGCGCCAAAAGGAGCATCTTTAACAAAAGTACACCTGACATTTAACAGTTCTAAATTATTCTGGGCTGGGCGTTGGTAGTTCAGGCCGTATAATCCAGCACTTTGGGAGACTGATGGAGAGGATCGCTTAAGCCCAGGAGTTCAGAACAGCCTGGGCAACATGGATGAGACCCTCTCTCTTAGAGACCAAACAAACAAAACAAAAATAAAAATTAGGCCAGGCATGGTGGGCATGGGTCCTGTTAATCCCAGCACTCAGGAGAGTTGACGGGGGAGGATCACTGGAGTCTAGGCGATGAGGCCTCTGAACCGTGATCACACCCTCACTCAGCCTGGGTGACAGAGTGAGATCCTTGTGCTCAAAAAAAAAAAAAAAAAAATAAAAAAAAAAAAAAAAGAAAAATTCATTCTGGGGTAAGGCTTGGTGGCCAAGCTGTGGTAAGACATTATTTTGTGACTTGATTTTCTGTACCAGTCCTGACTATGTAACATTTCAAAATTCCATATATCAAATATTGATCTGGAAAATCTAGCTCTTTTAGTGAAATGGTGTGTTTTATTATATGATTACCATTTTCAACTAGGAAAAAGGTGAAACTTTAGAAGGTTATATAATCTACAGGGATTTCTCAGCCTCACAGCTCCCTTACCATTACCTCCTCTAGTGCATCCTTCCAGAATCTAGATATACTCTATACATACATAAGCATTTATGTCTACATAGCTCCTCTCTTTTTAAATACACAAATGGCATAGTAAACATGCCATTCTGAAACTTTTTTTTTTTTTTTTTTTTTACATTTAATAAAGTATCTTGGACACTGCTTTGAATCAGTTAATGTAGATCTGCCTCATTCTGAATTGAGGCCATACTTTAAAAAAGACATTAAATAGTGCCCTGATGTTCTCATCTTTTAGGAGTTTATAAGTGGCACCAAAGGCAAGAATTTGGTCAGACATGCCAGTCCATATTAGAGGAAATGGAACGCAGAGGAGCTGGACATCCTCACCTCTCATGGTCTGCAAGTTCTTTGATTCCCCTTCTCCTCCTCCTCCTTCCAAACCCCTCCAACAATCTTCAACATACCTCTGACTTCTGTTTATCTTACACTTGCTGACAAATCTCCTTGGAAGCTGGTGGCCCATTTAGCCATGGCCACAGGCATATCATGGCCCCCAGGACACACCACAGCATGGTAAGGGCCCCGAAGAAAACATACCATAAAATTAGATAAAGCTGGATATTTGCAAATAAAAATTTTAAAAACAATGCAGTTTGATTTCATTTACTTCTAAGCTCTTTAACTGAATTGAGCATATTTGTATTTTTCCGAATTCAGTAGATTAGACTCGACTCTCTCATCCCATAAACAAGGATGCCCCAAATGAGTCTCAATGATTATTGTATGTTGCTGTGGCCGCAAATTCACCTTCCATTATGTTGGACTGACATTCAAACTGTTCTGGACAAAATGCCAGTACTCTTTCTAAAACCAGTGTAATCATAATGTATTGAGATATACCTTCAACAGGTAGCCGATGAGTCCTAGCTTTCTGGAGTTGTTGCACTCTGCTGCTGGATTTTAACTTCCCCTCCCATCCCAGGCACTGCGGGTGGTTTTACCTCGGTTTTGAATTCATTTGGTTTTGAGCACTTGTGGAATCTTGCTTCATGTCCCTGGGGATCGTTAGTGACATCCTGGGTGTGAAGTGTTGGGGGATACCTGTTACCAAGCTGTGGTCTGTTTCTCAGCGTAGTAGTTAGAACCATTGGTCAGTAAATGGGCTTTCAAAAAGCCTCAGGGCTTTGTAATTCTACAAATGGTATAAAACTGGCCCCTTTGGAACGACTCTGCAGCACTGCCTCCTAAGAGTTAAGGGAAATGATTGGCTCTGTGTCCAGAAGGGAATGAGTGTTGGATGTTTTATCCCGATTGGATGTACAGAAGCTGGCCTTGATTTGCAACTGAGGTACCTGTTGGCCTCAGAAGCTCCAAAAACATCTTAGCTAGGAATGATGTTAAGTCAGGGCTGCTAGCTGGGTGCTCTGCAGGCCTTCTGGAGCAGTGTTTCAATGGGCCTTTAGAATCTGGCTGCCATGTAATGTATTGAGGCCTTGAAAACACTAATGCAGCATCTGAAAGTGTCCAGCACAAAGGAGGGGTGGAGGTGCAACCAACAGCAAAAAAAAGGGGCTGCTTCCTTGCTTCTCAGACCTCCATCACCAGTGATCCAGAAGAGTGAGTTCCTTTCCTGGGACTGTGCTGGAGAGCTCTGGCCTCTGGTTTCTATTTTTGCTTTTAGTGGGTAACTGCTGCTAAACCCAGTGTCAAATAGGCCTTTCAGACATGCAAAGAAGGAGTTAGTGCTATTTGTTTTGTCTCCTTGGGCTGGATACTAACAGTTTCTTTATTTGTGAAATAAAAACAACAATAATGATACTGCCTGTGGAAAAAAAATGAGATAATGTGTGTAAAAGGCTTGGCACAAAGCTGGCCCATAGTAAGTGCTCAATTAATAGGAGCACCAACATTAGGAGAGAAGGTTGCTTTCATAGTTACCTGTGTGGGATGACTTTATTCCTTGTCTAAAAGTAGGCCTACTCCCCTGACTCTGATATGTGAAATTCTGTTAACTAGAGATTCACTTCTTAAAATTAAAATGTCTTGGTAAGTGTAAACACTTCTGTAAAAGAGAACATTCAGACTTGGCAACTATTTACACATTAATGAGAATAAACTTAACAGATTTTGTTAGGGAGAGATAAGGGCAGTGAGTACTTTTGGAAGAGAAAGAGTTCCCACTGAGTACAGGAAAAGTGATCTCTCCAAATCTAGAGATAGGGCAGGCTGCCCTGTTAAGTAAGCACCTCTATTTGCTTGGGTTTTGTCCTTTTGAGACAGGTCATCTAATGACCCATAAATATTCAGTCCCATGGTTCCCTCGCTCCATTATTAAGTATTTATTTATTTCTTTGCTTGAATTAGTACAAGACTGGAAACAGAATGAGGGCAAGAACCCCAGATGTGCTTGTAGTGCTGCATGTGCAATGCCTTCATAAGTATTTGTCTTTGAAGAAAGGTATATAGGTACAGTGTTATATAAATATAATTGAAAGTGACATATGATTGAAAGAATATGTCCTTAATATTTCCATTCTGAAGAGTATGTTCTTTCAGAAGAGAGCTTATAGCTTGTCTAGTTAAATGTACTTATTTTACAAAGAGGAATTTAAGGGCCGAAATGGGGAAGTGATTCTTCCCAGCTCTCCCAACTAATTAGCGGCAGAACAGGACTAAATCTGGGGTCTTTTGTTCCAAAATGGTATTTACAATGCAGAATTCAGCATAGTCGAATAATAAATGTCTGGGACAAGTAAGTTGCTCCAATACATATCTGCAGATTTTATCTGAGTCAAGTATGCAAAAAGATACAGTTCAATTGCATTAAAACTGTATTTCCTAAAATGAATCTCCGTGGTTAGAAGTCAGAATATTAGTTACCCTGGCAGGATGGGAGTGACCAAAAGGGTCATGAAGAGAGTTTCTGGGCATGTTCTCACTCATAGGTGGGAATTTAACAATCAGAACACTTGGACACAGGGTGGGGAACATCACACACCGGGGTCTGTCATGGGATGGTGGGGATGGGGGGAGGGATAGCATTAGGAGATATACCTAATGTAAATGATGAGTTAATGGGTGCGGCACACCAACATGGCACATGTATACATATGTAACAAACCTGCATGTTGTGCACATGTACCCTAGAACTTAAAGTCTAATAATAAAAAAATTAATTAATTAATTAAAAAAAGAGAGAGTTTCTGGGATGCTGATCATGGTCTGTTTCTTGATCTGGTACTGGCTAAATAGATTAATTTATGAAAAATGTGTTTAACTCTATCCTTGATAATTTGTGTATATGCTTTACTCTTTAATTTTAAAAGCTCACTTAGAAGTGTATCTATTGGCTAGGTGATGCCTATGCAAGACCTTGAGATGCTATGTTTTACCCACATTAAAGGAAGGATTGAAACAAATAATGGTAGGACAGAGGCTCACATTTTAGAAGGGTCATAATTATGCACCTCGGTCCTTTTACTCCTTCCTGGAAATCAGTTCTCCCAAATCAGCAAATTTATTTCAGAAATGTAGCAGATAAAAATCTACCCCACGGGAATCTTTCGTTCAAACCGTATGGAAAAATACAGGGACCTGTAGGTTTCTGGTTATTGCCATGAGCTCAGGGTTAGAAATGCTTGTCCCCTGTTTGGCCACTGTATAACCTTTTATGTGCCGTTATCTGATCTTCTTTTCACCCCAGGCAGTAAAGGGAGTGATAAGTCCTCCTCAAGGTCTTGCAAAGACCTCATAGGTGGATGGAGGAGGGGCAGAGGTGCCAGATGCACAGCCGAATTGAGCAGAGCTATTTCAGATGTTCAGTCTGTTGCTACACTTCTGCTCCTCACAGTGTGAATGGCATGTGTGTGTGAGGCAGGTCCAAACGTATTTTTCTTGAAACGAATGTTAGCACAGAAGGGAGTGGGAATTAATGGGTTTTTATCTAGAAATAGAAGGAGGAGGTGGCTGCATGCTATTGATGTGGAACTGACCACAGCCTACCACCAATTTCTCATTCTTTGATCTTCTGCCATGATTTCTACTTTTAAAAATTTCAATTAATGCTTCACCATGGAAAATATGGCATCCTTAATGGCCCACCAGAGTAAATGCAGCCCTTGCAGTTTTATAGATTTTTAAAACCGAAATTAATTATAGAAAATCTGAAAACAGCTATCAGCTTTCTAGAAATATTATGATAGTTGTCTCAGGGTTCTGCATTCCCATTCATTGGATGCTTTTTTCTCTTTTTAATATGACAACTCACCATATGAAGTTACTCTTTTCTTTGCATCCAGAGTTGCTCAAAATTCTTTTGAAGTCTATTAACAGTTCCTTCAATTTCACTTTTCTTTTGCTGGTTGGAATAAGAAAAATATTTATTGTCTTTAATATGTAGGTCAATTTTAGGAATGAAAATGCTTTCCTTACATAGTTGAAACATTAAAAAGTGACAACAGCCCATGGGCTCCCTATTTAAAGTGTGCAAAAACACCTAGGTCCCAGCTCTGTGCATTTCAAGGCAGACCAAAAAACACCTATGAGTAAATAAAACTAGACAAAAATTCGAAGAGCAAATATTTAGACCTAATATTTTTTAAAATTTAGATTTTACAAAATCTTTGCCATACAGTTCAGCAATACCTTCTCACACTCTACTCATTGTGTATCAAGCTTCATGTTGAGCATTACACAAAATAATGACTTTCAAAGTTGCATTTGGATAGAAGGAGTATGATTCTTCCTTAACTTGAAAATGATGTAATTGTATTAGACATAAATCCACAGGGAAAATGAACCTCTAACACATTTTTGTTCTTTACTTTCATTCTTTTGATCTTTTAGTGTATATTATTTGAAAGCCATGCCTTTACAAATGCAGCTGAGTATCCAAAAGAGTTTAAGTTACAAAGTTTCAAAGAAAACTATGGTTTTAAAAATTGTATGTAGCTGAGAGGAGAAAACGAAAAGAGACTAATTAAAATACTATAGTTACTAATGCAAGTGGCTGGTATAAATGAAACAGAGACACAAATATTGGCTCAGTACTTGTTTTGAGGTCCCAAAGTTAAATAATAAATCTTTTTTTCCATTGAGTGATATTGGGAAACTTCTTTTTAAAAGTCATATGCCTAGAAGCACATCCATTGAATAGATTCTGGCACTGTTACTCCCAGTCTGCCTCTACATTCCAGCCCTATCTGTAGTTCAGAGATCTGAGAGCCAAAGTTAAAGAGATTGTAGGAAATAGGAATTTTTTCCTTTTTGCTGTAACTCAACTGGAAGGCTTTTCATTTACATTGTCATTCCTGCGGGAAAAACAAAAACCTGCCTCCAAACCTGATAATGCTTCCTTGGTCCACTGCAGATAAGAGAGCTTTTGTCATAAATAAAGGAGTTGATTTGGATTTAGTTTTAAATCACTCCAGTGAATTTGTTGCCAAAGGAGATATTAGCAGTAATTGGTACAAAGTATTTTTATATGCTAACCCTTGTCATCAAGGCATGCAATCTGATTTAAGATCATCAAAGGTTATCTTTCATGGTATATGTATAACTAAGACTGATTAGTTAATGAGCTGAGCTTTTCTTCCAGCAAGGACTTGTGGACATTGCCCTTTTCCCTTACCGTGTTTTCTAGAAGGTCATTTACTTGCATCTAAACCAACTGATATCTATCAGAAACTAAAAGATGTTGAATGTGTCTCCTTTTTTTTTCTCCCGGAAGATACTGAATGTGTTTCCTTTTTTCTCTCAAATTATGGTTCACATAGTTTAGCCTGCTCAGTGTTGTACCATGTAATGTTATTTAAAAAGCAAGTAAATTTATTGCCAACATTTAAAAGTTGGGATGTTTTTCACAAAAATCCAGATGTCTGCCTCTGTTACAAAATTAGGGGAACTAGTAATTCTAGGATTAATTTCTTCCAGGACAACAACTGGCTGAAGCTGAGCAGTAGCTAAGTTACACATGTAGAACAATGTGAGTTTTTTCTTAAGTATGACCCATATTAACTCATTTGTGTTAGCATCCTGGCCCCCAGTAGGTTGTTGAATTTGAGACTCCTCTTTGAAGCAGGGATTGGGTTGGGTAAGATAAGACTTTGAAGGAAGCAAAAGATTTTTGGTACAGTTGTTCAAAAAGCTAGAATGACCCTAGAGCTTCATGGTCAAGAGTCTAGACTTTGGATCAGACAGATCTGGGCTTCAATCCCTGTTCTGCCATTTCCTACATCTTGGAATTTGGGGCAAATTGCTTAAATATTCTTAAACTGCTTCCTGTTTGGTAATAGAAGCCAATAACGGCTCCCATAGAGGGCTGTTGTGAGCAGTATCACAGGAATTATTTCTGGTATAAAAGATTTTATTAATCAAGAAATCTCCGAGCTTCTTTTAAGAAATTGTTATAGAACATTTACTAAAATTCTTAAAAGAGAAGTACATTTACATATTTTAGACACATCTAAATTTATCTGTATTATCCGATTAGCTACAATTAATTAATTAATTAATTCAGAATTGTCCCTCTTAGTCTTGGAGCCAGAATTTTCTTTTCCTTTTTTTTTTTTTTTGAGATAGAGTCTCACTCTGTTGCCCAGACTGCAGTGCAGTGGTGCTATCTTCACTGCAAGCTTTGCCTCCTGGACTTGAATGATTCTCCTGCCTCAGCCTCCTGCCTGGCTCATTTTTGCACTTTCAGTAGAGATAGGGTTTCACCATATTGGCTAGGCTGGTCTCGAACTCCTGACCTCAAGTTGTTCACCTGCTTCGGCCTCCCAAAGGGTTGGGATTACAGGCGTGAGCCACTGTGCCTAATTCAGGAGTCAGAATTTCAAACCATTTCCCCTTTAATATATTTTTTCCAAGAGTCACAGTGGTGGCTTTCAGGCTGAATAAAACTTCCTACATTGTTTGGCTAGATTTCTGCTTTCACTATAATTATGCTTAAAAGTCACCGTAACTTCAGAAGCCATTCCTAGAGTGGATTATAAGAGAAATGTTAAAAACAAACAAGAAATCACAGGAAAGGATTAAGAATCCTTTTTTTGGTGGGTGTAGGGGCAGTAGTTGCAAGAAGAGATAAGTCAACTTGCCTGGACTAGAAAAATAGAGTTGACCTAGAAAACTCTTTTACAGGCACATATTTCACAAATGAAATTTATAACAAAGCCAATAGGAATCTTACAATTGCCTGAAAATTCAATCTGCTTCAAGTTCTTCCTTTAATTATCCTGTCTACCCAGGTCTACAAAGTTATTAACATTGTCTAAACAATAACATCCTCAGAGTCAGAGTTCTCCATCTAGCTGCACACTGGACTCACCTGAAAGATCTTAAACATTAGTACTGCTCAGGCCCTACTCCCAGAGACTCTGATTTAATTGGTCTAGGGTACCTGGACATCAATATGGGCTTCTGCTCCATAGCCTGTGTTAGCACTGGGTGTTGGTATGGGGAAGAAAGGTAAATCTCAAGAGAGCAGAAGCCTGGCCATTGGTTTATCTCCTTTTCCTGACATTCACAGAACTACTCTTGCTGGCTGCAATAAACTGAACCTTCACTTATTTGAGTGGAAAGGAGAGAGAGAGTCAGCACTCCAGCAAGGGAAGGAAGGTCCGTGCTAACCATGTCTAAGGGTATCTATAATAGTACCAGAAACCTTTGAAGTTCACTTTTTTACTCTACACAGTATATCTCCTTTTGCCATACTAATAACTTTTGAGATAGATATTATTATTATTCTTCCCACCTTGTGGAAGAGTAAAAAAATCTTTAACAGGCATGGATTTTTCCATAATGATTCATCACTTTGTTTTGATTTTTTGAAATAAAATTGAATCTATTTCTGAATTCCAGTTTGCCAATGTTGATAAACAGTTCAATATAAATCATTCATCTACCATTGGCTTGTGCAAGAACCCTACCCTTAGAAACATGATGAGGAGAGCTGGGTCTTTGAACCATACTGGTCACCATTATCAATTTATTCCTCCCACTACTTGATGCCCTTTCCATGTCCTGGTCCTTCACTGTTCACCTCCAGGTGTCCTTCACTGAGAACATTTCTCATTTCTACAAGTTTGGCCATGGAGAGCCTCATTGCTATTCCCAAGGGTCTGGTCCTCCTCAGGCATCCATGTGCCCAGTTCCCTTCAACATACAGGGCATTTTGAGGAAGCTGGTGTAGGCTTACCCTCTAATAGAATCCCATTCCTCTCCTCTGCCAGACCCAACATATTTTTCAGGTACCCAACAATATTTGAGAGTCCAGGCAAAGCCTCTCCTTTCCTTGGATGCACAGATGCTTTAATATCATTTCCTTGGATGGGCTGAGCCTTCCCAAAAGGCAGCTTAGGAAACACATAGAACACTGTTATCTCTCTCTTCTGGGCAAAGGAACCCAAAACTCAAAACACAAAGACCTGGCTGTATTTTTCAGATTGAAACAGGGAAATAGCATTCTTTTTCTTTTTTGTTGATGAGTCTACAGCAGCCCCAAAGACACAAATTAGTTATTTATTATCCACTCTGATGTAGTGCTATAAAGCTTCTAAAGCAAGTAAGAGAACTTTCTCTTTTCATCAGAATTAACCCATTGACCCAAATGAATCTTTGACATTTCATAAATCCAAAACAAACCCACCAAAAAACCCCAAAAACATCTTTACTGAAGAGGTTTGAAATTAGACACTATATTAGGTCTCTGATAAGTAAGTACAAAACCTCAATCTTTAATGAAGTTCCTCTGAAACAGTTTATTTTTCGTGGACTATTCTTTGACAAATCTTCCATACCATTTTAGGTTTGTTTTTATGAGACTTCTTGAGTATTAACAGTCAGTGGTCTTTGTCACTGATTCTTATTCTAGTCACATATCTAGTTCTTGGGCCAGAGGAATATCAGCTTACTCAACAAGTGCTTCCAGGTCTTGGGATCCTTGGAAGATTTAAGGGAATCTATAGTCCCACTCTCAACTGTGGAGACCTCAGCTGTAAATATAATACCATTCAGATGGTCTCCAGATAGACTATTCAGTAATGGATAGATAACTATAATAATAAGAGTTCTAGTTTGTTCCTCCATCTTGTAAATGAAAAGTGCAGACCTTTTCTGAGGCTGAAGTTACTACATCTCACAAAGGACTTCGTGGGAATGGATGAAGGGTGGTGAGCAAATAAATTGCACAGAAATGGAAGCTTATACTATATGGTGAGATACATGGGGTCACTAATAAAATGGGCCTTGGGAAACACTAAGGACTCCTTGACAGGAAGAAAGAGTGGGTACCTTGATTTCCTAGGGCACTCATGTTGGAGCCACAATAATAATAACTGATGGTTACTGAATATGAATTCTCATCAAAACCATGTGGGGCAAACACTAGTATTATACCCATTTCATAGATGAAGAGACTGAATCACAGGGAGGTTACAAACCAAGGTTGTGTTGCCAAGGTTATACAGCTGGGGGAATAGAACTGGGATTTAAACTCAGGCAGTGTAGCTCTTATTGGTGGTTGTCTGTGGTAGGCTCATCAGCTCCATTATTGGGAGGATTTGGAGGAACTTGTTGAAAATACTGTCTTTCTATAACACCAACAAGACTCCCTTGGGAAGTGCTGCCTGGCCCCAGCTTTGGCAAAGCAGCACAGTCAAGCTTGTCCATGAAGCCCTGTACATTTTTAATGTGTACAAAGGCAGCAGCAAGAGCTAAACATTTCCTTTTCTAACCTCCTTCATGGTTTATCAAGTAAATCAGTTACCTTAATCATCTCAGGGTCCAAGGGTTGGATGGAACCTTGCTTTTTCCTAAGAGAGATTTTCGGGGAAGGTTCTAAACTAAGAAAACACCTTGGCAAAGGGGTAAAAAATTGACTACTTAGTGACCACCAAGCTGCAGGGCTTATGACCTTTGGATTACTGGCACAGTTCACCTACTTTGGCAGTCATACAGGATTTCTGGGAATTGACACATTTTTATTAATGACCTTTTAAGCCACCACACTTACAGGTATAGACTTGACACACTAATATACATATGAAATGTTGGGCATTTTTTGGGGTAGAATGACACATCTACTCAAAGAGAAATAAATCGTGGAGGTTCTTATTCATTTTATTCAAATTGCAATAGTATGGCTATTGATCAATTCAATCCAAGTGCACTCTATTTCTCAGACTATACAATTTTTAATGCACTTGGCTCTAATAATTCTTAGAATGTACTGAATGGCAGATGATAGTGTTGAGTGAGAATTAAAGTGCTACTGTATTCAAAATTTGATGTTTGTGACTATTCATGACTTGTAGCATGCAATAAAGAGCAGGTAACAAATGGGAACAAATTATTCTTTGCTCTCAATAATTCTTTTTAACCGTAGAGTTGGGGTGTCTTCAGCTGATAGCCTTTTCTGGCTTATATTTTTCCTTCTCCTTTCTCTGTGCAAACCCTCCCCTTTATTTAGAATCTTCTTTTCTGACTTATTTTCTTCTTCTTTTTTTTTTTTTTTTTTGAGACTAGGTCTCGCTCTGTTGCCTAGGTTGGAGTGCAGTGGCATGATCTTCGCTCACTGCAACCTCCGCCTCGCGGGTTCATGCAATTCTCATGCCTCAGCCTCCCAAGTAGCTGGGATTACAAGCTTGCACCACTATGCCCAGCTCATTTTTGTGTTTTTGTGGTTTTCCTATGTTGGACAGGCTGATCTCAAACTTACTAGCCTCAAGTGATCTGCCCACTTTGGCCTTTCAAAGCACTGGAATTCATAGGCTTGAGCCACTGCTCCCAGCCCCTGGATTGTCTCTTATTGAAACTCTTTATCCTCCAAAGCCAGCCTCATGATGCCTTCTTTGATCACCCTGTTCTCTGTGGTCCCCCAACACTCAGCACAGGGTGGGTGTCACTCACATGGTGTTTAACCCATTCTCCCTGAATTTGCTGTTATTTGCTATTTATTTCACTTTGCCTTTTAGATCATGTATTGGTAAACATTTTCTGTAAGTGGTCTGGTGGTAAATATTTCAGGCTGTATGGTCTCTGTATAGTCTCTGTCATAACTCTTGATTCTGCTGTTGCAGTGTGAAAACAGCCACAGTCAATGCATAAATGAACTGGTGTAGCTGTGCTCAACAAAACTTGATTTTTAGACGCTAAAATTTGAATTTCACACAATTTTCACATGTCACAAAATATTATTCTTTTGATTTTTTTCAATCATATAAAATCATAAAAACTATCTTTAGCTTGTGGGCTATACTAAAACCAGAAGTTGGTGGATTTGGCCTATAGTTTGCTGAATTCTATTTAAAATTATTAGTTCCTGCAAGGCAAGAATGACATATTAAACAATGTTGTGTCTACCCCTTACAATGCCTGCCACAAAACCTTTCATGTCATAGCTAAGTCAATTGTTATTTTTTGAATTGATGTGGAATAAAATGAAAATATACCTGCTGGTTGGACGTGGGTGGCTTATACCTCTAATCCAAGCACTTTGGGAGGCCAGGGTGGGAGGATTACTTGAGGCTAGGAGTTTGAGACCAGCCTGAACAACATGGCAAGACCCTTGGTTCTACAAAAAAAAAAAAAATTAGCCAGGCTTGGTCGTGTGCACCTTTGGTCCCAGCTACCCAGGAGGCTGAGGCAGGAGGATCACTTGAGCCCAGGATGTCAAGGCTACAGTAAGCTATGATTGTGCCATTGTATTTCAGCCTGGACAATGGAACAAGACCCTATTCCAAAACAAAACAAAACCATACCTTCATCATTCAAAAATCAGAAAACTTGAGAGCTTATGATTCATTTCATTTATTCTTTTATTTTTTCAACTACATACAAAGAAGTCTGTGGAAGTGAAAACAAATAACGGATTTTGCTTGTGCCTCTTTATATGAAGGGTTAACCCATTGAAATACTATTGCCATTGAAGAGCCAAATGAGTAAGGTAGTCATCCCTCCACCTGGAGGTTGACCAAAAAACCTCCTGAGTTCATTTGGAGGAGAAATGTTTCAAATTACACATTTGCTGTTGAAAAATAAGTGAGTAGGGGTTTGTCTTAGTTTGCAAAAAGGGAGCAAGAAATTCAGAATTTGTCCCTAAGGAAGACAAAAAACATGAGAAGGTTTGAAGATATTTTTTAGTCTATGTTGATTGCCAAATAGAGAGATCTTCTACAAAAAGAAAGTGCAGTGAAGCTGCATATCTATTGTTGACTTCCATTTTATTGTTGTTGTTTGAATTTCTTTTGATTGTGGTCATTTTAACAATTGTAAAATATACAATTCAGTGGCATTAAGCATATTCCTAAGGTGCAATCATTACCACTATCTCCAGAATTTCTCATCATCAAAACTATGTACCCATTGAGCAGTAATTTCCCATTTTCCCTTCCTCATGAACCCTGGTAACCACCATTCTATTTTCTATCTCTGTGAATTTGTCTATTCTATTATTATTATTATTATTATTATTATTATTATTCTTTTGAGACAGTCTTGCTCCATCACCCAGACTGGAGTGCAGTGGTTTGATCATAGCTCACAGCAGCCTTGACCTCCTGGGCTCAAGTGATCCTCTCATTTCAGCCTCCTGAATCCTCCCCTGGGACTACAGGCACACACCACCATACCTGGGTAATTTTTAATTTTTATTTTTTGTAGAGACAGGGTCTTACCATGTTGCCCAAGCTGGTCTAGAACTTCTGGGCTCATGCGATCCTCCTGCCTCAGCCTCCTGAAGTGTTGAGATTATAGCATGAGCCACTGCACCCGGCCTGCCTGTTCTAGATATCTCACATAAGTACAATCATTTAATATTTCTCCTTTTGTGTCTAACTTAGCATAATGTTTTCTGCTTAGCATAGTTCACTTAGCACAATGTTTTACAAATTTATTCATATAGTAGCATATGTCAGAGCTTAATTCCTTTTTATGACTGAATAATATTCCGTTGTATGTACACACAACATTTTGCTTATTCATCTGTTAATTGACAGGGGATATTTCCATCTTTTGGCAATTGTGAATAATACTAAAATGAACTTCAGTGTATAAGCATCTGCCCGAGTCTCTGTTTTCAATTTTTTTTGCTTATATTCCTAGAAGTGAAATTGCTGGGTAATATCATAATTCCATGTTTAACATTTTGAGATACCATCAAGTAGTTTTTGACAGTGCCTGTACAGCAATGTACAAAAATTCCAGTTTCTACACATCCAGTCAACACTTATTATTTTCTGGTTTTAATTTACTATGATCATCCTAATGTGTGTGAAGTTGTATCTCATTGTGGTTTTGATTTGAATTCCACTAATGACTCATGACATTGAGTATCTTTTCATGTACTTTTTGGCTATTTATATACCTTCTTTGGATAAATGTCTATTCAAATTCTTTGTCTTTTTTTTTTTTTTTTTTTTTTTTTTTTTTTTGAGATGGAGCTTCACTCTTGTTGCCCAGGCTGGAGTGCAGTGGCGTGATCTTGGCTCACTACAACCTCCATCTCCTGGGTTCAAGTAATTCTTCTGTCTCAGCCTCCTGAGTAACTGGGACTACAGGTGTACGCCACCACGCCTGGCTAATTTTTTGTGTTTGTAGTAGAGACGGGGTTTCACCATGTTGGCGAGGCTGGTCTCGAACTCCTGACCTTAGGTGATCTACCCGCTTCAGGCTCCCAAAGTGCTGGGATTACAGGTGTGAGCCACTATGCCCAGCTTCCTCGTCCACTTTTAAATTGGGTTTTGTCTTTTTGTTGTCAGGTTGTAGGAGTTCTTTATATTTTCTGGATACTAGACCTTTATCACATATATGATTTACGAATATTTTCTCCCATTCTGTGGGTTGACTGTTCATTCTGTTGAGTGTACCTTAGATGCCCAAAGTTTAAAAATGTTGATAAAGTCCAATTTATCTATTTTTCTCTTTTGTTGTCTGTGCTCCTGGTGTCATATTTTAGAAACCATTGCCAAATTCAAGGTAATATAGATTTGCCTCTCTGTTTTTTCCTAAGAGTTTTATAGTTTCATATCTTAGGTCTTTGATCGATTTTTAATTTTCATGTATGGTGTGAAGTCATGAAGTAAGGATCCAACTTTATTCTTTTGTGTATAGATATATTATTGTGTCATCATCATTTGTTGAGAAGACTTTTCTTTCTTCATTGGATGGTCATGGTACCCTTGTTGAAAACTAATTGACCATAGATGCATGGGTTTTTTTTCTGAACTCCCAATGCTTTTCCATGGATCTGTATGTCTATACTTATGCCAAACACAGTTTGGATTACTGTAGCTTTGTAGTAAATTCTGAAATCAGGAAATGTGAGTCCTCCAATTTTATTCTTTTCCAAGATTGTTTTGGCTATTTGGGGTCCCTTTGCAATATGAAATTTAAGATTGGTTTTTGTATTTCTGCAAAATAAAAAATGTCATTTGATAGGGTTTACATGGAATCTGAGGATTGCTTTGGAAAGTACTGTCATCTTAACCATATCGTCTTTTTTTTTTTTTTGAGATGGAATCTTGCTCTGTTATCCAGACTGGTGTGCAGTGGTATGATCAGAGCTCACTGCAGACTCAAACTTCTGGGCTCAAGTGGTCCTTCCGCCTCAGTCTTCCAAGTAGCTGGGATTATAGGTGAGAGCCACCTTGCCTGGCTCCATATTGTCTTAGATAGGGTCTCACTCTGTCACCCAGTTTGGAGTGCAGTGGCACAATCTTGGCTCACCGCTTCTTCACCCACCAGGCTCAAGCAGTCCTCCCACCTCAACCCCCTGAGTAGTACACACCATCACACTTGGCTTTTTTTTTTTTTATTAAAAAAATTTTTTTGTGGGTAGTGATGCAGTCTCACTATATTGCCCAGGCTGGTCTTGAACTCTTGAGCACAAATCATCCTCCCACCTCAGCCTCCCACAGTGTTGGGATTACAGGCATGAGCCACCACACCTGGCCATATATTAAGTCTTGTAATCCATGAACACAGAATGTTTTCCATTTATTTGTGTCTTCTTTAATTGTTTTCAGCAATGTTTTGTAGTTTCCAGCATAAAAGGCTTTTGCCTACTTGGTTAAATTTATTCCTAGGTATTTTATTCTTTTTGATGCAATTGTAACTGGAATTTTTTTCTTAATTTCCTTTTAGATTATTCATTGCTAGTGTATAGAAATACAAAAAATTTTTGTGTGTTGATTTTGTGATCTACAGTTTTTCTGGCTTAATTTATTAGCTCTAACAGTGTGTGTGTGTTGGGGGGCCAGGGGCGAGTGTGTATTCTTTATGGGTTTCTACATATAAAATTATATCATCTTTGAATAGAGATTGTTTTACGTCTTCCTTTCCCATTGGGGTGCCTCTTATTTCTTTTTCTTGCCTGATTGTTCTAGTGAGAACTTCTAGTACTATGTTGAATAGAAATGGTGAAAGTGGGCACTTTTCTCTTGTTCTTGATCTTAGGGGAAAAGCTTTTATTTTTATCACCATTGAGTATGATGGTAGCCGCGAGTTTTTCCTATACCAGTTTTATCATGTTGAGGAAGTTCTTTTCTATTCCCAGTTTCTTGAGTGTTTTGTCATGGAACATTGTTGAATTTTGTCAAATGCTTCTTTTGCAGCCACTGAGATCATCATGTTGTTTTTTTTGCCTCCCTTCCCTTGTTTAACGTGGTGTATTACATTGATTGATTTTTGAATGTTAAGCCACCTTGCATTCTGGGGATAAATTCCACCTGGTCATGGTATGTAATCCTTTTAATAAGCTACCAAATTTGGTTTGCTAGTATTCTGTGGATAATTTTTATATCTATATTCATGAGGGGCATTGTGGCCTATAATTTTCTTTTTTTTAAATAGTATTTTTTTCTTATGTGGCTCATGTGTCATGAGAATTCTAGCCTCACAGGATGAGTTGGGAGATGTTTCCTTCTCTTTAATTTTTTTTTTTTTTTTTTTTTTTTGAGACAGAGTCTTACTCTGTCGCCCAGGCTAGAGTGCAATGGCGCGATCTGGGCTCACTGCAAGCTCCGCCTCCCGGGTTCACACCATTCTCCTGCCTCAGCCTCCTGAGTAGCTGGGACTACAGGCGCCCGCCACCACACCCGGCTAATTTTTTGTATTTTTAGTAGAGACGGGGTTTCACTGTGTTAACCAGGATGGTCTCGATCTCCTGACCTCCTCTTTAATTTTTTTGGGAGAATTTGAGAATGATTGGCATTAATTTTCCTGTAAATGTTTCTTAGAATTCACAAGTAAAGTATTGAATTTTCTCTGTTGGTAGGCTTTTAATTACTGATTCAACCTCGTAACTTGTTACAGGTTTATTCAGATTTTCTATTTCTGTTTGAGTCAGTTTTGGTAGTTAGTGTACTTGTAGGAATTTGTCCATTTCATTCATTGCATTTTGTTTTATCCAGGTCTAGAAAATCCACCAAATTCAGTAAGAAGCTAAAATCATCAGAATATATTGAAGCCGTCACTTTACGAGTCTCATAATTTTTCCATAAATTTTCCATAAATTTTCTCATAAATTTTCCAATAATGTTAAAAAATATTTATTGAATAGGTAGGGGAATTTTGGACTGAATAATATGCCTAGTGCATACATATTTAGAGGGTGTTTCTAAATTGCCTTTTTGCAGAGCTACCATTTTCTAAGACTCCTAACTTTTTAGGGCCTGTTATGTATCTAATAAGCATCAATGAAAATTTTTTTGGAGTCTGTAACATTGGCCTCCAAAAACGATAAAAGATAAGAACTTTGACATAAATAATATGTGACAAGGATATCATAGATAAAAATGTCTATTAAATAAAGTTGTTGAGAACTATAATGCACTAAATAAATGACTTTTATTATATTCATTGTTCCTCTGTCAGCCATATGAATTATTTACCTTTCAATATTCAGCTTATAGATAACCCTTTTCTCCAATCCTTCTTTTTTCCTCCTACAGGACAGTTAAGTGTTCCCTCTTTATACTCCTTTAACACTCTGTGGATACATTGATTATATTTATCAGGCTGTGTTGTATTATTAGGTCATAAATCCTTAAAAACATAGGCAAATTTCTCCAACCTCTGTGCCTGTTACATAGATATTTGGTAAATGTACACAGGCTATATGCAGGGCATCACAACTTTAACCATCTGAAATGTCCTTTCTAGCTTGTCTTCAGGATTTTACACATTCAGGATTTTTACTATAAAGAGTCACAAAACTAAGTCTTTGTGCCTTAGGAAAGTCTTGAGAAGGTTTTTTTTTTTTTTTTTTTTTTTTTTTCTGAAAGAAATAAGTTACTTCTCATGAAGAATATGTGAGATGTACACACAGGTAGAATGAAAGATATTAACACCTAAGCAAATGTATTACAAACCTCAGATTCTGTACTTATTCTGACATTATTCATTCAAAAAGTCTTTCCTCCTACCATTGAAAGTATGTTTCTGAAGAATCATAAGCTGGATCATGTTGAGGAGGGCCTTTGCTGACTAACATTTGCTGTTGCTGTGAATTATGGAGTCAGGACAGTCATAAACGAGGGGAAGAGAAGAAAGGGGATTCTAAAGCCAAGATCAGTTGTAGTCTGTTGAGAACTAAATGGAGAACTTCACGGTTTTGCCATTCACATATTTTGCATTCACCATTGCTGAAGACCGGTGCCAATCTGTTATCTAATGGGAAAAAGAATTAATACTCTCACTATTTCCCTCCATTAAGGTGCCCATTTTTTTTTTCATTATAAGCTAGATTTAAATGAAGGATCTTGTGGTTTCAGAAAATGACAACAAATTAGCAAATTTAGGGTGTTATCTTAAGGGGAAAATGTCAATCCTACAGGTCTTTCAAGAGAAGCTTGGAGGTGTCATGAGATGTCAACCCAGGGACTTTGGGGAAAGGGCTTATTTTAGCTTCCTTAAGGGTCCTGGAAAAGTCAATCTCTACTGTAATTTCTGTTGGAGTGAAAAAAACAAACTCAAAACAAATACCACAAACAAACAAATAAACAAAACCCAGTAGGAACATAATATGAACCCTAGTTTAGAATATCTGTTTGGGTCCTGGCAGTGTTACCAGCTTATTGGTGACTGAAAATTCCCCAAATATTGGAAATTGGAAATTTCCTAAATGTTCTTGAGCTATGAAGAGTGATATAGATGATCAAACAAACTTTGGAAACTAGATGATGGACAGTAAATGTAACTTAATTGTTTTTTCTCTTTTCATAAAGAAAACACGTTTGCTGCAGATAATTTAAACAATATAGAAAAGCTTTTTAAAAAATCATCCCAAAGTCTACCATTTGGAGCAAAACTCTTACTGTTTCAGTGAACATTCTTTGAGCATAGAGCACAATTTTGTCCTTGATTCCACGCACCTTTCTCACCCTCTACAGACTCCCCAACACACATGTGCTTTAACAGAATAGTACATATAATATATGCTACTTTGCAAACCGATTTTTAAAAACATTAT